>NW_011888799.1:10037968-10047825 GCF_000151845.1 Pteropus vampyrus
TTAATTTGGTAAGCAATTGCTAAACTGTCTTTGAAAGTGGCTGTTGCAATCACTTCTTGCTTCTGCTTTTGCATCTTTAGCTTTCCCCTATATATATTGTGTGTGTGTGTGTGTGTGTGTTGTAAAACAATAACATGAGATTACCCTCTTAAAGTTTTAAGTGTACAGTACAATATTATTAGTATATGCACATTGTTGTACAGCAAATCTTTAGAACGTTTTCATCTTGACTGAAAATCTATACCCATTGAGCAGCAAATCCTTATTCTCCCTTCCTCCCAGCCCCTGGCAACCCCAATTTTACTTTCTGCTTTTATGAGTTCGACTACTTAAGATCTCCATATAAGTGATCATACAGTATTTGTCCTTAACGAACATATGATCCAGCAATCCCACTTCTGAGTACTTATCCAAAAAAATTGAAAATAGGATCTCAAAGAGATATTTGCACTCCATTGCAGCATTATTAATTGCAGCATTATTCACAATAGTCGAGAGCCGGAAACAACCTAAATGTCCATTAATAAATGAATGAATAAAGAGAATGTGGTATATATAAAAAATGGGATGTTATTGAGCCTTAAAATAGAAGAAAATTCTGTCATATGCTTCAACATGAATGAACTTTGATAACATGCCATTTCTGCACTTTTTATCTCTTCTTTCCAACACCTTGCAGTCAATGCAGCAGGATAACTAAGTTTGTTAAATTGGTGTCTAAAATAAAAGTAAATAGATGTATGGATATGATCAAGTAGATCCTGTGATGCACACACCCACATCTATATGTATGTACTTAGAGACTTTTCTTGATTATCCGTATTTTTATTTTTATTATTTATAATACACACTGTTATACTATTACGATCAATATAAAGAATATAAGTAGGAAACAGGTATAAGCAAAAAATGTTGCATAAAATGCATGGAGTTGAAAATATGTAATAAACAGCAATAACAGTTTAGGTAAAATTTGTAAATTAGATCTACTGTTCAGATCATATTTGGAGAGGTCTCTGATGCCTGTCGTCATTAGCTGATTAGCTGTCATTTTTATGCCCTGATTAACATGAGAGAGGTGAGAAAATTTTGTTTACTGTTAGAATAAATTTTGAGGTGTGAGAGATTTTTAAAATTTCATCATCGTGTCATTATGATATTTTTTTTTCATGAAAGTGTCACCTGAGGGGTTCTCAAAGTATGTCAGAATGAAAATTTCAGTTGGCACAAAAATAACTGTGTCTTAAAATATCATTTACTTCACCTCACTCACTTTTTCCCCTCTTTGAACCTTTTTGTGAAAAGAAGTATGTCTGTACTTTGCTCCCTGTAAATCTCCAGAGAGCCAGTTCAATGAGAACTTAATAAGTTTCCTTCAAATCACATACCCACACAGCTCTTTTTCAAGTTTTCATATCTGATGTGATTTATGTTTCATTTAATCACAATGTTTAGCATTTCCACACTTTCCAGGGAATTAGACTAGAATTCATGAACGTGGCCAGTAATACTGCAGCTAGTTTTGACTCTCCATCCCCCTCACTGCCTCATTCGGGAAGGCAGCATTGCAGAATAAAACGGTGGGTCTTCAACGGATAAACCAGGGAAGTTCATGAAATTTTATGAGGCTCAAGCAAGGAATAATAACTTTTAATAATCTAAAATATGAACATGATTGGTTCGTTGATCTAGGACCAAAACTTTTTTTAAACTTAGCTTTTGGAATTGTTTTTGTATTCATATTTACAAAGTAAATACCAATACCAATTTAGGCAAATACAGTCTCTCCTTCTACACACACACACACACACACACACACACACACACGCATACATATAGATTTGGTATATAGTAGCCACTCAATAAACATAAGAAGTGTTATTCTTACCAATATTTTTTAATTATCATCTTAAGTCATCAGGTGAAAAAAAATTTCTTTTGAGTAGTAGTGAGAAATTTCTCCTATGTAATCTTTGTTTCTCTTGATGAGAAATCTGTCTTGTTTTCATTATTTTAGAATCTGTAGGTTCTTACTGGTATTTTATAATGTGTGGAGCTGATTTCATGTTTAGTCGTATTTCATATTCCATCATGTTTGGGGCATTTACCTGGAGGACATGAGCTGTCTTGTTGGGTTTTCATGGATGGCACCTTACATTATGGTTGGGGGCACATTGTGACGTAGAAGGGAGGGGTCTAATGCTCTTCCCATTTCTTGTTCTCCTGATGTTTTGTCACTGCTCACACATGTTTATTTCTGAGGAATTCTTTACTTTAGGAGAACTCTGTCTCATTGCCTCTTCACATCAATATGGAAAATAAATCAAGGACAAATATAGTCTCACATTATATGTCAGTAGTTTTTAATTAATCACGGATGTGTGTTCCTTAGAGTTACCAGAGGATGTTTAAATATCATAACAAGATCAGAATTAGAATTCCGGTGAAGGCCAAGCATATGCATTTTAACAAGCTTTATAAGTGATTCTAATGTCCATTTAAAATTTTAAATCACTGATCTAAAGCAACCTAATTATAAATATATATACTCTCACTGTTCAGTCATTCACTGAGGCAAATTCCATTGGATACACAGTTCCATGGGCTGTTCTTTCTTTCAGGAAATATTTGAATGGCCATCAATGGGTATATTGAGTGTTTTTTGTTTTCTATTTCATTGATTTCATTTTTATCTTTATTATTTCCTTTCTTCTGTTTACATTTGATTTTTTTAAATTTTAGTTTTTTAAGATGTAAATCATATTCATTGATTGAGAAACTTCTTTATAAATGATGTGCTGATGTATTTTTGATGAATTTATCCCTTTATCATTATAAAATGACCTACTTTATTCCATATAATTTTCTTTGCTCTGCAATTACTTTTTCTGATACTAATATAGCCACAAGAACTTTCTTTTGATTAGTGTTAGTATGGTATCTCTCTTTTTCATTTTTCATTTTTAATCTATTTATGTCTTTATATTTAAAGTGCATTTCTTGTAGGGAGCATATAGTTAGCTTTTGCTTTATTCTCCAATTGGACAATATCTGACTTTCTGTCTTTTTACTGTTGTATTCCCAGTACCAAGTAGATTTCTTAGCTTATGATGAACAAACTGATATTTTTTTCTTCTAAATAGCTGTTATTACCCTTGTAGTTATATGAACACTACTATATTGTATGGAAGGTGCCAGCATCTTTCAAGCCATTGGTATCTTCTCCCTCAGAATTCCAACTTTCAAGTGTCTCTTTGTACACTTAAGTCTTATATTCTATGGCCATTAGTTATCTTTTTATATAGTTTATAAGTGCAACCAATCCTGGAACTTGGGTCCACTGAGATAGTTAGAGATTTCGTTTTGTGGCAATCATGAATCTGTACACAAGGCATGGCTTGGCATGAATAGAAAATCACATGCAACTTAAGGAAGTCATTGTTCTCTGTACTGTTTTTTCCTCTTCTCTCATTTAAGCATCTTTTTATTATTTTTCTCATTCCAGCAACTGTCTTTGGAAAGACATAGGATTTTTAAATTTTAAAAAATAAATCACATGCCTCCAAGGAAGACAAATTTGTGCTCCAAATCCATGCTTTTGAAAATAAAGTATCTTATCTCCAGGTGGAAGTTAGGTGCATGAATGAGAGATGAATCGGGGCATAACTGTTGGTGAAACTCTTTTCTAGAAGGGGACCATATTGATACCAAGATATGGGAACAATCTAAGTGTCTATCAAGAAATGAATGAATAAAGAAGTTGTTTTATACATATATGCACACATACACAATAGAATATTATTCAGCCAGGAGAAAGAAAGAGACTACATAAATGGACCTTGAGGGCAATATGCTAAATGAAATAAGCCAGACAAAGACAAATATTGCATAGTATCACACGTGGTATATATATATTCAAACTCCTAGAAACAGAGTAGAAAAGTAGTTGCCAGGGGCTGGGAGAATTAGGGAGAGGCTAGTAAAAGGTATAAAATAAGATTTGAAGATCTAATGCATACCATGATAACTACAGTTGACAACATTGTATTGTATAATGGAAATTTGCTAAGTAGAACTGAAATGTTCTCAAAAACAAAAAAGATAAATATGGGAGGTGATGGATGTGTTAATTACTCAATGGAAGGGAATCCTTTCACAATGTATACGTATATCAAATCACTTTATGTATTTAAACACTTTAAATACATTACAATTTTATATGTCAGTGATTTCTTAATAAAGATGAACTTGAAAATGGGTCATATGATCGGAAAAGCACAACTGTGGTGTTGGTAGGATAGGATATTTAAAACTGAAATTATATTGGAAAATCTGGGAACATTTCTTTTAGGGGGGCCGGTTTGAAATGACTTGCTATCTTTTAGGAGGCTCACCTAAAAGGATTGTGTTTATTTGACACATTACATATTTTTCCCTGAAATAAACATAATTTTTCACTTTTCTCCACGAAAACTTATTTGAAAGCAATGTTATATCTGTGGATTAAAGCCTTGTTCATTGATTTAGACAATAAATGTTTAATAAGATTCTATTAAGAGCTAAGTAATATAACTTAATTTCTCTAAATCTCAGTATTCATATCGACAGAATCATGATGATAATGACCTCCTTCACAGCATTACTGTTGTAGGGTTGCAGTGGAACAATGCATGTGAAACACCAGCACAGTGACAGTTGTGGGGGAGTTTACCTATTTAATGCTAGACATTGATATTGTGGGTCCTTCGTGCTAAAGGACAAAAACCTCATTTTCAATCCTGACAAAACTTTTGGGCTGTCAAGACAATGTGCTAACTTTTATCTTTTAAAAATTATTAGTGGGCTTCTCTTTTTCTCTTTTAGTGTTCTTTCTCAAGCATTTATATTGTTATTAAAAGAGAGTATGTTTTGATTTTAAAAAATAGCCTAAGAAGGCAATTAATGAAATCTTTAGAATTTAATTCTTGATTATTTAAAGATTAATCTGAGATTTTAAATTCGAAAAGAAAAAAGGAAGTATGTGACATCTTACAGTACAGTCAGCAAACAACACTATTCTAATTTCTGATCAATTATAAGAGCCAAGTAGCTGCTGCTGGGTTTTTAATCATCAATAAATTAAGCTTCCAAAAATTGCATCTCTCCTCATTCAATAAGATGAGATGATTTTTTTCCAACAATATGATTGGTCCTTTCTGCAGAGGGGCGGAGAGAACAGGACAGTCTAAAAAATGAATACCTTTCACTTGATAATGTTTAAAATCAGCTGAAGGGCAGAGTAACTAGAGGGTTGCTTTGGAAAGAACCAATAGAAAGCCTTGCGAGATCTGAGCAAATCCAGCCTGAGAAGACCCAGGAAAGAAACTTCCTTTTAGCAGGTCCCTAAATTGGTGAGTTTTAACAAGGGGATAGAATAACTAAGAAACGACAAATTCTAAGATTTACTGTCTGGAAAATACAACTTTGAATTGCGTGGTCAGTTAAATGGAATTATGATGACAGCCAAGGCATGATTCATGGGACGCAGAGACAATGGTTCTTAACTCACTTTTAGGGGGTTTCTCCCTCTCTTTTTTTGTGAGATTGTAATAATTAGGAGTAAGTTAGAGCCATTCTGTCAGAATCTTTATTCTGAATACCGGAATTGTGCAATTGATGACGTTATTGGATTTTTTTTCTCTTGTTGAGTTTAGGCTGAAATCTATCAACTAATGCATATCGACTTATGTTTAAAAGGCATCTTGGAAACAGAGTTTTAAATCAGAAATAAAACAAGGGAGGCACCCAGCAATAGAATAATGAGAGACTAAAACTGCAGCTTCTGATCTCCCCTAAGTACTCTGAGTGTCTTGACAAAGTAACTGTCTTTCTAGTCTATTTGTTGCTCCCAGTTTTTTTTAAACCTTGTGTGGCATGGATCATTTCTTTTTAAGAAAGAATGAATAGATTCTATTATTGAAAATTCTCAGGTATTTCATGTTGACCATTATTATTACTGAGGGCAACTTTGTAACTATAGGTCATAGCTAACATGATCTGTAGAGATTATATAAGCCCAGAGCAGAAGCACTTGAATTTGGGAAATGAGTAGGGGATTTCTGACCATGTATTTCAAAGTTATTTGATTTTGCCTAAGATTACTTTTACGGTAGAATTTGAGAGTTGGAGGGGAAAAAAATGTCCACAAGAAGGGTACAGAAAAAGGGTGTTTTCAGTTCGAGAAGGATTTGCAGGTCCTGTGTCCTGTGATGATGCAAATGGGAGTCCTGAGGTTCTAGTTTCATCTCCAGGGTTTAAAGTCTCCCAGATGCTCTCAAGCCACTCTCCAGGCCAGGTGCTACTCTGATTATCTGCAGAGGTTTGGGCTATTTGATTGCTTCTTTAGGAAGAGCTCTTGGATGTATGGGAAGTCCCCTGGGAGAGGAGGAGGAGAAGGAACCCCACGCCAGAGCTGGGCAACATTGTCTGGTACTTGAGTTGAAGGGGCCTCGTGTTCTGAGATTGAAAAGTATCGAGGGCTGGAAATTAAAATAGTAATTATTATATGAAATATTTACTTCATCCCCTTTGTCTGCAGAAAGGGAGTTGGAGAGGATGTGGAATAAATCAACTGGAAAGTTATTACTCAGAAGTTAGAAAGAGAAGAGATGGTTAAAATAGGAGTTAAATGACAGGTGACACTTTTAAAACATTAGTATTAACATTTAAGACAATATTAAAGCAGACATCTCTATTGTTTACAATTCTCTCATTACCTTTGACTTGTCAGTTTGCTTCAAGCTGAACTGCTTGGGAATAAATTGACACAGAGGTTATTATTCTCAACAGACAACTCTGCCTCTTTTTCACATGGCTTAGAAGATATTGAGTTGAATTGATTGCTCTCTTGCTGGCTTGGTTCTGCAGAAGAAATGTTTTTATTTTCCTTCCTTTTTTCCTCCCTCGCTTCTTCTCTCCTTCCCTCCCTCCCTCTTACTTCCTATATTTCCTGCCATATTTCTAGTTAAGTGGGTTGAAAAAAGCACAACTATTTTCATTTTCAGTATCATGTTGAACATGGCAGAAAAACGTGAAGAGTGCACGTGCATTTCTGTTTGACAGCCAGCCTCAGCTGATCATTAGTTTTCATTGTGGCTGTGAACATTTCCCTGGTAGAGAAGGCGAGACTCTCATTAGCACTAACAAACAGATAAATGTCACTTCTCTGGAGACCTGGATTGGGGGTATTTCAGCCTGTGAATTCTTTATTTCTTGATTGTTGCTTTATTGAAGAGCTTATAGGTTCATTTTTAATGTATATAAAAATACTATATCTTATATATATACAAAATAATCTGAATCTTTTCACTAGCATACAGATTTGATCTACAACATATTAGTATGGATATTATTACTGTTTGATACATATTAAGCACCTGTAGCTACTGACACAGAAAAAAATGATTGTGAAGAGTAGGCTTACACTTATTGAATTTACAGAACACTCAGTAATCAAGAAGAGACAAAATTTCTGAGGAGAAAACCCATGAGGTATCACCTGGAGCCTCAACCTATGGCTGACACACATCCAAAGCAGTGCTAGGCATATAATCAAGAGCACAGATGTTAGCTTCTACCTGTGTGGTGAGATTTCAGGGGTATGAGTAGAGTCCTTTGCAGAAAAAAATACTCTTTCTCAGCTCCTATGAGGTACCCCGTTAATGGCAAAGCTTCAATGGAAGTAACTCATGGACTTAGTAGGGGCCTGCCACATAATCTGTGGTCGCTAAATATTTATACAAATGAATGAATGGATGTAAAATTCTACTAATATGATAAATAACCTGTAACAAGCTTTTTATTAAAATATGGACAATAAATATTATAAAAGTAACACACCAATGTTACACAATTAGAAAATGAATATATCAAGTGTTCTCCCCATAAAAAGTCAAGAAAAAATTACTCCTAACATCACTATTCATAATAACTATACTATCACTATTCATAGTTTTAAAAAATTAAGCCCTCAACATATATCTATGTATTTTTTCTATACTTTTCTTTCTCCTAAAAAATGTCTTATAACTCTGATAATTAGCTTTTTTTCCCACCAAATAGATTGTGAACATCCTATGTCAACAAAATGTATCAACTCCATTTTCCTTTAGAGAAGAATCTGATAGGTAAGGACCAGGGCGATGGCGTGCCTTGGTGTGGTGCTCACATGTGGAAGGCCCAGCTGGGGCTAAAGAGGAGAGGAGAGAGACTAGAACAAAGGAACTAAAGAAAACTCACTTTCTGGTGTTTAATAAAGCCCTTCCTGCCCACAATGATGGGCCTGCGATGGCTGATTTTCCAGGCCAAGGTGCAAGAAAGTTTGGTCCTGAGTTGCTGGTCCCTCACCATAAAACACTAGCTTAAGTGAGTGACACAAATTTCTGAAGTTGATGTCAAAATGAATTTAACCACAGACCCTTTCTCCTGCAGGCTTGTTGTGGGTAATTCTTAAAGACAGTAGTAAAAATGGGCACTCACTCGACAAAGACCTGTATAAGCCATCTCTAGGACGTATACATTTTTTAAGAACTGTGTTGCCTTTCTTACATTTTATCAGGCTTCATACTAAGAAATTTTACTCCTAGAGGATAAGTATTTCAATTTTTGCTGCTCATTGTTCTTTGCCATCCTTTCCCTAACTCTTAGATGCTCCTTTGTTAAATTTTTGGACATTTCATGGACTTCTATTTTCTTTCAAAGATACCCATGGGTTACGTTGTTTCCAGCTCCCTCCTCTGTGTTATAGTTGATATAACCTGTGTTACACCTGTTAGCTCCCGTGGCTGCTGCCAGGTATCAAGTAACGACGTTCACAAACTCCTTCATGTTAAAGCTTGCATGGGCGATAGATTCAAATCTTATGTTCTCAGATAAAATACATCTAGAAATACATTTTTGGGTGATAAGGCTTTAAGGTAAAAAAAAAAAAAAAAAAGGAAAAGGTTTCGGTGGCCAGAGCAGGCCAGTAGGAAAGCTCATTTTGGGCAGAACACTTTCTGATACTCGGTATAAGTAGCTATCCACAGCGTCCATGCTTTTTGCTAACTCTCGCCTTAAGGCAGTGAAAATGTAGCAAGTCAAAGGGAAAGTTTATTGCCTAATAGTTTTTGAAGCTAATTCTAACTAAGACTGGATAAAGTTGAATCGTGTGACTGTCATCTTTAATACTAATTTATTGTGTTTATTTTCTCTTAGGAGATGACACTTTGCTGTTTTATTTTCCATATCTACTAAATATCCATTTTGTAAGTCTGTTCAGTTTAGATATGTGAAGATGTGGGTCTGGCTATACCTTAAGTTATGCCTTAATTTTTATTGTGGAATCATAGATTTTTTTCTCCAGGTTAGTCCTAGTAACTAAAAAATATTTATAGCTTTTATGGGCGATGAAGGGTGGGGATGTTTTCATATTTTTCTATAATAAGCTGTTACAAGAATAGTCTTAAGAAATATTATTCATGGTCAAAGGACCATGAAATAGCACAGGTGAGGGCAGTAGAGTATATCTCATTCCTTAAAGGATTGTGTTAATGTGAATGACCACATATAATTTACTCCAAGAGGTTGTCTTTATACCTTTGCATAGAATCATAAATTCAGGAGAGATCTTGAGAATATGCTAGATGAGACACTTCCCTTGCAACTCCCTTATACCTTCTCTGAAATAATAGATTCTTCAAAGAATCACTTGCAGTGGTATGCAGTATTTTCCCAACAACCAAAAAATTCTTTATTATTTCCATTTAAAGTTAAGTTTCTCTAGATGCAGTATACTTTTAGAATTCCCAAATCATAAATGTGTTAAATTCTTAATTCTT
>NW_011888799.1:10051860-10059725 GCF_000151845.1 Pteropus vampyrus
TTTTCTAACCAAAATTGAATAATAGCACAAATTTTGATAAATGGATCCAGGAAAAAAAAGCCCATACATGATATGTCAAGAGCAACTCTTTGCCAGGCATTCTTGGTCCTACAGAACAAGTTCTCATTTTACCAAGTCAAGGTGGCTATTATTCCTCACCATTATAAGCTATTACAATGAAGACAGTCTTCTATCCCTTATATGCTTTATTTTCATTTTTTGCCTCTAAATATTTGTTCATGTTATTCCCCCATGGAAAATACCTTCCATAATTCTCACAACCTCTTAAAGCCCTTCGAGGCTCAGCTGAGGTTTTTCAACATCATTATCAATGCCAACACATTGAGTCTTACTCTGTGTAAGGCCTTGGTGACCTCCAGGTATAGAAAGAACAATTTTTGATATTAAGACACGTTAATATAAACATGCAGTATAGTTAATTTTCCAGATCACAATTCTTTATGTCATTTATATAACATAATTATTTCCTGACTTTGGAAAATTATTGTCTAAAGCCAAATAAGGCATCATTTAATTGTTTTACATTCTCGTATTATTATTATCTAATAAATAGTTGCATCATGTTTCTGTCTGATAGTCATACTCCTTAAGTCTAGGGAACATGATACACAGTTCCTATCTTACCTCACAGTGCTGGGTTAATACTAGATGTTCAATAAATACTTCAATTGTTACACGAGCATACATTTATTTAGCATAAAACCCTGAGAAAATTTGTCATAGAATAGCTATGTCTTCATGGATGGACAAGTTTGAGAAAAGTAAGTGTCCCAGCACATAATGATTAGACGAGACTCCCTATTTACAATGCTCTTTCAAATCCAATATCCTATTGTTCCTGAAGCAAGCATAAGTGTCAGGTAAAAACGATAATGGCCCATTTTATAGATGAAGTGATTGTGATCCAGAGAGTTGAAATGATCTGCTCCAGATCAGAGGATGAGTGTCACAGCTGGACTTAGACCCTCATTTTATGATTCTGAATGCAAAGTGGAAGACAGGATGAGACAGCCAGTGGGCAGGAGGAGTCTGTGGTAAGGAGAGAATTTACCAGGAGAAGGAACAATGCAAGGGTAATTAGGAGTTCTGAAGGTCTTAAGATGGGGCGGAGTTCACTTCCTACAGCTTCCCCCACTCCCTTGGGAAGAAGGATTTTGAATGAACATTAACCACGTGACTATCCTCAAGCCATGAGAGGAAGTAGACAGTAGCTTTATCCAAATGGGAACCAAGAGGGTCACGAGTAGATCGAGAAATCCTATTTCAGCTGTAAATTGGCAGTCAGCAAGGAGTTAAATCTGTGTGTTTTGGAAAAGTTGATTGGCATTCTTAGATATCCGCTGATCATCCTGCCAACAATTGTGGGGCATACAAATAACTGTAAGTTCCACTTGCAGGCTTATAAGGTCTGCCCCAAATTGCTTCCTAGAGGGCTGAATAGTGACATCTAATGGTTCAATTTGAAATAAGCAAGTTCAAAAGTGGTTGGAAAATCCACATTACTATTTCTCCTCCTTTCCAAATAAGTAATAACAGTCATTCCAAAGGAAGTCATGACAGTATGCTTTATCTCAGGAACGACACACACCACTCCAACCTTCAGTATTGGGAGCATTGTGTGACATGTTTGCATAGGGCCCACCAAAAGCTTTTTTTAAACCTTTGAAAATCAAAATGTATTAGAAACACTACAAAGGCCTGTGTGTTTTGGGAGGTCATCATTGCTCAAGATTTCATCCTGGAGCAGGAATGAACAAATTTAGAGAATGAATTTGAAGGGGTGGGGATGGAAATAATGAAGTTGCTTTCTGCTTAGAAAACCTGAAACCCACATCTTCATGTGGATGAGGCTTGTAAGTTACAACCAAGACTGAATTCTTTTCTAATTGATCCTTTGAAAGGTATCCTTGAAAATCTAGCTCTTAACTTCATTCAGTGATATATATATCTATGTTCATTTGTACCTGATGCTCTAATTACCAACCCTATTTCTTCTCATAGAAAAAATTCTAAACTTCACTGAACATATAATTGATAGATATTTTTTTCCCCCTGGGCAATTTGGATAATTAATATACCTTGGCAAATTTTAAAATATTTTATATATTTATAATATATTGAAAATATTAATGGAGTGATTTGTCTATCTATCATCTATCTATCTATCTATCTAACTATCTATCTATCTATCTATCTATCTATCTATCTATCTATCTATCTACCTATCTAGTGTACATACCACACAATATCTTCTCTTAGTTCAGACCTTTACAAAAATTAGTAAGAAGCAGTAAAATGGATGGGTTTAGCCTTCAAGCTCATATTCACCCAAGGGAGGGATGAAGTGGCCCAAAGAGGGTATCATGATGAAGAAATGAGATAATGCAGACTTGAATAATCTGCACACTGAATAATTGAATACTGACATGTTTGAATGAGCCTTGTGAGTTACAACCAAGACTGAATTCTTTTCTAAATAACCCCTTGAAAAAATTATCCTTGAAAATCTAGTTCTTAACTTCATTGAGTGATATTTCTATGTTGTTTTGTACCTGATGATCTAATAACTAACCGTATTGAAGAAAAATGTCAAAATGTTCACCAGTTTTTTTATCTATTTCCCGTTTTACCCGAGAATACTCGCCAGCGATGCTTATGGCTGTAGCATTTACCCTGAGATAGCTCGTGGATTACAGCCCTAACCGTACCTCCAAAGTCTGCCATAAAATATTTCGCTTTTACTATTATTTTTTGCATCATTCTAGTATATCGATAGTCTTTGGAAACAAATGACATCATTTTATTTGTAGCATTCTGTTTTTAGTAGTGGTATTTCCATTTACAAAATATAGTAATCCTCTATTGCGAAAATGTCAAATCCTAGAAAGCATAGCATTCCTATGTGTGATGGTAACATCATTCTCGAACAGTTGTTAGCTGAAGATTTATTTGATGAATCCGACTTATGTATACATTTCTGTTACATTAGGATTAAAGACAAGTTCTGTTTCGAAATAACTCCAAGAAGAGTTTTTATATTTTATTTTCTCATTGAAAACCACTCAGATTTGCTTCAACCTCAAAGAGCATGTTTATGTAAAATAAATGAATGCTGACAGTGAGCTGCACTTATTTTTCCTAACTGAGAAATGGCTTAATTAGGAAATTAAGCATGAGTATGGGAACCTGATTTTCACTTTACAACAAGAAGCATGGTTATGCAATAGTTTAAGTTGGCTCATTCAGGTTGAGATCTATACCAATTTGCCTTTCAGACTCTTGGTCGCTTGAGAACAGCATGGCACTAAACCACACGGCCCTGCCCCAGGACGAGCACTTGCCACATTACCTTCGAGACGGAGATCCCTTTGCTTCCAAACTTTCCTGGGAAGCGGATTTGGTGGCTGGGTTTTACTTAACAATAATTGGTAAGCTTCCTTAAATTTTCTGTGCAAAATCTGCAACTAGAACACTCATGGGCAGACATGTTTATTTTGTACAAAGATTCCAGTATTCTCATAAATATTTTGAGTGGAGGTGAAAAGTGGGAGGAAAGCAGAAGATAGGGTGGCATTCTGGAGTTCAATAAATGTTTTGTAGAAATGACACTATTATCTTTATTATTAGGGATAAATATTCCCTTGATAATCCAAAGTTTTACGGCAAAAGAATTTATCTTGAGACCACATTTCATTTTTGTTGTTTTGATAGTTGGTTTGTCTTCTGAATAACAAAATTAATGATAATGAGCTCTTATTTAAATAAAGTGTTTTTACTTGTTAAAAGATACTTTGATATAATCAAAACATTATAGGCTTAGAGTGGACGTTAGCAATCATCTAGTTCAGCCTCATCTTTTCATGACTGATGAAACTCGGGCCAGTGCTGTAGTGATGATGGACACACTGAGTTTACTTCATCTAAAGTAAAGTTGCACCATGATAGTTTTACTAAGTGATTTTGATAAGAGTCGAAAAGATGTAATGCTAATAAATAGAAGTCAGTCCAGGGTCAAAGGCTTTTGTGTATAATTCACAACATGATGCGTCTGCTTCCAGACTATGCTTTCCAATGTGGTGGCCACATGTGACTCCTGAGCACTTGAACTGTGATTTTTCCAAATTGAGAGGTGCTGTAGTATAAATACACACCAAATACCGAAGACTATTAGGAAAAAATAATGTAAAATAGCTCATTGATAATTTTAAAAAAAAATGACTATATGTCCCACCATTACCATTTTGGATCTATTAGGTTAAATAAATGTTATTAAAATTAATTTATTAATATTTTTATTTTGTTTACTGTGGCTACCAGAAAAAATTAAAATACAAACGTGGCTCATATTTCTGGTTTACATTATGGTTTTATTGGACAGCACTAGTCTAGGCAATTAGAATTCAACCACAATACTTTTCTTAAATTTAAAATTGTTGTTTTAAATTTGGGCAACCAGCATGCAGGTGGGTTATGTCTTTAGGTGTGTCTTCTGCCTTTAAACTTTTCAGATGTTGGGTCAAGCTCTCTCTCTCTCTCTCTCTCTCTCTCTCTCTCTCTCTCTCTCTCTCTCTCTCTCTCATCTATTTATTACTGGCTAAGAATTTTGTTTAAACTTCTGAAATAGCAAAACTCACTAGAAAAGTCTGGAGACCCCTTTATAGTCAGTACTTGAAGCAAAAAAAAAAAAAAAATGAAGATTGAATCAGAAATTCTGCTGCAAAAGGATTCCCTTGGTCCTTGGCTTTATTACTAGTTATTATCTAACTGATTTAAATGTGTCCTTTCAAACACAAATAGATATTGAGTGTTCATTTTTTTGCTACTATTTAAGTTGTTGGGAAAACAGCAGTGAATAAAACATTTAAGTTCTCTGTTTGCATGAGGACTGTCTGGTAGTAAAATCCACACTGCATTTTTATTAACATAAGTACATTTAGTGATAAAAAAATACAGAAAAGTAGACATCCTATAAATTGAACTTGTCTCAATCAATTGAAAGGAATGAATTAAAAAGTAACATCTTTAACCTGCCAAATTTCCCCAGAAGACAAAACAGAGAAGGAGAGCAGTCCATTCTCCACCCTGGCAAGAGGGATCGCAGGAAAAGAGGCAAAGTGGGGTGAGGGAGAATCCAGATAATTTCTCCCTCGACGAATATAAGGTTAGAAGGAAAATCCAGTCATTTTTCAAATGAGCATGCTGCGATGACACTAGATAAAGAGGTCCAAAAAGAGTCTTCAAACAAAGGGAGCATCAGGTGACTCAGGGATCTGGGGGTGGGGCTTAAGATGCATTCTAGAACAGTCATTCAGTCACATCAGAGTCAGCTGGAGGGGCTTGGACTCAACTTAGATCCAGCTCTTGGGCTTGGTCCTGTGTCTAATTTTCACCCCTTCTAGGATACACCTGGGGATGCTCCCAAATTCCTTTTAAGAAACCAGAGTGGAATGACATTCTTGTCTAACTTTGTTAAATACTAGAAGTTGTAGGGAAAACTGGAAGATGAGAAGATAAATCCAAGTTTGGAAGGGAGGAGAAATAAATTAGAGACCCATTTCCACCCTCTACTCTTTTACTATAAATACTTAGTTTATTAACAGTCTACATATGTGATTTTATATTTTTGTATTCATAGAAAGATTCAAGAATTTGATCATCTAAAAAGTCTCCCTTTTAGTCTTAACCTTCTTAATCTTATTTTCCTTTAACTATCCTTGAAAATAAGTTTGTATTCTCTTGATACCCCCTACAGATAAGATTGCCCGTGGAAATAATCTACATACAGGCAGCACACAGAGAGTTAACTATTTATAGGTAATGCTTTGGGCACTGGGTAAAGCCTTATGAGGCAGAGTTAGTAAAGAAAATTTAAGAATGGAAAAGTAAGAAAATCAAAATTCTTAAAAGAGACGTAGAAAGACAAAGGGCGTTTAAATGAGCTTTGTCTATCAAATGCATATGCATAGTTATTGTTTTTAATATTCTTAGATACAAAGCAGATGGCATCTGTTTATAATTTTTCAAGCCATGTTTTTGCATTTTAACTTCCCAGTGTGCCTTGCTTAGCTGGTTTTTGTTAATGAATTATAGGCTTCACTTCAGTTGGTTTGCTCTAGAACTCCATAATCTCTCCTATTTTTTTCCCTCTTCTGTCGTAAGAAAGCTAAAGAGATTTTAAGGACCATTAGGTAGCACTACTCCAGGGATTCAGAATTTACTAAGGGCACAATGCAGTTAGTTCCTGGTGGTTTCATACCATCAGCTGAAACACACATTTCTTTCCTTGCCCCCCAAATGAATTGTGGTGGAGAAGTAGAGATTAAAATAGAAAAATCTGGGTTTCTCCTGTTAATACTCTCCTTATTCCTTACTACTAAAGGCAGCTGTACCAGATTCTCATTTATACACAGCTACACTATGAAGCAAGAATTCCTGAAGAAATCTACTCTACATGTTAAGCTATGGAAGTAGGTGTATTCTTTTCTTAAATAAAGTCAGTAGTGATTGGGTCTTTTTGGATTTAAACTGGGTTTGTAAGAACTTTTGAACAGTTTCATTGTAATTCCAAAGCCAATTAGTCATTAATGAAAGGATATAAAAAAAAAAAAGTGGGAACACATTTATACCATTGTCGGTAGGTTGGTGGGTTGAGGGCAGGGTCACTTTCTCTCCCTTTGGTGGGAGGGGGAGAGCCCATATTATCAATTGTCACCCACTTCCCCCTGACACCTAGTCTGGTAGCAGCTGCAGACACCTAGTGTCCATGTGTCCCCCAGGAGGCAAAAGTCCTGGGATGTGTCTCCAGGAGATGACCCTTTCCTTGCAGGGAGTTATGCCAGCCTTATCTGGCCTCTGCCTCTCCTGAATCCCACAGGAGTCCACACTGATAGTGAAAGCACTTCATTTGGTTTGGGGTCACTTCATCTTCAGAATTTATCAAGAGCCAAGGCATTAACAACCCTCCTTATCAGAGGGAGGGCCTTCTATAAAGCCAACACTCCATAAAAATGGCGGAGGAAATACTCCACCCCGGGGGCCAGTACGAGAGCTGACCATCGGGATGCCCACACCCTCCTAGCTTCACTGGGAAGTTAGTGGTTCCCTTTTCTGGGTAAGTGAAGTCTTGTAATCCCTGACTCCTACCCCTTTGGAGACAACCCATCCCTCGCCTGTCACTCACAACTCATGCTTTTTATTTCATCTTCTTAATTTAGACTTTTATTTAGAGTCCTCTCACTACCCTCTAAATCTATGGTGTCCATTTTTCAAATTGAGAAGTGTTTCATATTCAAGTGAACTCTAAAGCTTAGTTTTAATGATGGGAATTTATATTTTTCTTTGTAGGGATTCTGTCCACAGTTGGAAATGGGTATGTCCTTTATATGTCTTCTAGACGAAAGAAGAAGCTGAGACCTGCGGAAATAATGACTATCAATTTAGCAATCTGTGATCTGGGGATTTCAGGTAACAGAACCGTGTTTTTCTTCTTTGGGGGTTTGAATTATGCCCCATTTTAAAGTCCTCACTGGCTTGGAGATCACCTCCTACTGCCATGCCTTTATGCTCCTCCCTCCACAAGTTATATTTACAGAATCTGTGGTAAGTTAATGAAGTGTCTGTCTGGCTAAAGAGATCATTCATTTAACATTTATTGAGTCCTTTCTATGTGCCAGGCATATTAGATGCCGAGGATACTCTCTGGAAAAATAAAAGATCCCTTAGACACCTGGAAGTGTAGTGGGCTAAATGAATCAGAAAACAGAAACTTACAGGCAGGCTGTAGATCACTGTTTTGAGCTCTGCTATGCCCCTTCCACACTTAAGAAATTTATTAAAATAAACAT
>NW_011888799.1:10061305-10068314 GCF_000151845.1 Pteropus vampyrus
GCTTACTCTAGATAAATTAAATCAGATCATCTGGGAGTTAGAGTCCTGGGCATTGATATTTACAATAAATCAAAACAAAGCAAAACAAAACAAAACAAACTCCTCCAGTGATTCTGATGTGCAGCCAGGTTCAAAACCAACTCACTAAGAGGAGAAGGGGGAGATATTCTAAATGACATCCCAAAGGCTCATCAAAAGCTCCGCTCCAGAAGGAAGCTTAAAATAGCTTTTGCTAATGGGTCCCAGACACAACAGACACCAATTTCACTCCATCCGAGTCACTTTCACTTGTCTTTTGCTGCCTTTAGCACCCATCCAGCAGATACTTTGCTAGAGTTTTGAGTTTGCTGTCTCCTCTGCCTGGAATATTTTCCTCTAGATATTTGCTTGAGTTCTCCTCCATTGATTTAGCATCTGCCTCAATGTCACATTCTCAGATCACCTTATGTAAAATGACACTTTCTGTCTATTTCCTTCCTCTGCTTTATTTTTATTGACAGCACTAATCACTATCATGACATATTGTATCATACTAGAAATTATTTGTTTCTTTTGTTTGCTCTCTCTATGAAAAATGAATTTGTGAATCTTGATCTCCATTTTGTCCTCTAGCACCTTGCTCCGTGATTGTTACATAAGAGGCACTAAATAGTTATTTGTTGAATAAAAACAATTCTTTTACACTCAGCTTCTTCACTGACAATGGAGTTCGACTAATTCGGATTAAGAAACTCTAATATAAAGGTGCACAGTCTAGCAAGATGGAGAGTGACACTAGCTATTTCGACAACTAGAGATGTGTGTCTAGCTAACAGAAGGCACTCAAGAAATATGTGTTAGTTGACAGCACTAACAGGAACTTCCATATACCTTTGAATACTGAGGAAGTGGCACACCTGGGAGGGATGGGGCAGGTTGGCACCTGCAAGCTTTGAATATCGGTTACTTGGTGTTCCTAATGCAATCACTATCATATTAGGAAACCTTCTTTTGATAGATATATCAGAAAAAGACATTGAAGAGCTTCCTCAGCATATTCCTTTTAGGGAGGGTGAAGATTAAATACAAGGACTGAATAGGGAGGGTGTGGTGTATGAATTAAACTACAGATACTCCTCAATATATGATAGAGTTACCTCTCAATAAACCCATCTCAAGTTGAAAATATCTTAAGTCAAAAATGCATTTAATACACTAACCTACTGAATATCATAGCTTAGCCTAGCCTACCTTAAACAAGCTCTGAACACTTACATTAGCCTACAGTTGGGCAAAGTCATCTAACACAAAACTTATTTTATAATAAAAATGTTGAATAACTCATGTAATTTATTATGCATATTGCTTTCACACCATCATAAAGTTGAAAAATCGTAAGTTGAATTATCCTAATTCGAGGATCATCTGTAGAATACTTTCTAGAAAGTCAAAAAAAAAAAAAACCTGACAAACTAATGGAGGCCAAAGGAAAAAATAATTTAAATCCCAGAAATCTGGGTCTGATTGTAAACAAATTGAACCTAACATTTACTAAAATAGTTATCTCTTTGAGTAGGATATAATTCAACAGTGAGCCGAGGTAGGTAGGTAAATGTTAACTAGAGGGAACTTCCCTTGACAAGTTGCTTGGCCCTCTAGTTGTAGGCAAACCGTTCACGATCATCTCTTGCTTCTGTCACCGCTGGGTGTTTGGCTGGATTGGCTGCCGCTGGTATGGATGGGCTGGATTTTTCTTTGGCTGTGGAAGTCTTATCACCATGACGGCTGTCAGTCTGGATCGATACCTGAAAATCTGCTATTTATCATATGGTAAGTAGGAAGGTTTCTTTCTCATTCCCTGATGGTTAAAGCTAAGGCGATTGTCGGAGATGAACAATTTTACCCCTGAGTAATGAATAAGGATTATTGATAACCTCATTAATATTCTTGGCAACAAGAATATTTCTATTTATAATCTATCTTACTTTAACATATTTTTGAAGATTTAAAACTATGTCAATGTAGGTTTCTTTTAATATTACTTTTATAGAAATGTCTGGTGTTTGGCTATAATGCTTTTAGAAATATAATTTTCCTGTGTAAAAATGTGTAAGATTCTACCATGCTTTTTCCATGCAAACAGAAGAAATAAAATACTTTGGAAGGATGTTAGGTCCATGATGTTTGTCTGGTTCCCCACATAGTAAGTTTAATTATTTAAGATATTTCTGATTCTCCTTTAGTACTCTGGTACCCTATGATTTCAGAGATGAGGAATTCCAAACAGTCCATCGCTAAGTCAGGGAACCTTGAAGCTATGCCTGCAGGAAAGGACACAAATACAGACATAGTGCTTGATGTTTATTTTGTGGCATTGGTAGGTAGAAAGATGAATGACTAAGAGAACTGATGATAGATAAGCCAGCAATAAACATGTTTTTAGGAGATAGAGATTTTTTTAAATGATTGGATTAATCTACATGTTAAAATAAATTTTTATTACTTTTGCTTCTTGAGGTTCTGGGAATTTATTGTGCCCAAAAGAGAAGCGTTTGGGCCCTTAAGTTTGATATTGAGAACTAGGCGCAACCAGGGAATAATATGGTTTCCTCTGAAAAAAACTGCTTTGTCTGTCGTTCTGTCAGTCAGAGTAATTGTGACCGTAGGGACAGAGCAAGGCTTGGAGCCTGAAGTGGGAAAAATCAAGTTGACCTGACACTCTCAATGTGGTGAAAATTTCCTTTACATTCTAAAAGTTTACAGTCCCAAACTCCAAGGAAACTATGTGTGGGGGAAGGTCAGGTCATGATCCACCGTCTTCACAATCCAGCACTCATTTAAAAAAAAATTTGCATCTTTTTTTTCTAAACAGTTTAAAACTTCCAATAGAAATAGCTTAAATATTTTAATAAGATAAAAATATACAATTATGCATATTCTGGGAGACTTTGATTTCTTTCTATAAACTTATTTTTGGTCGTATCAAATAGAACTTAAATATACCTATAGATTTTATAGAAGAGAAGGTAAAATTTCAACTTCTTGAGAATATTTTAGGAATACTAAACATGAAAGTCTCTGCTTTTTAAATGTTTTCTTGAACTTAGGCTTCGTGTCAATTAAAGAGATGATACTGCCCATCCCCAGAATCATTGCAGGACATAACTTCATATGGGAACTGTATATATTTTCCAGCTTCTTCTAAGAGTAAATCTCAATAGTATGGTTTCATCATTTGGTTTTGAAGTACTTTTAAACCCTCCACACAGTGTTTTACAATGTTGGAATTAGAAGATAGCTTGGAGACATGTAGACCTTTCTCCCATGTAATGTGATAAACTGTTTGAAGGCATCCCTGACAGATAGCCACTTGGCTTCTTCTTGAATAATTCCAGCGACCAGTGATGGGGAGCTTACTACTGCACAAGGCAGCCCATTCTCTGATTGGTCTGCTCCCATTGTTACAATGTTATTCCTTATATTAAGACAAAACTGCCTCCCAGTAACCTCCACCCATTGGTCCTAGTTCTGACTTCTGGAGCAACACAGAACCAACCTACTAATCTACTCCCTCCTGTACTTGACAGCCTTTCACCATACTCGAATGTAAGTATAAAACACTTCACTAAGTAACCCTGACCATAAATGCTTATACTTATGCCTATGCACATTCCCACAAATCATGTACTTATCTGTGCCAATTTTTATCCATTCTAATGGAAAACCAAGAACTGACATATATTATGGTTACAAAATTGTAATCCCTATCTGGTTGGGCTTGAGAAATTTGCATTTTATAGTATAAAATGCCATGTATTTAAAAAAGTAGAGACAACAGAGAATGTAAACAATCTGTTATATTTCTTGTTAGCGCTAAATGAGACAAACACAGGAGTAAAAATTTATGTTAATGTAGGTCTTTATAGCTTGCAAAACAGGCCTCGCATTATTTCATTTAACCCTTGTTAAAACCTGTCAGCAATATAGTCTTTCTTCCTCTGTTTAACTGCTAAGAACTCTGCCATATAGAAAGGTTACATGAAGGTCAAATACTAGAATTGAAGCTCTACTGACTTTTCAGACCTCACATGGCACTAAGCAGAGGTAGGCCTTGAGTCTATGCTGAAGAAATCATTCAGTTTTTATTGAATATGTTTTGATATTTCTTCTCCACTAATACAAAACCAATGCAGTAAGGAATCACTTCTCTGGCCCTTTTGGTTTGAGGTGATAGCGAGGTTGGAAATAATTTCCCATGGAGGCTGCAGCAATAGATCAGGCCAACCTGTTTGGTGGTTGTGTGGAACTCTGGAAAATGATCACTAGTGCTTTACAGCTTTTCTTAGATGACTGCAGTATTTCTTCCTCTTGGAATTCTGTTTTGATTAATGAAAACTAGTGCTGAAAAATAGAGCTATTTTTTTTGTTTTTCTGAGAATATTTTCACAGAGTTGCTTTTGCGTAACATAATCCAATCTACTTAGGTTCTCTGCCTCTCTTTCTATTGCTGTGTGAGTGTGACTATTGTGTTAATAACATTTGAAGATTTAAAACCTGCTCTCATCAAGCAGAGTCAACCTCTTAAATGTCACACCACACAGTCATGATCATGGCTGAACCACCCCCAACTTGACAAGCACCTAGAAAGACAAATGAGATGGGAGACACAAAAGCTTTTAGGGAGTAGGGTATTCTAAAGACACGAGCAGTATCTTATCATTTCTCACCTACCTCAAAGATTCTTACCTTGGATGACCCACTAATACCTGCTTTTTTGGGGCTTGGTCCTAATATTCTACCAGTTGGTCTCTTGCATTGGATAAGATCCCAAAGGTTATTCTGCATGCTTTTTGAAGATCCTCCATTGTCTTAAGCATCTTCTCATCTTTTTACTGTCCCCCTTTCCTAGATTTTGTTACTTCCCCCTCTCAAGGCTCTCAGATGCCCAGAGAAAACCTTTTTTTGTGAAATCAGTTTTGATTTTATTCTCTTGGAAAAATGCCCCATCTCTGCAACTTTCCTCCCTTCCTTCCACTCTCCTTCAGGCTTCAGTTATCTCAGCAATTCTCCCAGAATCCAGTGGAATAACTCTTTGGATGTGGAATTTGACATATGCAGGGGAGGTATTTGGGTGAGGGCAGATTACATCTTGGTAATGCTTTTCTTCTGCCTTCAGGTGTTTGGCTGAAAAGAAAGCATGCCTACATCTGCCTGGCAGTCATCTGGGCCTATGCTTCCTTCTGGACCACCATGCCCTTGGTAGGTCTGGGGGACTACGTACCTGAGCCCTTTGGAACCTCGTGCACCCTGGACTGGTGGCTGGCCCAGGCCTCAGTAG
This sequence comes from Pteropus vampyrus, assembly GCF_000151845.1. NCBI lineage: Eukaryota > Metazoa > Chordata > Mammalia > Chiroptera > Pteropodidae > Pteropus > Pteropus vampyrus. The sequence continues at coordinate 10,066,623 of NW_011888799.1, forward strand.
GGGGTCAGATTTTCATCCTGAACATCCTCTTCTTCTGCCTCTTGCTCCCAACGGCTGTGATCGTGTTCTCGTACGTGAAGATCATTGCCAAGGTTAAGTCCTCCTCCAAAGAAGTAGCTCATTTTGACAGTCGGATTCATGGCAGCCACATGCTGGAAATGAAACTGACCAAGGTAACTGCAGTAATAATTTACAGAGGTGTTTTCTAATCACTTAAACTTCTTAGGGCAAAGAGAATAGTTTCCTGAGAAAACTTAAAACCTCTACTGTTGATGCATTTCTGAACTTTGGTATTATTTTTCTAAGCCTTTGTAGTATCTCTTTTCTCTGTTTTTGTCTCAGTCTCTCTCTCTGTCTCATTTATACACACACGCACACACACACACACACACACACACACACACTTTTCTAATAGCTACCAAATCTGTACAATGGATCTATTCTTTTTATTGAATAGAATTTTACTGGTTCTTAAAAATTATTTTTGTAATACAAATAATAAATTTTATGAATCACAAAATGCCTCACAGTACTTATGCTTCATATGGACTTTGGTGGGCATGATTAGCAACATTCTGCGTGGTCACATTACTTACGGAGTAAGAGCTTATCACATCTGCTTTCCTATGGGAAACACACTAACACAAGAGCAATATTTGTAGGTTTCAGTGCCTTGGTAAATGCTAGTTTCAGAGCTGGCAACTCTTTAGATATTGTGGTATAAGGAAAAGAGCAGACAATTTGAAAACAAAGTAGGGTTTTAATTCCATCACCAACACTTCCCAGGTTTGTGGCCCAGAGATAGATACTTCTTTAAATCTCTGTTTCTTCACTTGTGTAACAGGAATAGTAACATCTATCTCATTGGGTTGTGGTAGAGATTCAGTGAGATAAAGCATACTATCCTGTCATCTGGTGCATAGAAGATGTTAAAGAAATTGTAGTTCCTCCTTTCTCTTATAACTTCTAGGAATTCTGATAAAGTCTAAGGCAGTAGTCTTTATACTTTCATCAGATCTCACCCTATGGTGAAAAATAACTTTTTAGCACATGCCTTCAATATAAATGACATACAGATCATATCATAAAACTGTGTATTTAATATCAGAACACCTGAATTTCTATCTTATACTTGAAAAATAAAAATAAATGTAGACTGAAGTTCTAGTCATTCTTTCTGGTATCCCAATCAATCATGTTGATTGATATCTCACCTTCAGCTGTCCTCGCAGCCTACTTTGGAGACCACTGGTCTCAGGGACCTATAATAATACATTTCCTTGTTGACCAGAGAGGGCTTCCTAATAAATCAGAGCTTTTATTCTAGTAATATTCCTGTCTCTAAATTGTAGACTTTTTAAAGCTGTGCTAGGATCTCTTGGTTGCACAGTGTGAGCTAGAAATTCATTTAAAAAAATTAAAATATAGTTGACATACAATATTACATTAGTTTTAGGTGTACAATATATTGATTCAACGTTTATATTACTTATGATGTGATCATCACTATAAGACTTGTAATCGCCTGTCACCATACAAAGTTATTACAATAATATTGACTATTTTCTCTATGCCGTATATTACGTCTCCATGACTTGTTATTATTTTTTTATAATTGGAGGTGGTTCGTACCTCTTATTTCCCTTCACCTTTTTCCACACTCCACTCCACTCTGGCAACCATCAGTTTGTT
>NW_011888799.1:10069299-10070797 GCF_000151845.1 Pteropus vampyrus
AAATTTAAGTCAAAATTGAACCCACATTGAAAAATAAACAGAACTTTTTATTGTGACATCTTCTGTACTAAATTTAAACTATTTGAAGTTACTATTTAATTTTGACCTTGATTTTTTTTTATATTGAGTAAAAATAAATAGAAACAACCTCATGCTGGGCCTTTTCATAGTCTTAGAAGTCTTATTCTTCATTCAGCTACCTCTCAGAATTGGCAATTTGCCTGTTCACTTGGTGCTTCTGATCTTCAGAACAGCCTGGTCTAAAGCTTATTATTTAAAGGCTGCCTCTCTGTATTCTGGGATCAAAATCACTTACTTTTTTGTGTATTGTAATTATTTCTAGGTGAGTTATTATCTGGACCTGCATTTTGCCATTTTGGCCTCATCAACTTAAAAATTGATGTTTTATCTATAAACCTTTCTCCATGTTGTAGCTTCTCTTTAACTTATTTTAAAAAATGGTTTTGCTAGACTTTTGTAGCAGGCTAAAATTTCACAGACCACAGAAATTGCAGAGATATGCAAAAGAAAAACAAAGAAACAAACGAACAAAAAATCCCTCTTTCTATTTCTATGACTCAGTATAATTTCATTTTTATGACTGCATTTGACCTTGTAAAACAAACAATATTAAACAATCAGGATGAATTCAATTGAATCAAGAATTTCCTCCTTTTCTCATGGCAATGTATAAGTTCTAGAAAGGTCTTTTTAATTCCATGGTGCTGATTGGTGGGAGCTCCTGGTCTGGTTGTCGTTTATTGACCCTGGTATTGTTGAGATATTTAAAGTTCCTCTGGTCTCAGTCATCAGTTGTAATATGTCACCTTATATCCTTCTTGTTCCAACTATAAGGCCTCTTTAGGCCTATCAGCAATTCTAGCTACTCCTACATCTTTTGACCGAAACCCATCAGGTGGCTGTTGGGAGCTTGGTTAAGACACTGGGAAGTGAGGCACAAGTTTTCCACTCTCCTATCCCCAAATGTATTGAGAGTCTATTGCTCCCTCATCCCCGTCCCTGGCCCATCATGCTCAGCTCAGTGGAATAGCTTTAGGAGAGGTTCTCGAAGTCAGTTACAAGCTCTTCCAACGTCCTCCCTTGCATTCAGGCTGTAGGCTCGTTACCCACGCTGGCTCTTGCATCCACATGCATCCGTTAAATTGTTCACATAGTAAACTTAGTGCCCTTAGTCCAAGTCTCTGGCTATGTATGCATAAAGTCATTTTTATCACATTCAAAACTTTCTTCTCTCAACTATTTTCTCTTCTGTAAGTTTTCATTTTTTCTTTTTCTTTTTCTTTTTTTGAAACTCAGAAGCTGAAAATGAATGTTTTACTTCTTTGGGTATTTCTGCTTGTAAAAACCTTCACACAGGCAATAAAAACTCTTTCTGTTCCTTTAATGAAGGGAATGGTGGAGTCACAGGAAGGAAATATCAGAAGCATAGATTAAGTTTTCCAAATATTATTACGCTAATTCTATTAACACTTTATAT
>NW_011888799.1:10070847-10076862 GCF_000151845.1 Pteropus vampyrus
GTCCCTGGCCCATCATGCTCAGCTCAGTGGAATAGCTTTAGGAGAGGTTCTCGAAGTCAGTTACAAGCTCTTCCAACGTCCTCCCTTGCATTCAGGCTGTAGGCTCGTTACCCACGCTGGCTCTTGCATCCACATGCATCCGTTAAATTGTTCACATAGTAAACTTAGTGCCCTTAGTCCAAGTCTCTGGCTATGTATGCATAAAGTCATTTTTATCACATTCAAAACTTTCTTCTCTCAACTATTTTCTCTTCTGTAAGTTTTCATTTTTTCTTTTTCTTTTTCTTTTTTTGAAACTCAGAAGCTGAAAATGAATGTTTTACTTCTTTGGGTATTTCTGCTTGTAAAAACCTTCACACAGGCAATAAAAACTCTTTCTGTTCCTTTAATGAAGGGAATGGTGGAGTCACAGGAAGGAAATATCAGAAGCATAGATTAAGTTTTCCAAATATTATTACGCTAATTCTATTAACACTTTATATCTATTCATTGAATACTCATAGACTATCTATAATGCTCCAGGCTCATATAGTTAGTACCTAGATCCTGCGGGTACCTGGCTTTCTCTTAATTTCCCTATTTCCACTAGAAAGCCTTCTCAATTCTCCCTGCCTAGTTTAAGTCTCTCTGCTATGGGCCATCAGAGCACTTGGTGCATTTACTTTACTGAATCCTGTGTTTGTTGTTGTTGTTGTTTTTTTTTTTTTTTTAGAAGACAACAGTTAGGTGAGGGCAAGTACTGTTTGCTGCTGAGCCCCAACTGTCTGGTGCCTGCTAGATGCTTAATTAAGATTGCTGTAATGAATATATAATTGAATAAGTTAACCTAATTACCTTGATGAATGTTAAGCGGTCCCTTGACCCCTGGCTTGAATGCCACGTTCCCTTTATACCTGAGCAGGCATTTCGTTTTGCTTTGTTCTTCCACAGTGATTGCTAAGTCTTTTTAAAACTCATAAATATGAATGTCTGCTTATCTCTAATGACTCCTGTCCTTAATTGCTCATTGAGTATCATTTATCATTAAGGGTTCAGATTCAGGGAGCCCCATGTGAACTCTAAGGGTAGTTTTTGAGAAAGCTGAAATGAATTGTTCATTTTTTTAAACCCAAATAATTAATTCTTTTTCTCTGTTTCTTCTTACCTTAAATGTCACTTCCCAAAGAAGTATTCCTTGAATTGAATTAAAGTTTTCTTATTATAATGTTTTAATGGGGCCTTTACATTTTCTTCTTAGAACTTGTCACAATATATAATTAATTTAAAATTACATACTTATTTTTGTGATTATTTGCTCAATGTCTGGTTTTACCACTAGTAATCAGGCCCATGGGGCTAACAACCATATTGTTTTGTTCACTTTGTGTTCCCCGGACCTAACACAATGTTTCAAACATATACATAATAAACATATTATATATTTTATATACATAAAGAATTTTAAGCTAGGGGTCAATCCCAGTTTTGCCACTAACTCACTGAGAAGTCTCACATAGTTGACATTTGTATTTATTTTGGCTGCTGGTGGCTGACCCCCTTTTCATGTCTGGAATTTTCATGTTGAGGAATTCCAAACATTTTTGTCTTACTGGGGAGCAAAGATTGCCTCTTAATTTAAAAGATGTAGAAGGACCAGTTATTAATTTCTCAAGATTCCCTTGCAGCTAGGGTACAGCTATGACACTAGGCTCCAGCTACGTTAGCCTGTCTCAGGAACTAGTGATACCAGAGGAAGGGGCAGGGAGCTCTCTCCCCAGGCCATGACTATAGCAGCAGTGGTTTCTGCATTAGAATCAGGTCAGGTCATAATTTTGGGTATCATTTCTGTCCGCTTGGCCTCAATTCTAAGTCCAGCATTCCTAGTGATGCTGTGTCCTAACCAATACATTCCTCTTTATGTCTCACTCAGCCAGTCAGTTTCTGTTGCTTGCAACTCAGCATCTTGACTGATTCACCTGAGTCTACTACTTTATCTCTCTGGGCCTTAGTTTTCCCACCTGTGAAAAAGTGTGAGAGAGGAATTAAAGGATATCTAAGTTACCTTCTAAAACTCTGAGTTTCTATGAAAATGGCTAGATTAGTTGGATTGTTTAAAGGTCTATGGCAATAGTTCTTATTACTAAAACCACATGGCCTTTCCATCTGAGTATTTGTTCTCCTCCGAGTAGCAGTATCCCCATCTCAATGACCTTGGTTCATCTGTAATGATCAGTGAACTCTCCCTTGTTTTGTTAAACCAGATACTTACAAATTTATATTTGCTGTTCTTTAAGTCAGCCACTGCCTCGTGGGGGAATACTGTGTTCAGTTTTAGACTAAAACTCTAAAACAGATGCATAGTGTGACATGACCTAATTTACATCCTCTCCTTTCAAACATAGCTTTTGCTTGTTTATAGAGTAGTGGTATTTTAAGATTTTAGAAAATTGCAACTGGGAAGTACAGAATTCTCCTTCTTTTGCTTCTTTTCTTTAAGTATGAATTAATATTTTCTGCTTGGATCCCAGCCAGGGCTAACATATGGCAGACACATCAAAGCTCTCAGAAGTTTTTTCTTTATAAGTGTATGAAGGAGAGTCTGGGACAGTTGGCTTTAGTCATCATCCTGCTGATAACATAGAAGGAAGGAAGAAACTCAAACTAGACATGTTGTTGAATTATTTAATTCTGCAAAGGTAGAGTGAAAGCTTACTATCACCACCCTTGATTTTATATAGGTGAGGGAACTGAGAGCCAAAGAATGTAGGTGACAGCTGTCAAATTTTCCAACTTCTTCTATGCCATTGGTTGTATCACTCAATGACAGGCTGCAAGCATGTGGAGGGCAGTAGTCTCACAAATGGCATTTGCTGTTGCATTACCATCTTTTAATATTATCTTTCCCTCTGCAAATCTATACACTTGCTAGTTAGAGCCAAGACGGAAAATCCAAATCTTATCATTTTTATGCTCCTATCAATTGTACTCTCTCCTTCCAATTCTCTCAATTTACGGCTGTGGTGATCCCTCTTCTTGTGATGTGATCTCATCTCAGCCACTGAAACATATTTCTTACCAGTAGTCTAGCTGCCTCTGTAATGTGATTCAATCTTGTTATTGGTGGAGAATTTATTCCATATCTTTGTTCCTCCTGTTATGCCTCCACTTGCACGTTAATTCCATTTCCTCTTTTCATCTATTATTCAAGATGGCATGCAGCTTCCAACACTGGCTGAAGTCTTATGTCTGGGCAAAGGCCCCTGGTGTAAGGGATTGAAATGGCAGTTCTTAGAGAATCAGAGATTCTGTCTCAGTCGCATTAGTCAGTGGAGCTGAACTGTGATTGGAATCCAAACTCCAGAGTATCGCCTTATCAGGGATTTTCCCATGATACCACACTACCTTAGCACACAGAAGACAGGACATCCTTCTTGGAAACCTCTGCTGGAATGGTTCAGATGCATTGGGCCCAAAGGCAGAGCCTTTTTTAACTTGGAGAATTTATTTTTAACCCGATTGCTCTATTATTGCTTTAATTGGTTAATACACAGGAATTGATTGATTATGGACAATAATACTTATGTGAGACTTGATGCTGTAGCTGGAATGTTCTGATATCTCTTGGTCCTCTGCAGCAAGATGTATTTGAAATGAACTGGGTTGCAGATGTGTGATTCTTTTGTAGAAGCTAAACACGTATTCTGTGAATTTCCTCCCATGAAAACTGCCTAAGTTAAGAATTTGAAGTTTTTCTGCTTTTCCAGTGAACCAAAAGGTGGGGACAAAAATGAAGCAATTAAAAAATAAACAACAGAAAAGGTAGACCAGTACAAGTGCCTGTGTTAGAACTGATTTAAAGATATCTAGGAGAGAAATTTGGGAAAACAGAAATGAGGACACACTTAACAATGAGGACATGAAGAACAGACTGAGGAATGAAGAAACATATCCAAGCTGAGTAGAAAGTTCTCAGAAAACTGAGCGTAATATGAAAGTTTTGGAAACTTTTATAAAGTGTATCATAAAATAGCTTAACATTTTTAATATTTAATATTTTGTGGAAAATATTTTAACATGAAAAGGTTGTAAAAAAAATAAATGTGCCTCATATTCACTTTGTATTCACTTCAAAAATGTAAGTAACATTTTGCAGTACCTTTTAAATTTATGCTTTTATCACTCTTTCTGCTTTATACTTTCTTTCTAGTCATTTAGTTTAAAGTATTAAGCTTTATTTTAATCTAGAAAAACCACACTGATTCATTTGCTGTGCATTTAATATGATGGAATATTTAATTCTCCTATGTTTGTTTAAAATATATAATATAATACAAACATTTTAAGTCTTTCCCGTTGCCCATTGCACACTCCCATAAAAGTAAAAAGTATGTAAAATGTGGAAAATATTATGGACTGAGTACTAATCTATTTTTTGTCAATGACTTTGGGAGCAACATAGAAAACAGCTTTCAAGATACTGTGAAATCATCGTATGACTCACTAAGGGAGAAAGGATGGAGCTATGTTAAGTTTCCAGACATCTGCTAAAGCAAGATTTTTTTATATAGTTATTGTTTATTTGGGGATTTAGAAAAAAATATTCTCAATGTGAGCCTTGAGGCCTCCATTCCATTTCCAAGCAAAATTCACATAGACAAACCAAATACAGTCTCTCTTGGGTAAGCTTCTGCAGAAAAATGGAAAAGCAAGCGAGCAAGAGATTTGCATGTGTGCATTAGGCCTTGTTTATAACTGCGAAGTGCAGGTGAGAATTTTAGTTCCGGACCTTAAAGCAAGGCTGCAGAACCCTAATGCAAGGCTTTAGGGAGTATAGGAGGTCTGGGCTAATTTGATTTCTCTCTTTGGGATGAAGATTCTCAATATTTGCAAAATGAAGCAAATAAATATTGTCGAGATTTTTTTTCTGCTATAGTTAATTTTTAAAGATAAGCCTTTAACTTACTGGATGGAATTTTAGAACCTGAGACTTTAAGGTAGATTTCCCATGCTTCTTTCCTGATACACCCCACACATGTGGGGTTCTCAGGGCAAACACACCCTACTGATAGGATGTTTCACATCTCCAGTATAGATGATTCCTTGCTATAATACTCTGCTCCCACAAAAACATATTTAAATGCACATGCACACAAATGACTTTCTTATAAGAAAAACTTATCCAATTGGATTTCTTAAGCACAAAAGCTTACACTAGTATTGTTGCTCTATTAATAAAACATTTTGTTTCATTACTCATCATTTATCCTCTATACTAGCTTGTCATGACCTTGATGTTGGGAATTGTAATTTCACTTCTTATAAAGGGGATGGGGGAAGAGGGAGTGGTGCCAGGGCCTTAGATAGCTCCAGCCTTACATCTTCCCAGGGTTTAAGGGAACTCAAAGGTAAAAGAAAGGCCCACTTTTCCTGGAATTCCCTTAAAAATTCTCAAGATGGGTCTAATTATGCACTTTAGAGGCATGTACCCATCCCTGTTTCTACTACTGTAGCTGGGGCCACACAGCCCTTTGGTCAGCCTAGGCCATGTGATGCCTGTGATGCCAATGTCATAACATGGCCTGGGGGGAAGAGGGAGGACTGGCAGTGCTAAGATAAAGGGTACACTGGGAAGAGGAAAATGAACACACAAACAAACAAACCAACCAGATGCTTACTACACAGAGGGCTAATTTGAATGTAGTATCTTTATAGCAGGTCCTTGAATAACGTCATTTTGTTCAATGTCTTTTTGTGATAACTTTAAGAAGATACCTTAACAACTTAACTCTTATTTGTTTCAATTGGCCTATAGTAAAATTGGTTCTGTCATAAGAAGTTGTCTCACTTAAAGTTGCAGAATCTGTTGACGACGTTCAGTGAGGACTTACTGAATTTATCTTACAGAAAGAATATTCTCGTAGATAACAGTGAAGTTAGTGTCCTTTTTCTCAACGAGGGCCTGAAATTGCTGAAGTTAAAATTAAAACCAAAGCTTGGACTTCATTTGCCAGTGTCAGTATTCTAATTAATACTCCT
>NW_011888799.1:10076912-10124328 GCF_000151845.1 Pteropus vampyrus
TTCTTTAAGTCAGCCACTGCCTCGTGGGGGAATACTGTGTTCAGTTTTAGACTAAAACTCTAAAACAGATGCATAGTGTGACATGACCTAATTTACATCCTCTCCTTTCAAACATAGCTTTTGCTTGTTTATAGAGTAGTGGTATTTTAAGATTTTAGAAAATTGCAACTGGGAAGTACAGAATTCTCCTTCTTTTGCTTCTTTTCTTTAAGTATGAATTAATATTTTCTGCTTGGATCCCAGCCAGGGCTAACATATGGCAGACACATCAAAGCTCTCAGAAGTTTTTTCTTTATAAGTGTATGAAGGAGAGTCTGGGACAGTTGGCTTTAGTCATCATCCTGCTGATAACATAGAAGGAAGGAAGAAACTCAAACTAGACATGTTGTTGAATTATTTAATTCTGCAAAGGTAGAGTGAAAGCTTACTATCACCACCCTTGATTTTATATAGGTGAGGGAACTGAGAGCCAAAGAATGTAGGTGACAGCTGTCAAATTTTCCAACTTCTTCTATGCCATTGGTTGTATCACTCAATGACAGGCTGCAAGCATGTGGAGGGCAGTAGTCTCACAAATGGCATTTGCTGTTGCATTACCATCTTTTAATATTATCTTTCCCTCTGCAAATCTATACACTTGCCAGTTAGAGCCAAGACGGAAAATCCAAATCTTATCATTTTTATGCTCCTATCAATTGTACTCTCTCCTTCCAATTCTCTCAATTTACGGCTGTGGTGATCCCTCTTCTTGTGATGTGATCTCATCTCAGCCACTGAAACATATTTCTTACCAGTAGTCTAGCTGCCTCTGTAATGTGATTCAATCTTGTTATTGGTGGAGAATTTATTCCATATCTTTGTTCCTCCTGTTATGCCTCCACTTGCACGTTAATTCCATTTCCTCTTTTCATCTATTATTCAAGATGGCATGCAGCTTCCAACACTGGCTGAAGTCTTACGTCTGGGCAAAGGCCCCTGGTGTAAGGGATTGAAATGGCAGTTCTTAGAGAATCAGAGATTCTGTCTCAGTCGCATTAGTCAGTGGAGCTGAACTGTGATTGGAATCCAAACTCCAGAGTATCGCCTTATCAGGGATTTTCCCATGATACCACACTACCTTAGCACACAGAAGACAGGACATCCTTCTTGGAAACCTCTGCTGGAATGGTTCAGATGCATTGGGCCCAAAGGCAGAGCCTTTTTTAACTTGGAGAATTTATTTTTAACCCGATTGCTCTATTATTGCTTTAATTGGTTAATACACAGGAATTGATTGATTATGGACAATAATACTTATGTGAGACTTGATGCTGTAGCTGGAATGTTCTGATATCTCTTGGTCCTCTGCAGCAAGATGTATTTGAAATGAACTGGGTTGCAGATGTGTGATTCTTTTGTAGAAGCTAAACACGTATTCTGTGAATTTCCTCCCATGAAAACTGCCTAAGTTAAGAATTTGAAGTTTTTCTGCTTTTCCAGTGAACCAAAAGGTGGGGACAAAAATGAAGCAATTAAAAAATAAACAACAGAAAAGGTAGACCAGTACAAGTGCCTGTGTTAGAACTGATTTAAAGATATCTAGGAGAGAAATTTGGGAAAACAGAAATGAGGACACACTTAACAATGAGGACATGAAGAACAGACTGAGGAATGAAGAAACATATCCAAGCTGAGTAGAAAGTTCTCAGAAAACTGAGCGTAATATGAAAGTTTTGGAAACTTTTATAAAGTGTATCATAAAATAGCTTAACATTTTTAATATTTAATATTTTGTGGAAAATATTTTAACATGAAAAGGTTGTAAAAAAAATAAATGTGCCTCATATTCACTTTGTATTCACTTCAAAAATGTAAGTAACATTTTGCAGTACCTTTTAAATTTATGCTTTTATCACTCTTTCTGCTTTATACTTTCTTTCTAGTCATTTAGTTTAAAGTATTAAGCTTTATTTTAATCTAGAAAAACCACACTGATTCATTTGCTGTGCATTTAATATGATGGAATATTTAATTCTCCTATGTTTGTTTAAAATATATAATATAATACAAACATTTTAAGTCTTTCCCGTTGCCCATTGCACACTCCCATAAAAGTAAAAAGTATGTAAAATGTGGAAAATATTATGGACTGAGTACTAATCTATTTTTTGTCAATGACTTTGGGAGCAACATAGAAAACAGCTTTCAAGATACTGTGAAATCATCGTATGACTCACTAAGGGAGAAAGGATGGAGCTATGTTAAGTTTCCAGACATCTGCTAAAGCAAGATTTTTTTATATAGTTATTGTTTATTTGGGGATTTAGAAAAAAATATTCTCAATGTGAGCCTTGAGGCCTCCATTCCATTTCCAAGCAAAATTCACATAGACAAACCAAATACAGTCTCTCTTGGGTAAGCTTCTGCAGAAAAATGGAAAAGCAAGCGAGCAAGAGATTTGCATGTGTGCATTAGGCCTTGTTTATAACTGCGAAGTGCAGGTGAGAATTTTAGTTCCGGACCTTAAAGCAAGGCTGCAGAACCCTAATGCAAGGCTTTAGGGAGTATAGGAGGTCTGGGCTAATTTGATTTCTCTCTTTGGGATGAAGATTCTCAATATTTGCAAAATGAAGCAAATAAATATTGTCGAGATTTTTTTTCTGCTATAGTTAATTTTTAAAGATAAGCCTTTAACTTACTGGATGGAATTTTAGAACCTGAGACTTTAAGGTAGATTTCCCATGCTTCTTTCCTGATACACCCCACACATGTGGGGTTCTCAGGGCAAACACACCCTACTGATAGGATGTTTCACATCTCCAGTATAGATGATTCCTTGCTATAATACTCTGCTCCCACAAAAACATATTTAAATGCACATGCACACAAATGACTTTCTTATAAGAAAAACTTATCCAATTGGATTTCTTAAGCACAAAAGCTTACACTAGTATTGTTGCTCTATTAATAAAACATTTTGTTTCATTACTCATCATTTATCCTCTATACTAGCTTGTCATGACCTTGATGTTGGGAATTGTAATTTCACTTCTTATAAAGGGGATGGGGGAAGAGGGAGTGGTGCCAGGGCCTTAGATAGCTCCAGCCTTACATCTTCCCAGGGTTTAAGGGAACTCAAAGGTAAAAGAAAGGCCCACTTTTCCTGGAATTCCCTTAAAAATTCTCAAGATGGGTCTAATTATGCACTTTAGAGGCATGTACCCATCCCTGTTTCTACTACTGTAGCTGGGGCCACACAGCCCTTTGGTCAGCCTAGGCCATGTGATGCCTGTGATGCCAATGTCATAACATGGCCTGGGGGGAAGAGGGAGGACTGGCAGTGCTAAGATAAAGGGTACACTGGGAAGAGGAAAATGAACACACAAACAAACAAACCAACCAGATGCTTACTACACAGAGGGCTAATTTGAATGTAGTATCTTTATAGCAGGTCCTTGAATAACGTCATTTTGTTCAATGTCTTTTTGTTATAACTTTAAGAAGATGCCTTAACAACTTAACTCTTATTTGTTTCAATTGGCCTATAGTAAAATTGGTTCTGTCATAAGAAGTTGCCTCACTTAAAGTTGCAGAATCTGTTGACGACGTTCAGTGAGGACTTACTGAATTTATCTTACAGAAAGAATATTCTCGTAGATAACAGTGAAGTTAGTGTCCTTTTTCTCAACGAGGGCCTGAAATTGCTGAAGTTAAAATTAAAACCAAAGCTTGGACTTCATTTGTCAGTGTCAGTATTCTAATTAATACTCCTCTTAAGTCTTGTGTAGACTGTTGTCTAAACAAACCTGCGAGAGTAAACATTCTATGCGGGCAGTGATTGTGTCTGCTTTGCTCATTGCTCTTTCCTCAACATAAAACATATAGGAGATGCTCAATAATACTTGTTGATTGAATGAATAAACAATGACTTTTCTATGTCTTGATTTCCTCCTGTTCCATTTCATTTTTACAGGTTAATCTTCCTAAGCACAGCTCTCATATGTCTCCTTGAAAAGCTACTAGAGCCTCAAAGCATATGGAATTAAGTGCAAGCTCAGTTACATGTTATACAAAACCCTGAATATATGGATGTTATCTTTTTTCCAGCATCATCTCCCTTTGTTGCTTTCTCATAGGCCAAAGTGAATTGCTCAGTAGTTCCTGTGCAAACCTCACTTGTACCAGTCTATTGCCTTTGCCCCGCTGGTGTCTCTACTATTCCTTTATTTCCACTCACCAATGTGTAAGTTATATGCCACATCCCTCATGAAGCTTAAACTTATTCCATTGCATGTAATTTTGTCTTCCTCTGAGCTGGCACTTAAATCCTATTCAGACTTGTACTATAGTTATTTGTATTCTGGAGGGATACAATTCAGGCACCAAGCTGTATTGGCATCCCCCACAGCACTTGCTAGCATATTGCACAGAACACTTTCTGAAAAGGGTTTGTCAAATTAAAGTGAGATGATCTATGGGGTCAGGTAGATAGTTACCGGGCAATAATTAGGACTACATTACTGAAGTGACACAGTACAGATGGTGAGAAACTATTGAGGGTGTTTTAAACCCTATTTCTAATTAGTCTTTGGTCAGAAAGCTAAGAGGCCTCTAAAATAAATACAATTTTGTGAGAAAGAAAAGGGCTTTCTGGAAAAGTCTTGTTTTATACAACCGTATCAGTTTGGATAAAGTTTGATGATTCTCTTCTACTTTGTATCTAGTGAATTTCTACCTTCTATCCCTCAAACTTAAAGACTTGAGCCAAAAGAAATAACATTTAATAGAAATCTCTGAAGAAGATTCATATTAGAATTTCAAACAAGGGCAGAGTTTCTAAGTTTCCTGAGGCAAATATGGGTGATTTAAAATTTCATCAAGGTGAGCACATTTTCCATTTAGTTTTTAAGTGAATGTGGGCTGCAAAGTCTGTAAATTGAGCAGGAACTGATGTCTTTTTAGCATGATTTCCTGCCCAGTGGAGGCACAATCTGACAAGGGTTGGTGGGGTTCAACTTTGGGGTTTTGGGTACATGCAAATTCTCTAGTGAAAAATAGATGGGATGTGGTAAGTGGGAAAAAGAATTGTAATGCCTTCTGGCCTAACTTCTCAGAAATCCATGAGAAATGAGTCCTAATGTCAAGGTAAATGGAAAGATAATAGATAGACTTCCTTGGATGTCCATTGGCTACCTGCTTCTCCCCCACACCCATCATTTCCACCAGGTGTCTAGATATTGTTCTCTGTTGCTTTCTCTCACCAGGTGGCAATGTTGATTTGTGCCGGCTTCCTGATTGCCTGGATTCCTTATGCAGTGGTCTCTGTGTGGTCAGCTTTTGGAAGGCCAGACTCCATCCCCATACAACTCTCTGTAGTGCCAACCTTACTTGCAAAATCAGCAGCGATGTACAACCCCATCATTTACCAGGTTATTGATTACAAATTTGCATGTTGCCAAACTAGTGGTTTGAGAGCAACCAAGAAGAAATCTTTGGAAGACTTCAGGTAAAATTTCAGAAGCTTGAAATGAGTGATATTCTCTTTGTTTCAAAATCTCACGGGGGTCAAGCCACTCTGATATGCTCTCTTTTTAGGGTTAGAGCTCATCACTTAGGAGTAGTGTTAGGAAGGCTTATTGTCTGTTCATCAAAATTCCTGAAATCAAGTAATCATGTATGTAGGGGTTGATGACACAGGGAGAGAGTGAGAGAAGTGATTCTGTTTTTGATTGTAGAGCAACTAAGATTTGCAGCTATGTCCATTTGAACAACCATTGTGTATCATTCTTCCTTATCTGGGACCAAACACATTTTATTCCAAGAGTACTGTTCCACATGACATCGACCCCAAATTAAGTTCTCACAACAGTAAAAGACTTTCCTGTTTGGGATGTTACTACCGTTAGTTAAGAATATGTAAACTTTGGGCAGGCAAAGAAAGAGAGAAAGGAGATGAGTTTCATTTTCTGCCAAGTTCTCAATTTCATTTTTACAAGAGCCCCATGTTATTCCTTCTCTTTGTCAGATAAGGAAACTGAAGTTCAAGTAAGGTTAAGTTACATGAGCTGCCTTTGTTCACACAGCCAGGAGGTAGCAGAGTAGGGATTTAAATTCAGGTTTTCAGGTTTCAAAACTCATTCTTGTTCTATGCCATTTCTGCTGTATAGGAAACAAGTGAGTTTGAAGATCTAGCATCATTTTTCCTTAAAGCTCAGGGCGAATTAAGAATTGAGGACTATTGGTGGGTTTCTGTGTCCAGTCAGGGCCAGTCTTAGTGATAGAATGTGGGAGAGACCCCTCAGTTCACAGTCTTGAGGTGAGGGATGTTGAGAAGGCTCCAGGTTCTCTGGGCTCTTTTTTTTTTTTCTTACTCACTTGAGGTCTAGTTATTTTTCTAAACTATTTCTCTCAAGAAAGTAGAAAACAGAGAAAAATAATAATAGGAAGAAGTAGCTATGAGAAGAGGTGGGTTTTTTTTTCTTTCACTATTCTTGAATAAGTGACCAATCCTTTGACCTTTAGTTCCCTCACCATGTAGGTACAGGATCAAATGAAAACAGATAATAAAAAAGGCACAAATAAAAGGTAGTATTGTCATTGTTGCTATGGTACAGGGGCAGCAACACACAATTTGGAAAAAGGAGGCCGATGTTTAAGATCGATTTTGCTATTTACGAATACTTAGAGCCCAGGATTGGAATTAGCTGATGGCAATACTCATTTTCCTGAACTGTAAGAATTTCACAAAATGCATGTGTGAAAAGGACAAGGTTACAACTGTTAGTGTTTTTTGTTTGTTTGTTTGTTTTACATTGTTGGTGGTTAATGCCTTCTCTGTTGAATTAAAACAATCCAAATGCTAAAATGCATCTATGTTGGAAGTAATAACACTTTGCCCTTATCAACTATTAATACTCTATTATGAAAACAGATAGAGAGAACATTTTTAATAGAATAGTTATGAGAGACAATAATGAGGCACATCTTCCTCATTATGGAAGTTTGACAGGAATGGCTGAAGGCAAATTTCATTTACCTCATAAGTTTGCCTCAGACTGACTCTGTGTTCTGCACATTTGCTCACAAGTGTGAGCAACACATAAATATTCAACACGCAGCAATGAGAAGGGGGAAATTTATGTGGAAGAAAGCGACTTAGGGCTACGAAACTTTGGAGAAATCAGCCAGGCAAAAGACAGTTCGGTTCACCAGCTCTCATTAGCCATTTATATGAAATATGGCAATTGCTTTGCCAGAGGAAGACAGGAGCTTTTTCCTTACTCCAGAGTTCCAACTTTTGGTGGAAAAAGCAGGTGATAGTGCTGAAGCAAGGAGGACCCCGTGGAGTCCAGAAATTGAAGCATCTTCAGGGAAGGAATGCTAAAGAGATATAATGAGTTGCAAATTTTAGAAGAATGTTTCAGACAAGAGCAGAAGGATGAGAAGCGGCTATCAGAGTTTTTTTTTAACATTCCAAAGAGGAAAAAAAATCTCGTTTGTCTTTGTTGCAATTAAGAAGCTAAGAAAGTGGGTAACATAGAGGCCCACAGAGTGTAGTGAAGTGACTTGAAGCCAGTTTAGAATGGTTAATGTACTACCAGAACAATTAAATCGAATTACATTGAATTAATTGATATCCATGTTCTTTCTTTCCTTTTCTGAACTCTGGAATGTATTTGCTTTTAATGTAAGATCCTCTTGGGAAATAGTGTAATTTCACATAAAAGAGCTAATGAGTTGAATACGAGATTGTGGAAATAAATTTTGAGTAACTGTAACAGTTCATTAAAAGTTAACTCATTCACCCACCACCCCCGCCAGAATTGAGTCCCTTGAGATTTTGGTGGATGTTGATAAACTAAGGAAAGCTGTGTGTGGCCAAGAGCCCTTTTTGAAAATGTTACTATTCACCGCCACGGGGTATCCAGATGTAGTCTCTTGTATTTTGTAAGTAGTGCTTCTCTGTCTCAGTTGGGTGTAGAAGACATCCGGAGACTTTGAAAAATTGCTGCCTGGACCTCACCTGCAGAGATTTGGTTTTAATTGGTCTTGATTGGGCCTGAGCTTCAGCTGTTTGATTGTTTAACTCTTCCAGGTGATTCTCATATACAACCGTTGTTGAAAGTCAGTGCACCAGAGCCTGGGGAAGGAAAATGACATTGCACTCATGGGCTCACAGGTCTTTCACCTGCCTACCTAGAAACCAATGGTCACCTATTAAATAGTCCGTGACAGGTGAACCAGACTTCAGATTCTAGGCCAATCTTAGATGGATTCTAAAATTTCAAAAGATGCTGGGGGTGTAAAGAACTGAAACGTTTTATATTCCTAGGATTTTAGTAAAGGTAAAGAACAAAAAAGAACAAAGCCCCCAATTCTTGCATTGCTATTATCATCAAAAATCCCCTGACCATCTTAGTTTCAATGCTGTCTTTGCAAAGAACGCTCTTTCAGTAGGAGAGTCACAGGGCTCAAATGAGTGGTGGATAGATTTGCAGTAAATTTTTTTCCCTGAGAACAACAAACTCGCTAGGGCACAGGAAATATGCCATGAACAAGTGGATTGTTTTGGAAAGCATCTACATGAGAGATTTTTTGACTTTGAAAATTCTAAATTGACTTATTTTCCTTCTTTTTAATTCAAGCTTTATGCATATAATCTTTATAGCAGTCAAGTTTGACATGATATATATATGTGTATGTATATATAAATAAAACATATTAAATTGCATTTCTTTTCTGTACTTAGGCTGCACACTGTAACCACAGTCAGAGAGTCTTCTGCTGTGCTGGAAATCCATCAAGAGGTATGAAGACGGACACAACAGCATCACTTATGGACACAATTGTTTGTTTATTAGCCTCTTCATTGATGTTAATGTTTGATTGTGACCACACTTTTCTCTTTATATTATATTTTTATATTTTGTACACTTTTCCTCTTTTTCCTTAAGCCAGATTTATTGGGAAATTCCAATGGTCAAAAGAAATCTAGATTATAGGATACTACTTTCAGGAATATTACTAGGAAGAACCTCTCTGGAATTCTCTTTTATAGTGTATTTATTTTATTTATATATTTATTTATATATTATTTTATATTTTGAAACCTATCGTCATGTCAAACAGCATTAAGTCAGATGTTAAGAAAAATGTTTAAAAGGTTTATTTATTAGGGTGTTATTTAATTTCATCACATCATCACTGTTATTTCTTAACGCAGGGTCGGGAGGCAGTGTCTGGGGTCCATCGAGGTGGGTGATCACTGGGACAGTGTGCTGGACCACGGCTCTTTGATGGGTAGTGCTTTTTATTCTCACAGCCATTCTCTTCTGCTGACAGAGGGTCCCACTCTACTGGTAGTGATTCCACAAAGTAGTCCTCTAGGGAATCAGTTTTGCCTTAAATTCTTTAATGGATAAATCTCTTGAACTCTCTTGAATTCCCACTGATGATAATTTTACCCATATGAATTTTTCTCATTAAGTTCTACATACTAATATAGTGGATGTATAGCAAAAATAGCTATACATGTGTTGTTTCTTTCATTCGTTACCTTTGTTTTTTCCTTCGGTTGATTCTTTTTTTCCAACAAATACCTTGTGAGGTTTATAGGTAAAGAGCAGTAGATAACAAGGAGGTGGAATGATTTCAAAGTCAGATCCCCGTCCTTTAAGAGTTAACCAAGGGGGCAGGCAGGCATGTAAATACTGGGTCCAAATTGGCCTTCAAATCAAAGCCTATCTGATCTTTTTTCCTAATCCAATGAATAGAGCCCTCTTTTTTGCAATTCTTTTAATCAAAAGCCTAGCCAAGTGTCTTCCATGCTCTATGGCTCAGTTCACCTCACCATTCTGTTATGAACCAAACCCCGCTCACCAATTCTGATCTTACCTTTCTGAAAACAGCTGGTGAGAGAAGTGAGAAAGGGAAGAGAGAGGCCCCTCTAGCACCATCGATAATCTCTCCGTGCCTTCCATTCGAGGATTTATAAAGAATGGGACCCTCCTACAAGTTTCAGCCCTAGGTAAAAGGCACCTTCAGTTTCTTTGTCTTTTAGTTTTCTCCAGAGTTGGGTCAGGGGTGAAGAATAAACTGATGTGTGTCAGTGGTTTAAGATAAGCACTAAATAGAAGTGTGTATAAAACACATTTTATGATTAAAATGAAAGAAGTTACAATTCTGCCTGGGGCTTGGAGCTACTTACCAAAGTCTAGAGAAAAAGAGGCAGAACTGTCATTTGAATGGAGAGAAAAGACACTTTTAGGCAAAGTATAAAGCACAGAGATGTGAAAAAGTGTTGGGTCACACATATGGGGGGGTCACAGGTTTAGAGCACAGAGTTAGACCACCTGTGGCAGCACCCCAGCTCCGTGTCCTTTGGCAAGCCTATAAAATGGAGATAGTAAAACAGTTCATTTATAGAATCATTTTGGGGCATGGATGAAAAAAAAAATCCATGTGAGTCACTTAACACCATGACTGAGGAAGTAGCCCCTACGTATTAGCAATAGCTATAATTATTTACTAAAGTGGGTGCTGGTGGTCAGAAGTGGGGCTGGAAATGGTGGTCAGACAAGGCCAGATCAGACTCAGGGAGCTTGTCGTTCATGCTGTTGTATGAATTTTACCTTGAACACAATGGGGAAACCCTGCAGGATTTTAGGCAGGAGAAGTAATGAAGTTTATGATTTTTAGAAAGACCAGTCCAATGGCAGTGTGGAGGGTAGATTGCCCTGGGTGATGGTGAGGTTCAAGATTAGAGGTTGGGAGACCAGTTAGGTGGTTTTATCAAGAAATTACAATTTATGAGGGCCTGAATTAAAGAATGTAATAGAACGGAGATAAAAATATAGGTTTAAAATATTATAAGAAGTAGATCTTGGCAATTGATTGCATGTGAGATGGAGGAGTTGAGGGTGCCATGGGGGCGTCTGCTGAGGAAACAGTGAGAGTGATGGTGTCTACAGGGGGAGTGGGACGAGGGGCAGACAACGAATTGTATTAGAAATGTGTTGAACACAGCATCCACAACACAGGAGAAGCTATTTAAAATAGGTAGTTAAAAATAATCTGACGTCATACCCGATGATACAGGGGTTACAGAGTTCAAGAGTTATGCAAGTAGGAAAAGACAGTTAAAGGAGACGTTGCTGTTTTAGAAGACCTGAAGAAAATGAAGTGAAGGAGTTTTTGTTTTATTTTGTTTTCGAGAGAATGATTATGGAAGTGAATGATGGAGAGAAGAAGTGTGAAGGAACATTCAGATTAGTGTTGCTTTGTCTAGAAGGTAGAATGTAATGCTGATATTGCACAGAAGTCCCTGAAGGTAGACCATACCCTGTCATTTACTGACTATCTAACTAGAATGTGTTCTTTGACATAGCTTTAAAAAGTGCGTGTAAGATGGAGATAGCATAGTTATGGGATGTTTCGGGGGTAGAGTTTAAATACTAGGAGTTTTAGGAGAAGATCCAAAAATTAACTTCTGTTTCCAATTTAAAAAATATGGTTTAAAAAGTGATCCTTTATGCTCTGGTTCCACATTTGTTTGTAATATTCTAGGAGCTTGGAGGCACCAGAATTGTTACCAGTATTGACGGGGAATGAGAGAGCTGATTCTTTGGGTAGGTGGAGGAAGAAAACAATGGTCCTTGAAGGTGGCTATCCTAGTTAGTTGTCCCTTTTCTAGGGCTTCCCATGATTTGAGAAAGCTCTGTGAAGTCCCCAAACATGTGTATAAATTCAATTTAAGTTTATTTTACCTTAAAAAAAATATTACATTTTGTGTGCTGATAGGATTGTGTGTGTGATAGACTTTGAAACCTTGAGCAGATAGATACTGCCTGTTCTCCTTTAAGTTCTTGTAACAGTCCCAGTGCCTGTCACGGGAAGAACACTTGGAAATTAAACAGTCGAAATTTGAAAAAGTAGCTATCAGGGTATGATTCAGGAGAAATTTGGAAGCATGGGATAGAGTGTTAAACTGAGAATGTAAAATCTTAGATCCCTGATTTATTCCTTATTTTAAATTAACTTGCTTCTATGGCCCTCCATTTAAAAATGACCTGTCTCATTAGTAAACAAATGAATATATAAATCTGTGAAATGAATATTAAAAATAGAAATGCCCTATTAATTTGAAAGGTTGTATTTCAAGAATCATAATAAAATCCAAATACATTTTGATTTTTTTCCAAGTAGAGTGAGGCAATAGGAATATATTACACAGTAAAACTCAATTATTCGATTCTTAGAAATGCAGTTGTCTCAAGATTCAAGCATTATACTTATTTAGAACTGAAATGATAACTAATTTTTTTGTTTTATTTATCTTTTCCTTGAAAAAAGCATTTCCACCTTTAACGATCTTTAGAATTATAATCCCCAAATCCACCAATGGGAATGCTTCTCTATTAATTTTGTGCAAATGAGGAAGGAACAAAGAGAGGCAGGAGAGAGGAAGAGACTGAGAGTAAGCTGACAAATATTGAAGGGATCACTGGTGCCTGCAAAACAAAATGTCTTAAAGACTGGAGGATATCAGAGGATGTTTTATATTGAGTGAAGATATATGTCATTATAGAAAAAAGGTTAGCGAAGGTAGCATCGGCCTCTGATTTAATTACTAATTTTGTAGAATGTGAGTCAGGCCT
Source organism: Pteropus vampyrus (assembly GCF_000151845.1). Classification (NCBI taxonomy): domain Eukaryota; kingdom Metazoa; phylum Chordata; class Mammalia; order Chiroptera; family Pteropodidae; genus Pteropus; species Pteropus vampyrus. The sequence continues at coordinate 10,089,548 of NW_011888799.1, forward strand.
ATTGCCCAGTAGGCCAAAGAGTTCACCATTTTGCATTCCTCTTGTGAAAATGGGGCAGATGAGGAGAAATATAAGAGCTAGAGAGGATTTGGTAAAAAAAAATACATTGGCAGGCATGCCCATTCTCAAGCCATTAGCCTCCACCACATAGCAAAACCACTTGTCACCATGGTGACCTTGAATGACTTTTTCAAAGATTATATAACTTTCAACGTATATGTTTATTAGATTATAGCACTGTATGGAGTATATTCTGAAAATAATTGTATTCGAGAGATTTAAATCAAAACAAGCATTGGATTTCAAAGTACTTTTCTCAATTACTTTGAATGTACTTTTAAAATTTATTTTTATTTTTATTTTTTTTTGGATGAGGCAACCCTTGGTTGACCTCACAGATTGCAAGGACCTTGTCAGCTTACGATCCCTTATTTTTTTTATTTTTTAGGCCTACAGCACCTGGTCCTCCTAGGTGTTCTCCCATCCAAGTACTAACCAGGCCCGACTCTGCTTAGAGTCTGAGATCAGACGAGATCGAGCTTGTTCAGGGTAGCATGGCCACAGACCGAATGTACTTTCTTTAATCACGTCAGATGGATGAGACACTACGATAATTACATGTAGGGACCTTCCAGTTTGATTATAGGCTATATGTATATGTATGCGCATATATATATATATCCCTCACGTACCACAGGCTCTAGAATAGACATACATTATACACATTACATGAAACATATTTGAGAGCAAAAATCATCTCAAATTATATATGTTATGCATACATATATATGCATTATTACTGGTTTTGTTTTATTTTGGTTTTAACATTGGCTAAATCTACATAGGCAAATAACGTATTCTCTCATACAGTTTTGAATTCAGGAAGGTTTTATTAGGTACCCGTAGCATATGCTGTTCTTAGAAGATACCAAAGAAGAAGAAGATGTGCTTTCAGTTCTTTAAGAATTTGAGGATTTTGGCAAAGCCTCGACCTCTGTCTACAATGTAAATGATTTTAATAGTAATAAATTTTAGATGGGGATCTATGGACACCAACAAGGTTTACTTTGATGGACTACTTTGAGAAACTGCAAAATGTCAAGACAGATCCTGGGGACTGATTTATTATATATGTGTCTCTCTGCCCCAGATGAGGAGAGAAATATGAGACTTCTAAAGCTGAATTCATGCATTGCCACAGGCAATGATCCCCTGTAATCTCTGGGTGTTTGAATGCATAGTTTGAGCAAAGGAAAAGGTCATGAATCCATTTTCTTCCTCAGGATACAACAAAATTGGACCAGCCATGTGATTTAGGGTACCTTGAATTACACATTTTCTCCCAAATAAAGACAAGGGCATGAGAGAGACAGCACAGTACAGAAGTACAGAGTACATTTTCTGAGTTAGCCAGATCTGATCTCAAACTCAGGCTCTGTCATCTACCAGCTATGCTGGCATGGCTGAGTTACTTGATTACCCAGGATCCTCAGCTGTTTTAGCTGTGTGATAGGAGCAGCCTTACCTCATTAGGGTTTGTTGTAATTTGAATAAAGTTCATAAAGCTCTTAGGATGGTTCTAACTCATTGGAAGCATACATAAATGGAAGCTATCATTATCATTATTATTAGAAGAACAATATAATTATTCCAAGCAGGTTCTGAGATGATAAGAGAGTTTTCTTCAAGATGTCTGGTCACTGTAGATCTGGGAGATGTTCAACTATTTGAGAAGGTGAGAAACATGACACCAAGATTCTGTAGGAGTGGCCACTGGTATCTCTGCCACAGGGAGCTGCTGGTGTTAGAAACCGCCACTGTGGGAAGAGGCTTGCCCCTCTGAGCCATGGTTGCGGGTAGTATATGAGACCAAGAGAGTAGAGGTTTGCTGTAGTCTAGTGGGAGTCATCCTGGGAGGAGAAAGTACCCAGAGTACCTTGTCTGTTTAGTTCAGACAAGGAGGGATCAAGATGATCAGCCTTTTGTAGATACTTCACTGAGGTGAGAATCCTATAATTTCCCACTATAGATCTTTGTAGGAATAGAGGAAGAATTAGAAATTCTCTTTGGGGTTCAAACTCATTACAGAAATTCTCCAGTCACCTGATTTTCTGGTTCCTAGCTGGAGAGTATATTTAAGCAGAGAAGATTCCATTTTGAAGTCTTTTTAATGTGCTAATGTCTATATATGATATTGTAGACAGTATGGCATAAATCCTTGTTATCCAGAGTGTGGTCTTTATACCTAGAGCCTGGTATTTCTCTGGAGGTGGTTAAGTACACAGAACTTGGACCTCAACCCTGATCTACTGAATCAGAATCTGCAGTTTAACAAGGTGATTTGAATGCTCATTGAAGTTAATTAACTCAGTGACTATGTTAAGACTAATGTGGTATGAGTCTTTTCCCAACTGGGTGTGGTAACAATCAGAACTTACTTGAGTAAGGGCACCCCAGCCAATGGGCAGCTGGTGTAGGAACAGGAAACTGGGGCCTTGAAAGTACCCCCAGGTATATGGGTAAAATATATTCTATGAACAAACTGGGGCAGTTCCTATATACAATTACTATAGTGTCTCATCTCTCTGGCATGGTTAAGGAAAGCAAGTTCGAAGTAATTGAGAAAAGTACTTTAAAATATGAGGCTTCTGTAAGAAGAACAGCCTCTAAGCTGTGTTCCACCCTCAGAACAAAGGTACAGTATCGCACCAGGTGTCTCAGGGGGGCAATTCTGAGATGACAGCCTCCTGTAAAATGCTGGTGAGAAGGGCCCAGGGGAGGGGAACAAGAAGCTCTTGGGTGAATCAGCATATTCCTCGTATACAGCAGTATTAGTGCAGATTGACTACTCAGAGTTAACTTGTTCAGTCAGAAAGGAGGATATTTTTTTCTTGTTACCAAAAGTCACACTTTTGTAAGTATTTTCTATTTTGAAAGAGTCATCCACTTGTAACACCCACCCTACCCACATACACAGACACCCAAATGAACAAAATCTAATTTTGTTAGAGGAAAAGAAAAGCATCTGATCCATTTGAAAATTGAGCCAAATTTGGCAGCAAGCATGTGGGATTTATCCAAACTGCCTAGAATGAAATCGGAATCTACAAATTTTGACATTCCATCCGTGTAGCAGCAAAGCCATGTATGAGCCCAGAGTTATAAAAAGCTTTAAAGCACTGGGAGTGAAGAATAACAGCATTAAGTCACTCTCAGCACTCTCAGAGAGTGGAGAAACTGGCACTCTTCTCTAAATATAGGACCAGGCCTGAAAATTGTACAAACACTTCAGAGCTAGTGTTTTGCAGTAACTTGCTGCCAGTAGGGAACTGGCAGGACATCCCTCCAACATATAATCTAATTCTGCAGTTGAGCCTGATTGTGGGCCATAGAGGGGACTTTAGCTCAGAGTTGGCATGAAACCAGGCACTCTCCAAAGATGATACCTCTCCAAAGAAGGGAAAGATTCCCCAAGGTGAGAGAAGCTCCTATCCACCTTTTTTGAGCCTTTTCCTGTTATTGTTAGCTGAGGCAGCCGGATAGGCACTAATGAGGAGCCTGCAATGGAAGGTGTAGACTGAGAGCATGACAGTCCTGTGAATCAGCAGTCGGGTCAGCCTGGGAGCTGGGAGACCAGGTAGGCCCTGCTATAAGCAGCAAGCAGCTCAGAGTTGTTCGTGGCAAGAAAAAGTCCCTGGAGTATAATGAGTTGAGGGGGTAAGGCAGAAATAAGAGACAGGGTAGAGGAGCAAGGGAGTTTCCTGTCTCATGCTGATTTGAAGAAGTCATTTTGTGTCCAGGCCCTGTGGGTGGGCACAGCCATTTGGAAGATCAGATAAGTTGGGACCACGTGGGCAATGGAGAGCAACAACTTCTTCTAGGAAAACTACAAAAAAACTTGCTTGCAAAAGTTGGTATAAAAAGGAGGCAGGCATGGCTTTTTAAAATTCATTTTTAAAATGATTTATTTATATTTCGCTCCTGGAGAAAATGCCAGAATTGGTTAAATCATTGTACTCACAATTTAGCAGCACAAGCACCACAACTAGAACATCTAGCTGTTGCTTTACTCCTTGGTCTCCCTCAATTTCCTGAGCTATAATACTGAAGCCATGACTTTCTAATCAGAAATTTCTGAAAAATTCTGAAGGTTATATATATGGCACTGTTAAGTATAAATGTGATACTGGAGAGAGGAAAGGGAGTGATTTATTTTATATTCATTAGTTTAATGGCTTGGTTTCATTAAGTGTTATCTTGATTTAATTTAGTGCAATTATTAATTAACATAGTTTATCATTCAACATCAATGATTTTCCAATGAACAAAATCATTCACATCAGTCAGGAAGCTACTATCAGGGCCTCTTTCCCAGTATAGTGTCTTTTGGGGTTTTTCAAATTAAGTTTTGTGTTTCAGGATGTTTGGAATTACAAGGAGAGGTAATTATCTCAGAAAATACAGGTTTTATTTCTGATGATCAATATATAAATTAGGAGTGGTGGGAAATCCTCTGACCGTGTGTCAGATGAGAGCTCATTTTGTATTGATTCCAACACTGACAGTATTAAGTTTAACCTGTACAAATATTGTGCTAGTGCAGAAGTCAGCAAACTGCATCCCTCAGGTCCAATCAGGCCATTGCCTGTTCTTGTAAATAAAGTTTTATTGGAACACAACCACACTCATTTGCTTACATATTGTCCCTGGCTGCTTCCCCTTCTGAGTAGTAGAGAGAGAGACTGGCTTGCGGAGCCTAAAATATACACTTTCTGAAACACTACAGAAAAGGTTTGCCAAAATCTGCTCTACTGTTTTACATGACTTAACAACTATAGGAGATATTCTTTGTCCCCAAAGAGGAAACTGAGGCACAGAGAATTTATGCAACCTGCTCAAAATCATACGGCCTGTCAGTGGAAGAGCTGGGGTTCCATTTCTCAGACTGCCTCTGAACCCTATGCTTCTTACTACCATAGGGGATGAGGTTTATTCTGTATTTAGATTTTCTCCTTTCCTCTTGCTTACTTTAAAATCCTGCTCTAGATCTCTTATAATAATTCTATTTTCTTGTCTGACTTGCAAGTGGAATGAGGAATTAATAACTGTAATTTCTATTCCATTTATGTTATAAGGAGACCAGTTATATGGGGAATTATTGAGGTGATAGCAGGTGAGAGTAAATTCAAGTAAACATTATTTAATGAGTGCTTCCTATATAGGAAGCTAGGCAAAATATAATGCATGCTCTTTATATGAAAACAGGTCATGGTCTGGTGAAAAGCAGAAGAGTAAATAGATGATTTCAATATATCGTAAAGAGCACTATGATAGAGGTTGCACAAGGAGCTAGCTATAAGGGCATACAAGTGTTCTCCTGAACCTGATTTTCATGGGAAGGGGATGGGACCCAAGACATTTTGGAAGAGGAAATTCCTGATAGGACTTGGCCAAAAGAAATTGCTGGAAGGGTCTTCAAAACTGAGAGGTCTTTGTGAAAAAGAGCACGCCATATGTCATGGCACAATGTGTTATGAAGGCTCTGAGAGCGTGGATCAGAGACCAGGAAGGGGTCATCAGTTCATGAAAGCCTTCGTACATCATGACATTACGGCCAATAGTTTTCTTCAAGTTGACTGTGGGAAACTATGTAAGTGTTCTTAGTCCATGTAGATTGTTTTCAGATTTCCATTTTGGCCCATTTGAGGTCAAGGTAGTCTGCATTTTCATAAAAATGTGGCAATTGGAACACCTGTGTCAGAGTTGCTTAAGATGATTGTTTAAAATGAAAATCATCAGGCCCACTTCACACCTCCTACATCAGACTCTCTGTGGAGTGGTACCTATTTAAATCTGCGTGATGTTTAAATCTAGTGGGTTTTTTTTTTTTAAATATGTACTTAAATAAATATCCCAGGTGATTCTTACACATTCCAGAGTTTAAGAAGCATTGGAAAATAGTTTTAAGAAGGAGTTGGAGAAAACAATTAGTCTAAGTGAGAGCTGATGAGGGTCTGAATAATGGTGCCTGGACCACAGAGGAAGGGATGAATTTTAGATGTATTTTGGAAATAAAAATGGACAAGAGCTGGTGATTCGTTGGATAAACATAGGCAGTGGATTGCAAAGGAAAAGAAAATGTCCCTCTTGCTTTGAAAAGTTTTGGCTTAAGTTGTTATTGAAATGAGTTAGAGAATATTTTTCTCCCACCAAAAACTGCACCTCCTCATTCCTTCTCTCCCAGATCAGTTCAGAAACTTGCTCAGTAACTTCCCTGTTTTTCACTCTGGAGGTGAGCACTGAGTTTAGTCCTCCAGAAACTAAAAAAACAAAACAAAACGAAACAAAACTATGTCCAGAGTAGTTGGTTGGAATGTATACTTATTGGAATGAAGATCCTGATACATAATGTCATATTTTTGAATTGTAATGCCAAATGTGAGGGAGTCTGGCAAGAAGAACAATTTAGTTAAATTAAAGAATCTGTTCTGTAGGTAGATTGGCCACTAGAGAGCCAATGAAGACTTGTTTATGAACCAATATCATATTTTTTTTTTGTGAGAAAATGTTATTTGGTTGATTGTTTTTATCATTCCGTGCTTCTGTTGATCAGATCCTCCAAATTAAATCCTCGGACTTTACAAATCTCCAAGCTAATCTGTCATAGATAACCTAGAAGTAAGATAAAAGGTCACTTCTGTGTATTTGAAGGAGACACTTTTGAGGGTATAGTTTGCATTGGCTGTTCTCAATAGCACAAGAGAACAGCAACAAACCCTGTTGTAATTTCAGCAAAGCCCCATGCAACATGCTTACTGGAAAGAGTTATCAGAACTGGGTTCTGCTTCTGGTTAGTTGTATGACGTTGGCCAAGATGTGAGAGTGATTTGGAATAAGACATGAATTTAACCCTCAAAGATCCTATTTTCTAACAGGAAAGGCAGGGAGGAATACATAGTTTGGCTTCAAGGAGGAAGTACAGTTTGAATAAAAACTTAAAAGATAGATTAAGATTTCAGGCATAAAAGGAGACATGACTAGAGAATTTAGAACAGTTTGTGTTGAATGGATCAGTGTATATAGGAGAAAATTAGACTGTACAGATGAGCAGGGAGCAGATCCTCTAGAACTTATGTATTAGTTTTAGGAGGTTGCATTTCATTCTTGGTAATGCATTGGAGTAAAGACAAGGACATGGGTTGGGAGAGTATGCAAGTGTGATAGATAAGAAAGGAGGTCTGAACTAGAATAGTGGCCATTAGAATACCCAGGAAGGGAACAAGATAAGCTGCATCTGGAAAGTTCAAATCTACAGGACTAATTGCATCTGGATAAAGGGAGGAAGGAGTTTGTAGAGAAATTGTACTTAATGACAAGGTCCATCCCCATCCCTGTCCTTCTGGTGTATGCATGTGGTATGATTAGGGTCTAAATTTAGTTTTGGAGTCTCTCCACCTATAGGCAGTTTGCTTTTTCCTGAAATTCTATTTTTTCTTTTCTGCAATGGAAATAACAAACTTATTGGTAGAGAAGAGTTCATCTAAAGTGCTCATGTAATTTCTGGCACATACAGAGGAGGTAGCTTACAAAGGTTGGTTCTTTGACCTCCCACCACCACCATATATACCTTACCAGGAGAAAAGTAATTACCAGGGAATATCAAAATAACGATGCACCCTAGGAATGTTGAAGTCAAATATGTTAGGTGAAATATCCCATTCAACTATAATGGCAGAGTTACCAACTACAGAGTATTAGAAACCTGCACTTTCACATCCTACAATGTACCTAAACCTCAGTCTCGTAAGTAAAGGACTGATTTCTTACTGAATTGGAGCTTGTGGAAGCTGATCTGGACATCAGCTGATTGAAGGAGGTCAGTCTGCGTCTTCATCTGGGGCAGCATCACCCCACATCTGTAATTTAACTTGTTCTCTTACAGATGAAGTGCTGGGCAGAGGTGAGTGTGGATTGGTGAAAATATATTTTTATATAACTGATAGAGCAATGCAGAGGAGTCTTCTACTAATAGGAATGGTTCCAGAGTCTGAGGTGCTCTCTGGAGTTTTACCACAGAGAGGGGCTCTCTGGAGTTTTAGGCCAACTCCAATTTCAGTGAGGATAGTGTGGGTTTTCTGTGCAGAAACTGTCCAATTCTTGCCATTGAATTATTTCCTCTTCTTTTCCTCCTTCTTAAGGATCTCAGGAATGCCCCTATTAGAAGTCTCTGGAAAATAAGAAGTCAGACCAGGGCAACCTGAATTAATTTTTTGTAAAGGAGAGAATGGAGATTCATTATTCCTGTAACTCAAAAGAATAGCTTCCCCACCGCCCTTTCCTTTTTTTCTTTGTTTGAATTGTTCAATAGAAACTAAAAAGAAGAGTTACCTTAATTTCAAGAGTAACTCTTAGGTGAAGAAGAAGGTCATTGTGCATGACCAGAGGGAGAATGAAAACAGAAAACTTAGAGCTTCAAAACAAACTTAAGCAGCTTATAAATATTGAATGGATTGTAAACACATAAGAGGTGAATAAAATCAGTCCGCTAGAAGTCTATGAAATAGTTTCATTGGGAAATGACTAATGTGTGAGCACAAATCTTGGTGACAGGTGGGTTAGCTATCTGTGAACTTTCTAAAGGTTAAGTGAACAATAATAGGATTTTGTTAATGCCCCAAAGCGAGTTTAAAACATTAAATACGTGATGTAAATATGCAAGTAGCTTTAATTGGGCATAATTAATAAAATGAGGTGTGTTTAAAATAATGACATTTAGAACAAGAGAGCAGTTAGGGAGAATTTGCCTAAAAAGCCAAAAAGTAGTAGTTGCTTTGTGGCTTCATTATTCTCAGTAGAGATATCTCTCTTAATATCATAAATTGTCACTTTGGCAAGCAAAATAGGTTCTAGATTAACTGCAAGTTTCTTGAGATTCCTTGGCAGATAGAAATGTTGGTATTCTCAAAAGACAGCTTTAAATAAAAGATGGGCGTGAGCCTTCAAGTCAAGTCTATTATTTTTTGCATCAGGTCAATTGAATGTTTGACATATTTAATTTTCTATTATCAAGGGCTGATTCTGTTTTTCCCTTCTGCCAAAACTTTGGTTGATTTTGACTGTAGTAGCATATCTTGAAGGCATATGAGAAAAAAATTTAAGCCAACTAAATTCTCCTTGACTGTTGTCACCACAGGTGACCTCTTCAATTTCTTTCAGGTGTGTGAAGAGCTTCATCTCCAAGTTAGTGAGAGAGGCAGATAATTTACCTTTGCTGGAGTGGGTCTGTGAACCTCAAGAGATTAGTCATTCCTTGTAGACTTTCTGTGTGCGCGCGTGTGCATATGTGTGCGTGCGTGCGTGTGTGTGCGCTCTTCTGGTTTGCTTAATATCTTTTAAAAAATTTCATGGAAATTTTCAAACATATGCAAAAGAAAAGGAATAGTATAATCAACTCCCATGTATCCATTAACCAGTTTCTACTACGATCAACAAATAGCTTATTTTTCTGTATGTATACTCTCCTCCACTTTCTTCTCTTCACTGCCCTCTGATTATTTTGAAGCAAATAACATTCTGGGATTTCATAAGTTTCATGAATGTCTGATTTGTGAGAACAAGATTACCCAAAATATAATCTATAGAAACCTTGTTCCGCAAAGCTATTGCAAAAAACAAAGAGTTCTACACTTCAAATTCTTTGGGCAAATGCAAGACACCATCTCTGCTTTTCAAAGTGTTGCCCTGTACATTAACATATTAATGATTGTAGCAGTTAGAACTCATTTAAATCAGTATCTTTCAATCTTAATGTTGAGTCTGGAACTTATTTTCAGGAGACCCTATTTATATCATATGGTAGAAATGTTAAAAGATAATATTTACAACGCTTACTAGGCACTCGCTGTATGCCATGTATTTTGCATGCATTACCTCGTTTAATCATTATAGTAATTCATTGAGATAGAATTTATAGATGAATATATTGTCCCATTTTCAGATAAAGAAAATGAAGCTCAGAAGTATGATATCACTTTACAAAAGTCACATATTGGGTCAGAGACAAGGACAGGATTTTCACCCAGAACCTGAGCTCTCAACCACAAAGTTATACATTTGGAGAGGAGGTGCTAGTGGCCTGATGTACTTCTCTAGTGGCCTTGATGTACTCCTGTTTTCTTCTAGTGGCATGGGAAACAAAGGTACAACACACTTGGTCAGATTCATCAGGCTAATTATTTTGTTTAATGATATTTTTCTATTTTCATTGTGCTATATATTTTTTAGATTATTCTCATATCTATTGTTTTAGATAAACTTCCTAATGTCGAGAAAAAGGTAGGACCAGCATTATTTTTATTGAGCCAATAACACACAGAGAAGGTACATGTCTTGCTCAAGGTCACAAATTCATTACAGAGTTGGAATTAGAATCTAGATATTTATGTCCAGTGCATTTTCTTTCGACTGTACCATAAATAGTGCATTGACAAATAGGGTATGCCTTCGGCTCCTGGCTTGTTCTGGTTGAGGTAAACTGGGAGGCAAACGGAAAGGGGTGGTGATGGACAGACTGCCATAAACCAGAATTACTTGATAATGGAGAGTCTACAAGTGGTAATGCTCCTTTCGAAATATTCTAGAGGCAAAGTCTGGTGCTCCTTTTGGAATCTAGATCACGATTTTTTATGTTTTAGAGTAGAAAAGGGTGATATCTAAAGGTTTAGTTTTCTTAGGATAACCTATGACTACCATCACATCACTTTGCTCCTTCGGAACAGGGAAAAATCCAACAGTGCCCATTGTGATTCCAGCTCTAACAATGCTCACTGTGATAGCAGCCAAGGTCAATGTACTGCCTTCTAGAGTACATGTTTGGTATATTCTCTCTTGAGTATAAATTTATACCAAAAACTTTAAAAATTATGTAATTATTTTCAAATGTATCATGGGAAGGGGACAGTTGTATAATAGCTGCACAGAATTAAGCATCAGCATTATTAGAGCTTTCCTGAGGCTCTAATATATCTCTGATTAACTGGGCATCTATTTTGCCTGGAGATAGGGAACATTTGGATGTGTGGTTGCTAATAATGAACATTATCGCTTCATTAAAGTAGTTCAAGGTAAGAAAATTTGATAGGTTTTCCCCCACATGTTGTTAATTACAAAGGGCAATTCAGTAGGTTTTAGTCCTGCATATATCTAGACCATAAAATTACATAATAAACAATAGTTCATTGCAGGTGATTAAAATACATGTCTCTGCATAGATTAAAAGAAGAGAGATACAGAGTAAAGCACCATGATCTCATTATTTATTACATTCCATCTCATAATTAAGGAAGGTATAAATTTAAAACTTATTAAAAATGTGGAGGCACCATGATATAACAAAAAGAATATTGGTCCTTGGATTGGACAACCAGGGTTAAGGAAATAATTATTGTACTTTTGACGATGTGGTCTTGGGAAAATATTTAATTTCTTTGAGCCTTGGTTTGCTTATTTGAAAATGGAGATAATAGTAAACACTTCAAATGCTTTTCTGGGGATAAGACAATATGATATATGGACCTGCAAAATCCTAAACAAACTATTATTAATAATAACAGTTTTTAAAATGGAAGCAATAAAGCCAGAGCAGGAAGACAGCAAATGACAACAGAGTCCCGTGTAAGAGTGGTGTGTGTAGATATGCAAATATGAGTGCATTAGGCTGCCTCTGGGCTCATCGGAGAGGAAGATCAGCCAGCCCAAGAAAAATGAGCCAGGGAAGAATAGAAGAGAATCACACGCTAAGTATCAACATAAAAGATATAGTAAGTAACGACCTTGGGAACTGTGACACTAGAAAGATGCTTTTTTTCCCCTGGCCCGGACACCTGATTCCTTTGTCCAAATATGTGTTATGATAGTCAATGGTTATTGTGCTGTGAGAGTGTAAATCTTGTTTATTTTCTGGTTGCTTTAATTATGTTGTGATAATTCAGAATGAAAACGCCCATTCTGTTCTCCTAGGGGGTTGCCGCTAACACTAAATTTTCAAATCAATGAATGTTCAAAACCCTCACTTGCCCTAGGAAGTTGGTTAGCCACCCATGATTCACTTCTGGAAGTGTTTGACGCAGAGAGCCTCAAAGGTTCCCTAAAAGCACAGAAAGCCAGTGACGGAGTTAGAGAAGCCTTTTTGAATCAAGGCTTTTCTGCCTGCTTTATCTACTGAAGGTTAAATGGGTGTTTTGTAAAATATCCTGAGCATGCCTGCTGCTTCACAAGGAGACTATCATTAAGCAAAAAGGAGACCTTAAAACATAGCAAGGGTGTGTAGAAGTTTCTGGCATATGCTGAGGGTAACTTTCAGAGGGATTTGTGGAGATCTAGTAAAAGAAATTAGAAAGTCTGTGGTAATTGCTTCCTAAATAAGAAGTTAGGCTATATAATCTCTTCAAATTAAAAAGGAATGATGCTTTACCAGAAGTCCCTGGAGGCACACAAGGTTAGCAGAAGAATGCTTCTTATAATTTGGTGGGTTGGTAAAAAGGGTAGGTCAGCTGAAGGTGAGATTGTTGGCACTGTGGGGAATTTCATCTCAAGTTAGGGCAGAAAGGAGTGGGTGGGAGGTCTTTGTGGTCTTAGAATGGGCTCTAGCATTTCTATCACCAGTAACTGTCCTTTTGTTGTCACCATACTATTTGGGGTGAATTTGCCATTTGAGATTCTCCACTGATAAATCCCCAAAGGGAAGATTTCCAGTTACTTTTTAGAGCAAGCTTTGTGTAGATTACAAATATTTTGCAAGTTCAATTGTTGAAACATAATTATTTCCTCTGTAATTAAATTTATTTCTTATGTTATACATCAAAATGAGAGAAAATATAGACATATCTCAATTCATCCTAAAAAGGCTACGAAAAATACTAAGAAGAATTTTTTAAAGTTTTTCATTTGGCAATATAAAATTAAAATAGTGATACAATCTCACTGGAACATCGGAACAATATTGCACAAAGATGTATAAAAACAAAGATAATCAATCACCTTTCCTCCAGTGTTATGTTAACATTGAGGTGTTAACAGTGTGATATATGTATGTAAAATTTACATATATGTAAAAGAATTTTTAAAAAGACAAAATTTCAGAATCGGAGAGAAAATCAAAGTTCTGAAGACTTTTCAGCAAGATCAGAAATAAACAGAACTACCTTCTTTGGGGTTGAATCTTAATATAAAAGAAACTAGACTGAAGGCTTTGGGTCTATAATTAGGCAGTGGTCACAAAAGGGCACTGAGAGAAAGAGATCCAGAAGTTATTTCTAGAATATTTGCCCTGAGCAGAATCTTAGATGCTAGTTGCCTCATTTCAACCCTTATCCCCCATTTCCTTAACTAAACTTCACAGAAAGAAGTATATGATGACATGACAATCAGTGACTCATGTATCCTTAGAAGAGCTCTTATCACCAAAGTTCATTTAATACGCATCTTTGTGAGCATGGCTGTATGGTGCCAAGTTTAGAAAATCAAGCTAAAGAGACAGGATCCTGACTTTCAGAACATAGAAAGAGAAAGCAAGGACCTAGAGACAGATGAACAAGTAAAATAAGTAGCAGAAAGAACCAAAAAATTAATATATTTGTGGTGTGTATGTTTGCATTCTCTGGAATGGGGAGAGAGGAGAATCTGGAGTAGGTACAAATTTAGACAAGATGAATCTGGAGAGGATTAGCAGCCTTGATTCCAGATATGCAGCTACTTCTTCCTAGTGAATATAACACAGGGGACTGCTGGACTAAAAGGTGATTTTTCTCATGCAGAGGTAAAACTTCAATTTGAGTCTAATGGAGCATAATCCCATTAAACCTGAGGTATCTCTTTGGGGCAATTGACTTGCAGCGTGTTATCCAAATTGTGGAATAATAAATACTATTATAGCTACACAATGTATCTGTTCACTCTGTGAGAGAATTTGAGGAAAAAACCTGTCTGTCTGTCTGTCTGTCTATCTATCTATCTATCTATCTATCTATCTATCTATCTATCTATCATCTATCTATCATCTATCTCTTTCTATAATTCTATGTGTGTATGTATATACACCTACGTGTAATCAAATGTACGCCTGCATACAATAGGCCTATTTCTCATCCAAAAATTTTTGTAAAGACTTGTGGTGAGTAATAATTCATTATTTCTGGAATTCTTTAAAATGGAAAAATTGTGTATTTCTTACTCTTGTGACAATTAGTTTTATTTACAGAAAGCTTAGCAGTAACTTCTTAGCTTAGAAATTTTACATATTTCTTAGTGGGATACAGTACAATAGGCCATTTTGGTTATAAGTTTAACTGAATTTGGTCTACTCGGCGTGCTCTCTCTTTTCATTGGTTTTTCATCCTTAGGATCTCTGTCTGAAGTTATGGTAACCACTGAACTTGCTGCTTTGTGAAAAATCAAACAACTCTTCAATCCATCCCAGTCACAATTGCTGAGGTGTGTGTAAATAAGTAAATAAGTGAGAGACTGGCCTCAGAGAGTATGGCTCAAAGATTTTAGTGTCCATATTGTTCTGCCTTCTATGAGCAAGTGTGAAAAGCTTTGAATAAATGCTAAAATCAATGTTATGTTGTAACTCAAAATGCTGTTGTCCTCTAGAGCAGGTACAAATTTACTAGATCTTGTGAACGGATGGAAGGAGTTGTGGTCATAATGGTGACTATGACAAGAAATAGAAAGCTGTATTCTGAGGCCAAGAAACCCTACATCTGTTTATCAGAGCGTCGGAAAAATATCAAGTTCTAATGTATTTTTTGAAATTCTGTAACAAGTTTAGTGTGTTATTGTATTTTTTAAGCTTGAGGTAATACATGGACAATGCTAGCTGAAGTGTTGTTATTGAAATTTAATCGTCAGAATGTTACATATATTGTTAAATAATTACTTTTCAATATTTATAAATGATTAAAAAATAATAACCCAAGACAGAAAGGACATTCTAAACAGTGGGAAGGCAACTGGTAGCTTATGCTTTTTCATTCATTGTGATAGCAATTGAGCTTCTTGATACATTTATTATTGTGAAAATGTCCTTGAAACTAGCAATTAGGTAGTTAGAATTCTGAATATTATCTGGGAAACTTCTAGAAGCATATTTGTCAAGTCAACTTGCACAACGCATTTGTAAGTACTCTCTATGAGAATATGCAGAAGATGTTTTGGTTTCTGATTCATTATCTCTAGCCTAGTTATGTGTTGAACTGAAGGGTACATTTGGCTACTGCACTGGGGAAAAATAGATTAGTTCTTTTCATCTCTGTCAGTTTCTCTTTATCCACACATTTAAAATAGTTTCTCTCTCTTTTCTTTTTAAGCCACAGCTGTGTTATTCAAGTGAATTTTTTTCAATAAAGAAAATATACTGCACTGACATTCTGAATCATTTCGGTTTTGTTGGTATTATTTATTTTAAATCTAAAGATTCAGCAGTGTAGTGGGTAATAAATAAGAGTCTTTGACAGAACTAAAATAAGGATACCTTACATTAAAGGGACCAACCAAATTGTACAATTCAGTAACTCTCTATTTGCTCATTATGGTGATTTGTGTAGACTTTTCTAAAACCACAAGGTTTAAGCAAAAATGCTCACTTGTTAGAAATATATCTAAACATTTGGTAGCACTGAGAGTTATCCAAGAAACTTAGAATATCTCTGAGAATTATATCACTGATTTCCTTGTCTAAACAAAAGCAAATCCCCCAAGGTCACCCGCTAAAAATTAGAACAGTAAATAAATATTCTTTTATAACATTTATGCCTTCATCTTGGAGGTAGCATTGTCTAGTTCCAAGAAAAGCCAGTTCTCCCACTGATAAGTAGAGCAGTCACTGCATATTGCAACAGGGGCCCCAGAAATTTAGAGAGACATACTATCCAATAAACCAAACACCACAGCAAACATTTCAATTCTAGACTATGTCCATTTAAGAAAAAAAAAATACATGGGAAAGAATATTGAAGAAAAGAAAAAAAGGGAGGGTCAGAGAGAGAAAGAGAGAAGAGATACAAGAGAGATTAACACAGATAAACATAAATAAGCTTTCATGTAGTGGTGACCACATTTTAAAACCTTTTAAAAATATTGCTACTGATAAGTTTTATTAAAACAAAGGCTAAACTATGCTGCAGTAATGATACACATGCACAACAAACTCCTAATCTCAGTAGTTTAACCTAATAAAAAATTATTGCTGGTTCATGTCACAACCCATTGCTAATGAACAGAAGCACTCTTCTCCATGCAGTTCTTCAAGGTCAGGCTCCTTCCATTTTGTGGCATCTCCATCTTCAACATGCAGTCTCCGAGGTCACTGCAAAGGGAGGAAGTTAGAGTGAAGACCTAAGAAGTGAGATTTTCTGGGTTATGCCAGGAAGCATTAATTTATCACTTCCACTCACTTTCCATTGGCCAGAACTGAATCATATGGCCCAACTAAATTGCAATAAAGTATGGAAGAATGAGTCTTCCTGAGTGCCCAAGAGGAAAATAAAATGGTTTTGTTGAACACGTGACACAAGTGGTGGCTGCTGTTTTGTTTGTTTTATTTGTTGGCACCAGTGATGATATCAACTCTTAATATTAGTGCAAGTCTCTTTAAGTCCTTGTTAAGATATAGTGAGGGGTAAGTATTATCTATGATGTAGACCTGTAGATACAGTAATCAACTTATCTCACAACATTTTTCTTATAAAATCCTAAATAGAGAATACAAACAATAGTGGTTCAAGTAAGTCAGAAGTTTACTTCTCTGGTAGATAGTCTGGTAGAGTAACAGGCTCCCTCTATCTGTTATTCTGTCATTCTCAATGTGTAGTGTCCATGTCAATGACCAAGATGGCTGCTTTCATTCAGAAAAGTGTGATGGGAAGTACTGCATCACAGGGCCATAGCATTGGTCAAATCCAGCTACAAACTTAGTACCTTAAAATGACACAATTGATTATCTCATAGCTCATAGCTCTCTTATCTTATTTCGACAACCTGAAATGGGCTAAAATCAAGGTATCATCAGGGTTACATTCCTTTCTAATGGCTGTAAGGGAGAATTTTTTTTTGTCTTTTTCAGCTTCTCAAGGCAGACCATCGTCCTTGGCTCATGGACCTCTTCCTCCATTTTCAAAGCCAGCAATAGATAATTGAGTCTTTCACATGATGTCATCTCTCTACTTCTGATGCTCCCATCTTCCTCTTCCCCATTTGCAGGGGAAGCAATCCTCTTGTGATTATGTTGGGCTCATCTGAACGATTCAGAATAATTTCCTTATCTGAGGAAAGGTCAGTTGATTAGCAAGCTTAATGCCATCTGTGATGTTAATTCACCCTTGCCATATAACATAACATATTCTTTGGTTCTGGAGATTAAGAATAATGGGGGCCATTATGCTGCCTATCACAGAGAGAAAACCGGCAGGGCATAACATTTTAGGTAAGTATTAGATAATGAATTTATTTAGTCCATTTACTCATTTATTTATTTAGGAACTATGAATTCTGTGCCTACTGTGAATTTGGCATTGAGCCAGGTTCTAAGGTTCTCAGAACATCCAACTACAGGGGCAATACAGAAGCAGCAGAGACACAAAGGAGCAGCCTTGAACTCCAGCATATGAGGTGGAGGAAAAAGGGAAAGTTAGTCTAGGGATGAGAGTCTGGAATGAAAGTGGGGAAGATATACCAGGCAGAGAAAATACAAGTGATTGACAACTCAGTTTATAAGAATAACTAAAAATAGTAGTTCAGAATTATAGAGGACAGGGACAGAATTTAGGAGATGGGAGAATTAGGACATCAAGCTGGGGATGAAATTTGAGGCCACACCTTGGGCTTTGTAAGTGATTTTGAGGCTTTGGCACTTCATCCTAATAGTAACGGGGAGCCACTGAAGGTTTGGAGGGTCTATGCAAGGTCATGGCATAGAGCGGTACCAGGAGAAGGGTGGTAGAATTAGAAATGGGAATAAAAGGGTAGGTTTGAGACATGTTTAAAAAAATATGAGGAGACCAGAGGACTGACTAGATGTGCTGGATAAAGAAGAAAATAGAGTCATTGACTCCGAGACATTGTCCTTGGTGACAAAGCAAAAAGAAGGTGAGTTTGAAGTGAAGCCGATATGTGTGAAATGTGCAGGGTCCCTAAAGATGATCAGAAACAATTAGCTCTCCACAGAGGGAACTTTGACAGACTTTGACCGATACTAAATGAAAACATTCATTTTTTAAAAAATTAGAACTATCTGTAGCCAATAAAATTGCCACTTTCTTGTTTTTGTATTATGAAATATAAGCAATATAGATTTCATGTGATTTGAAGTTCAAATTGAAGGTGAAATATGATAACAAGCTTCTCTTATAAAAAGATTAAAGCATTTTCTCTCTTTCCTCCTATGTCCAATCTAAATATTCAGTGATAGAGAAATTACTTCATCTCACTAGGCAAAGTGACAGGGGATGTCATGAAAATCTATTTACAGTAGTACATTTTCAGCCCCATAAAGGTAAAGCAGCAGTACACCTCCTCTGGAGGATTTCACACTTTAGTAATTTATTATGTCGCAGGTTCCTTTTGGTGTGAAATTCCCCTGATTAAGAATTGCTGATAGAGGCAGGAGAATGAAGTAATTCTCTTCTCCTCTTCTAAACAAGTCATACTTAATATTTCTTCAAGGTCAAGTTCAATTGAAAATAGGACAGGGTGATAGCTCCTTAGATTTGTACTAATAACTAGGTATTCTCAGCAGAGGCCTTTTGGCAGGAGAGCAAAGTTAACTTATCAAAATGCTTAAGAAAGCAAAATTATTTGCCAGATAGGAGATCCAAAAGTTTCAGGGCTCGTCATAACTAGATTTGTCTTTCTTTTCTACCAGTAAGAATAAGCCTAATATATGAATAGCAATGTTTTTGTAAGTCTGATCCTAGATGCAGAGCAAAATGTTCTTAGGATTTTGTTTTAGAACATACTAGAAAAATTATGAGGGGCGAATACTCTTTATCTTGGTTGTGATTTTTGAGCCATGGCTTGCAGCAGATATTCAAAAAAAACAAGTGTCTCCTTCATTAGCTTTTCTCAACTAAACCTTCAATCATTCTAGGCAACTGTTGTGACCTGTATTCAAAGCCTTGAAGGTCTGGAAAGTTTATCTTGGTTGGCTGTGGATTCAAGAGCATGTACTTATATTCACTTTAATTCATAGGTGGACAACAGGGGCTCATATTTTCAAAACTGGTGCTGAGTCTCAAACAATACAGCATGATTAAGAGAATAGGTTTGGGTGCCAGCTCCGGGTTTAAGCCCCATCTCCACTTCTTCCTAGCCATATGATCTTGGGAAAGTTACTTATCCTCTCTGAACGGCAATTTCTTAATCAGGAAAATAAGGATAAGAGTAATGTTTACCTCATGATATGTTTATGAAGATTAAATAAGATAAAATTCGGAAAGCATTTCATCCAGTGGTTGGCACATAGTGAGCTCTAAACAGGAGGCAGTTATTTTTTATTTAATCATGAGCTACAAAGAGAGAGAAATGAAGAGACTCTCAAGGTTTGAAAAACTGTTCGAAAATTTTCTTTTGCCTTTATAGCCCATAATAGTTTTATAATTTGGAACCACATGTCCTTCTATAATAAAGACAACATCTGTTAATAGAAAATGCATATCTAAAGAGAAATCAATGAAAAGAGAGGATATGCGTGAAAAAGTGATATGTAAGAGAGAAATTTCCTGGTAAATGTTAGGAGGCTCGAAGAGAGCACAGAGAAAAGCCTTTTGGGCTTGGAAGTGCTGAATTAATTAGATCTGAAGATTAGATCCAGAGACAAGGTAAAAATCATAAAAGAGCCATCATTCTAAGATACTCAGAACAAAGAACCACGTGTAAGCGGGCCTGGTTGAGCATTATTTCTCAAAAGGGAGTAACAGAGAGGGGATAAAATGGAAGATTAGTGTACGGGAAGTCTTCTCTCTTCTCTCTCTCTCTGTTCTAATTGCACCCCATGTTCTTGGCCCACATCAGTTTTGCCCCCACACTGGAACCCTCTCAAAGTAGACACCAAAGCTCTTTCTGTCTGCTCTTGCCTCTGAAGATCCACAGCTCCTGGACATTTGAGACCCAATTTGATATTTTATTTCTGTCTTAACATTCATCTCAGGTTGTTTCGATTTTGATAATCGGGGTGCCATATATGATTCTATGCCACTCCTCATGGGCTTGAGTATATAAATATTTCCCAGCACTTTCATTTAATTTTTATATCTACTTTGTATAATAGGATGCCTATATACATTTTCTTTCCACAGAAGTAATTCAGGCTCAGGGAGTTTATGTAATCTGGAAAGGCCACATATCTATGCCTTCCCTGTCATCTGTTATCAACTGGATGCTCATCTCCCACTATTCTGTACACCCCCTAAACTGACCCAAACCCTAGCCTCCTCTCTACACTTGTCTGTGATTTGATGAGTTTCTGTATCTTCAAATGGCTTTCTGAATTCTCCCTCCACATCCTTGCCTTTTCTTTAACCTGGCTCTTCCATGATGACAAAGCTTCTCCTGTGGCTCTCTCAAATTAAGACTCTACTTCTCTCTCACATCTCATAAATCTCAAGTCCAGAAAATGGTGTAGATGTATTCCTGAGTCTCAGTTGCTGCTTCCAAACCATTTCTCTTCTTTGCTACATCAGAACAAATAAACAAATAAGAACAATGAAACAAAAACTCAGCTCCTCTGAAACTCACTGCATTCAACTATTCTATTATCTTTTTTATCATTGCTGCTGACTACTGGCCTCCCCATGTCTCTTCTCCCTGAAGATTTAACCCCTGGATTTTTATCTTCCTCTCTATCTCTAGTCCTGTCATCATTTATGAGAACTATAAGATCCACACAATTGAACCAGTCTACACCCTGAGCTATCAGTTCTTTACTATCCACACATTGTATAATCCTTTTCTCCGTTTTGCCTCCCAATCCTTGACATCAATGCTCCTAAAATCTGCACTTATGGCAGCAAAATAATCACGTTTTGTAGTGGGACAAAACTAGTTAAGGATGATCTGGTCTTAAAAGAGCTTTTTAGTTGGAGCACAGTGGCAACTTTATGGCGGTTTGTGTGAACTCAAGACTTAAGATCAAATAGGAACAAAAACATTTCGGTGGATGCCAGAGAGATTTTGATAACAATTAGGTTACATCCCTTATGCCCTGCCACTATTTAAACCCCAGCCTATACCAGAAATCAGATGTAGGCTTTAAGAAAAGAGTGTGATCCTGAATTGATGTTAAGCTTTTGCCACTTAGTGGAGTGAGGTCCTGGGGTAGAGGTGAAGTTCCTTTATAGAAGATTATAGAAAGTTACATTTCCTGCACAACAATGCCATGAGGTGAGATTTGTACTGCCTCATTCACCTTTCCACTCTTTAAAATTCCTTTGTACTTTCTTCTCTTCACACTTTTGATGTCATCCCCCATCACTTTCTGCACATTCTTTACTGAGAAATATAAACCAAGAGAAACTTCCTTGTATTTTGAGCCAGACCAACACTTATATGCACATGTGCATTCAGTTGCTCCCTCTACCTTTACAATGTGTGAAGTGCCCGTGTCTATTTTCTTCTCACTGATATTGCACTGGAATTGTATACTCTCTTCCTCCTCAGCATAAAACTTGGTATTATTTTCCTTCCTTGGCAGATTCCACACCACCTTGAGCTACCACCTCATTTTTCTGCAAGAGTATAGAAAGGTTGTCTCCTCTGACTGTTATCACTTCCTTACTTCCTAGTCACTCTTCAAATCCACTGCAGTCCAGTTGCCTCCCCCAACTCCACTCAGGCGGCACTTTTCATCTTTTCCAATGATTTACATCATGCAGAATTCAATAAACACGCTTCTCTCTTCCTTCCATTCAAGATTTTAAGCTGCATGATACCCAAGTGGCAACTTATTTCCCTTTCGTTTCCTGGCTTTGTCTTTGACATCTCTCTCTCTCTTAGTTTTACATATATCTCACTGACCATTCCTTTTCATTTCTTTTCCCGGCAACGACTCCTTTGCCTAATTATTTGATATTTTAAAAAAGAGTATGTTAAGTACCAATGTAAATTTTAGTGGATTTCCACTGTATTTAGAATGATATCCACATTCTTTAAAGTATCTCCTTCTCCAACGTTCCTTGTACTATTTTTCTTCTGGTCTCTGGCCCCAGCTCGACACATAGTAGGTACTCATTAACTGAGTAAATAAATAAATAAGTAGGTAGCATCAGGGCAGGAATTAAAACTAGGTTTAGGGATTCCAACTCCCACGCCTGCTTTAACTACTAAATGACAATAACTTTAATAGTGTAATTCTTGGATCAGCGACTTTTCTTTCTGATCTGCAGGACAAGCTGTTAGCCTCTTCCTGGAGTGGGATAGTTGAAAGAATTGGACTCAAGGTCCCTAGCTTGTTGCCGTTTGCTTTTCAGTCCTACTCCTTTCCTACTAATTTTCAGGTGGTGGGCCAGCGTTTGTTTGTGTGACAGCTACAGAATTGAGGGGTTAATGAGCTGCTCCCATCTACCCAAGACGATTTATCACTGGACCTCATGGAGATTTAATAAATTATTTTACAAAATGGTTTAAGCTAATATTTTAAAACACTATAAAAATCAAAGCACAGGGAAAGTGCCTAGTATATATAGCTTACTACATTTTTTCTGCACAAGAGGTCAGAGCCTTGTTCGTAGCTCTGTGGAAGATACCTGGCATAAATATTCCATCCTTCCCTCTCTCTGGGTTCTTCTGTCTGCATGGTTTTCCTACAGTTCTTTCTTTTATCCTTTCCCATCTGTTCTTGACTTCCTGTTTCTTCCCACATCCCATGGCTTTCTTTCCCATAAGACAAAAAAGCCTTGCAACCCATTCTCAGATCCCACAAACTTAGTCATCTCTTCTGTTTCATCTCCAGTTGACCCCATGCTGAGAGAAGAAAGCTCTGGTATATTGGAGAATGACTGGGTGTGGGTGAATATTTTAACTTTTGATTTTAGGCCCGTTCATACCACAAACTTGAATGTTACATGCTCTTTCAATCCTTGAACTTTCTAGAGTTCTGTGGTGAAAATTGGTGCACTTCTTGTTGATCACCTTCCTTATAGTCTTAGCTTTCTGCTTTATTTTGTCTTCTAGATAAGCTATCAAATTTCTATCTGTCCTCAAACTTCCAAAGTTTTGTTGACATCTCTTATCTGCTATTGTTGCCTGTTTGGTCCTTCTTGCCCTTGTGGGTATATGCCTTCTTTATACTTTAATGTCTTCTTTGTTTGTTTTTAGGTTTTGTGAGGAAGAATTAATCTGAGGTGTGGTCTTTTATTGTCTCTAATCTTTATGAATTCATGCCTCACCATAAAGCAGAATACATTGACTGTTGACTTGATATGTCAGTCTCTTCTGATTGATATAGCCTATTGTAGTCAAATGTTTAGTAAATTTAAATGTAACTTCCTATCAGTGTCGGTTTAAATAATCTCTTTGAAATCACTCTTTTTTCGTTGTTATTAAATGCACAGTCTTTAAGACGTTTCACTCTCTCCTTTCTTGCAACGTAGCCTCTGAGTGCATGATGGGGGACTTTGGGTTTATACGATATCCTCTGGATCCTCCTGGGTCTTTGCTATGAAGTGGCTGGTTTGGTTTGGCTCTTGGACTAGTGATTGTAGAGATGTAATTGTCCCATTTGACACTGACTGCTGAAGGCTGTGGCCCTGATCATTTGCTACCCATACTGAATGTTGAGCCTAACTTTCAGGATCCATTAGACCACTGGCTCACTCAATGTCTCTTAATTACACTCTCAAGACACGTAGGAACTTATGTCTCCACATGCTTTGTGCATGCTGTAGAGAACAAGGAAATCATTTCTCTAGACATTTCCCTGAGATACTCTGTTGTGCTATAGTGCCTCATTTTGGTTTGAGTTAATCATCCCAGCAAACTCCTCCAAAGTTTTCAAAGTAGATCAGAGAAAAATCTCTTTTGCTCCGTTTTCCCTAACCCTCTATAAAATGTCTTTCCCAGCTGGAATTTTGCACAAAGAAGGGACTTTGGAACACACCTTTCCCATGACCTTCTTCTACCTTTGCCTCTCTTTACACTCTAATTAACCTAAAAGAGCAGGATTCCCCTGCTGCTTTCTTTCTGGCAGAATAGTTCCTCTTTGTTATAATCCCCTCTTGGGACTATTAAGTCCTGGCTTGGCTTTAAGAATGAAAAAGTATTGACTTGAAATTATGCAAGGAAACCTTTTTTCTGCTAGTTTTGGCTTTGATATAGTTTCTGCAGAACAGAATAAAACTGTGGATCACCAAAGTAAAAGCAAAAACAAAAACAAACAGAAAAACACATAATAAGTATAATCTCTTTTATAAATGTTTAACTGGAATAAAAATATATCCTGAATAATTTTTGGAAGAAGTTTTTAAATAAGTGAACCTTATTTCAGAAAACAAAAGAAGACATAAACCATAGAGATAGCCAATGAAAAGGTCCTAAATAATTGAAAGAAAATGGGAATTATGTATGTTCTAGTTGTGAAAGTTGTATTCCTTGATAATAGGCAAGTCACTTGACTTCTTTGACCTAATAATGGCATCAATGAAAAGTAAAGGACTATCTTGATAGCCACCAGAGTGTTTCCTACTCCTGATAGTCTGCCTTTTAGATTTTAAATGTTATAGTGTAACAGTAATCTGGTTATCTATTACTGAATAATGATCACCCCCAAATTTCGTAGTTTAAAACAAAGATAATTTATTTTTCTCAGTAATTTTCCATCTGGGCATGGATTCATGAAGAAAGCTAATCTTGACATCATATGGATTGGCTTGAGGAGTATAATAAAGAGATTAAGTTGAAAGGAAGAAAAATTCAAACTGAATTTTTGGAATTATTTAAGTCATTATTCATCTCAGTAGCTGATAAAGTATTTTCTTTTCTGATAAATGATGGAAAGTAAAATTATTCAATCCATAATTTTATGAACTAGAAAAAATTACCCCAGCTTTCATGTTTCCACAAGACCATGATAATTGGAGTTCCACTTATGATTTCAAGGTATTTAAGAAAGATTGCTCTATAATTAGTAGAATGTTGATGTTAAATGAAGGTTATTATCTCTTAACTCTTTGATACTGTGAGACAGATTATCAGATTCAAGCAGTCAAAAAGTTCAACATACCTGGTTTCCTCAGGATTGAGGACTGGGATGAACAGAGGATAAAAAAAGAAGGTAAATTGATTTCACAGATACAAATTCAAAAATCAACAGAAATAAATTTTCCATGTAATAAAAAATTTTATAGGCCTTTTTTCAAGAATGGAGGAAATAATAGTATCAATGGCAATGGAATACTTCAGTGGTCCCCAACATTTTTGGCACCAGGGACCAGTGCTCCTATGAGAATCTGATGCCTGATGATCTGAGGTGGAGCTGAGGTGATGATGCTAGTGTTGGGGATCGGCTGCAAATACAGATGAAGCTCCTCACTCACCTGCTGCTCACTTCCTGCTGTGCGGTCCGGTTCCTAACAGGCCCTGTGGCCCAAGGGGTTGGGACCCCTGGCTTCCTCAACACTTATGTAATAAAGTCTGTATTAAGAGTTTTACATTAATTACTTCAAACAAACCTATGCACACCAATAATAATGTATGACATAAATATTTGATGAATGAATAAGTGCATAAACAAATGATAGATAATGATCTCTCAACGTATATTTGTTGAATCAATGCATTCACATTTTAGGAGATTAGAAAACCAAGACAATGAGAGATTAAATAGCTCTCCCAAGATCATACTCAAGTAGGTGAGTGGCAGATATAAGAATTAAAATGAATCCAGATTATTTCAAATTCTAAATTTCATGCACTTAATCTCTAAGCTATACCTCAGAATGGCATACTGCAGTGAGGCAAAATAATAAAAATTGGAACAATAAAAATGAGAAATGTTGAAAAAAGAAAGCTTTGTCAAGCAAAGCTTTAGCCTCGCTCAGTAGCATATGATGAAGTAAACACTCATTTCTTGTGAACATTATTTATAACTTCCAATTGTCATCTAAAATGGGTGGGCTCAGGTAACCAGAAGGTTCTTTTTAGGTGTGTGATTGGGTTAGAGTTGGTAAATATGGAGGTTACAGCACAGAGATAAACACTGATTGCTCTCTATGAAAAAGAAGCGAAGGCTTGAAAAGTCTGAGAGAAGACCAGAATTTGGAATGGGAGCCCCCGTGGAGAATGGCTGAGAAAGAAGACTCCAGGTGAGCAGCACTTGGAAGAAAAGACGTATTGCTCAGGGAATCACAGTTTTACGTGCTATAGAGTTTTGAGCATAAACTGTCTCATCTTTCTTTAAAAATTTCCCCTTAATACTATAGCACTCGCTAATGTTTTAGGTATATGCAGATATTTTTTTTTCTGAGGAGAAGTAAAAGATGTTCTGATCTCTACTTCAGACTTGGCCTGAGTGAGAACAAAAGATACAGGCAGGGGCAGCTGATATCCAGGTGATATTTTGCTTTACTTTTAGCGACAGATGAGGGCCCATTAGATTCTATCATAGCCTGATGGAAATATCCTATAGACCATACAGTTTCCTTACCTTTGAATCCAAGCTCACCGAAGAAAACTTATTGTCCTGGTAACATTCCCTGCCGGGGAAAGATAGTGAGGGTTAGGGGTGGGATCAGTGTCAGGGGCTACACAAGGTTTATTCTAATTAGACCTTGATTGCAATCAATTGCACACACTCTTCCTGTAAGAAGAGTCACAAATCTATGTATTCTGGTAAAAGTCCTTGTTTCTCTTTCCTTATAACTTTGCCTGCAACTATGGACAAATTGTATGTCTCAGTTCTTTGGTTCTTGAACCCTCTGCTAGGTTCCGGGGAGAACAATGGCAAATAAGACAAATAAGTCTCTCTCGTCACAGAATGTACAGTCTAATCCAGAAACGTTTTCTATGAAGTCTTTCTTCTTCTTCCCCACATCCAATCAGGTAGAAGTGAACATTCTTTCCTTTGTGCTCTTCCATACTTTGTACATACATAACCAAATAACACATTATTCTTTTTAGCACTTTTGGAAACCATGTTGGGCTCCCCTTGATAAAATGTGCGCTACTTAAAGCAGAGTGTTCATATCTCCAGTGCTTATCCCATAGCCTTTCATACAGTAGGTGCTCAATAAACAATTGCTGAGTGTAGATGATTAAATAGAAAACTGAACAAACATTTCAGTATGGCAGCTCCGTGGACCAGGAAAAGAACCAGCAGTCCCGGAAGCTGGCCTTGTAGTGATTGTAGAGTTTCTTCATGTTCTTCAGCACCTGTGGTCAGGAGAGGCTGTAGAGGGGCTGTGATGCAATCATCTGAAATCGCATTACAGGGCCTTTAGGCCATGAAACATGTAATGACATATGTACATCATCTTATTAAACTATACCAAGAGATCAAATTTCAGATAGCAGAAAGGAAGGAAGAAGTAAAAGAACATTGGGTTCTAGGTACATTATTATTAAAAAGAATTTTATTTTTTCTGAGGAACAAGAAGTTTGGAGGCAACTTGCCACATCTCTCATGGCTTGCAAATTGTAGAGTCAGAATAAGCACAGAAGTCCAGGAGGCTCAGAAGGCCAACTTGCCTTCTAGAAAGCTGATGCCATTATGGGCAAGGTCTCCTAAGGAGAAGTTTTCACATGTGAGATAGAAGATGACTTCTTTCTTTATTTCAGAGCAAATACTTCAGAACCCTCCTTTATGTCTTAGATGCAGCCAGCCAGATATGTAATAACAATTCCTAGAAGAGGATGGGAAGGGATACATACGGTAGTGCTTTAAGGAGAACTGGTTTAATATACTGTGATTGTGTAAACATAATGAAAATAGAAAGTGAGATTTTTCTGTTGCTCATTTCTTTCTGGAGCCTAGAAATTATGAAGTATTTGTTCAAATCAGGAATTAATATCCCAAATATTAAATAATGGAGGGGGTGCATCATAAACATTAGCTGCCTAAGTAAATAACTTGTTCCTAATAGAGCTACGTGCACTGAAATTACTCTTGGATAAATCTTTTAAGGACATTACACAGTGTCTGAGTCAGGTAAGCTGGCAGGGAATAGTGTCTCTCCTGTGGCTGGTTTTGGCTTCTCAAGAAATTAGCAGCTAACTGCAATATGGATACCCAGGGCTTTTTCTGTCTTGTTTCCTATCAGTAAATCAGAGGAGTGGCTTCCCAGAGTCCAATCAGTAAGAAGACAATGGAAGAGCTTCTGAGAAATAATAGTGCTCTACTTGTATAATAATGGACCAACAGTGTGATGGGGCCATTGAGACAGATAACTTGACCATGGGCTGCATGAAAGAGGTGATAAAGGTTTTGCCTTACTGTGCAACAATCAGAGACAGCAGCTGGCGCTCTGTGAACAGTCTGGGCAAGGTGCTTCCAGAGTTATCACTTACGAGCAGGAACGTGTTTAAATGGAGAAATCATCATCATGAGGGGACAGCAAATCGAGTCATCTGAGCAACAGATGAAAGGGCTGGAGATTTTATTTTCTTGAAGGTGACATTGTTCAGGGGAACAAGAGCCATCTCATCAAATATTTGAGAATATGTTATGTGAAAGATGAGCTAGATTTATTTTGATTGGGCCAAAGGGTGGACATAGATATCAGATCAATGTAAAGAGCAATTTTCTAACAATTATATGAAGATGAAGGTGTTGCCTCATGAGGGTGTGAGGCTTCCACATAAGATGTGTGTGAGCAGAAGCTAGATGTTTCTAGAAAGAATTTCATTTTGGGGAGTGGGGGGAGTTAGGCAATAAATACTGAATTGTGCAGAGTGCAAGCTGAAAGGAAAAAGTTCTCAATTTTTTGGCATAGTTCAGTCAGTAAGTGTTAAGACAGGATATGATGGTTTTCATTTGTCAAATTTGCAGGGGCTAAACCTGTAGTGATGAGAGTAATAATAATTACATTATAATTAATGTAATTCATTCATTCTATAGACAAGGCTAACTGTTTTTGCTCAGTTATTTAGAGGCAGAGATAAAGGAGAGTTTCTGTTTTTTCGCTTACCAATGGTTTTCAAAAATTTCCGGGAAGTTTGAGGGGTTAGAAATGGAATGGTGGCAGTAATGGGTTCCTGGCCTCAGAGCTGCTGTATTCATCTGCTCTACATGTGCAGTTTTTGCATTGATCTTGGTTGAAGAAAGGATTCCACAACTAAAAATTTAGAAACTCTGGTTTATACTAGTGTTTCATTCTATCTCCTTCAGGTCTTACAGTCTCAGTGTAATGAAACTCAGTCTCTGCCTCTTGAAATGCCATCAGCTGCTTTTTTGAGCACCTGTAACCATAAGAACCTAACAGAGAGTGAAAAGTGGTACATATTTTGGGATTTATTGGCTCAGATCTATTCTTTTCATTCTGACTTGCTTCACCACTGTGTGTCACTGCTCTATTTTTCCTGAGCTATGGCTTATTTTTATGAGTGTATTCATCTAACTGCTTCTAATCTTTACTCTCACTATTGATCCTTCCAATTTGTCTCAAACTTTTTTGGAATTGAAAATGGCCAATCCCCCATTTCAGTGGTCTATAAAAACCATTTCATCTCTCAGTTTCATGCTGCATGCCATCCCAAATAGCGCTGGCCTATTTATGTCTTATAAAAGCTACAAATGCCTTCTCAGCTTGCTTTCTCATAACTTTGTTGAGCTCTCTTGGCTGTTTTTTTTGCATATATGTTTCTCCTAACCTTACCCCGAAACCCAGATTTCTCAGCCACGTTCATTTGTGTTCTTTAATGCTTGCATCTTTAACATCTTTATGCCTGTATTTCTTGATTTTCTTTCCTTGAGACGTTTAGGAACACTGACTGCTTTATTACCAGTTGCAGATTGGGTTTATCGTTGTTCTGAATCAATAATGAAGATCTAAAACAATGTTTGACTCTAGAGGTTGCAGATGACATCTCCCTTCAGCAAGATTCATTTCTATTCATTTGTTGATGCTGTCAGCCTTCCAATTCTAGGAATGTGCAGAGCCCAAGCAATTTGCAAGTAAGATTTTTTGCAATATTATCTAAAATGCCTTCTAAAAATCTGACTAGATGGGCATATTGCTTATATATTCATTTTCTCTCTCATCCTCATTTAAGTGATTTTTTTTTCATTGTGTGGTCCTCACAGCTCCTTTAGAGAATGCTTAGAGATTTCTAAATTTTCTCTTTACTACTAGATTTATATTTCACCGAACTTTAATTCTACCTTACCAAATAGCAATTATCAGGATCCCTTTTGCTCAATAATCCACTTTATTTTTCCTGTGCTAAGAAAAAAATTTCATTTATCCTGAATAGTAGGATACAGTGAGCCTTATTTGCTTAAGGCATCTCTCTCTCTCTCTCTCTCTCTCTTTCTCTTTTTCTGTGTTACTCTCTAAGAAAAAAATTTTATTCATCCTGAATATTAGGATACAGTGAGCCCTGTAGAGTTTAGATAAGCACTCACAATTCGTGTGTATAGACAATTTAATATACAAGGGATGGCGTAGAAACCCAGAGGTTATAAGCCCAGGTGAACAGCACAGTTATTAAGGATAGTGGTAATAAAGGCTAATGGCTTGTATAGTGTTTTCTATATTAAAATATTTACCTGGCAGCCAGTATGGCATCTAATCAAGTAGCTTTGGTTATTCTGAGACAAGTGACACTTGTGTTGAAAATACTTACAATTAATTGGCCTTTCTTTATTTTTTATTGAGACTTCTGGACTTTGGTAAATAAAGGAGGAGGTGAAATTTAACTCACTTTAAGCTTTTCTTTTCTTCCAGTGAGAAACAATCACATCTCATCCCTCAGAGGAAAAAAAAAAAAAGCAACTTCCATTTTGCTAACCCCTGTTAAGGTGTTAATAAACAAATGAATAACTAAGCTGTTAATGTTTACCATTATTGATTACAGTATCACCTTTTCTAGAGACTTGTGTCTTGATGGGAAACTCCTAAGAGTGGTAAGCTTTCAAGATCAAAGGAGTAAAATTACAATGATACATGGTCCTGAGGTTGATATTTTTGGGGATGATTTTCTTGCTTGTCAGTCTTAGAATTTATCTCCTATAACCTACTTCTAGAAAATCGATAAGGAAGGCTCCTTGGAGCGGAAAAGTTTTGACTAAAAGCTATATCTGATAATACTTTCCTTTTTACTTATTTGTTTCATAGGAAAGTTGGCAATGGCAGTGCCAATGTGTATGGTTCGGGGCCTGTCTTTTTTCACAGTTGCTCTCTTCATTATTTCTTAGAATATCAGGATTTTGAGATTCAGTGATTATATCTCTGATAATAGTAAAAAAAAATTTTTTCATTTGGGCTTTGGAATGGTATAGTTAAGGCTTACAAGATGTAGAATTGGACAGCTTAGTTTGAGAGAAAGCTGACAATACTCAGGAAATCCTGTTAGTGCTTTCTGCAGATTGGGAGTAGATGGGAAGAGTGACCTCTAAATAAGTGTGATTAGGCTCCTCTATGATTGGCCTGGACTTCCTGGTTTTAACTTGTTCTACTGATATTTGAGTATGCATAAGAATTTTTTGATTTATTTTCCCCCAGTAACAGGAATTCAAAATAGCCCCAAATCCAGGTGTGTTGGCTGTATACAATTTCATTTGTATACCACACAGAGGAGGAGAGAAACCTTGGACAGTATTTTTGGAATTTTAATAATATGCCTCTAAAGAAGGAAAGAGCCACACAATTAATTTTCTTTGACAAAACTTTAATTAGAAAACCAGACTCCTCTGATTATAAAAATTACACAAGCTGATAAATCTTGTTAAGTTATATAGAGAATAATTGTATGAACATTTTATACCTAATAAAAAAGTTAAAATAATTACCAGCATTCATAAGATTAATTTTGTTTTCACACAGTTTTCTAATATAAAAAAGCATATAGTCATCAACCTTTATATAAATCCATATATGTTTGTAATAGTTTTTTATAATGGAAGGGACAATATTCATATTTAAAGAATGATATTAATAATAGGTAATGAATCAAAGCTGCCAAAAGCTGAAGCATGATAACATTTATGATCAGAGTTGCTCAGGGAAATTTTGAGTCTTCTGGATCCAGTGAAAATGATCTTTTGGGGAAAATCTAGACATAAAAATTTGTTATTATGATAGGATTGCCCTACTTGAAAAAAAAAAAAACAACAACATGATCAGAGTTGCTTTACATGTTTTTAGAACAATTACTTTTTCTTTTCTTTCAACAGTTTTGTACCAGAGTGGTGCTAATCATGTGCTGGTGAATAGTGCTGCCAACAAGAAGTGGTGTCAGATCAACAGTTAACTAGAAATCAGACTAGTAAGAACAAATGCATATCCACAATACGGTTTCATATGATTATGCAGTTTCCCATTGGTTTACCTCCGTCCAGAAATACTACATCGTTTAAAAATATTTCCCTTCTTAAAACTATCCTGGAGCAAAGTGGCATCACATTGACTTCCTGACAATTGCCTTTTGTCAAGGTAAAAGAATACCTCTTGTGTCCAAATGAGAAATGAGGAGTCTGGGTAGAATGAAGTAGTCACATGTAATATCTACATTTTTTTTTATTGCGTTCTAATTTTTTCCATATTGCATTGCAATGCTGGCCCAATTTCATACTATCACCAAACCATCTTAACCTATAGCGTTTCAGTTAAAAGTGCTTCTGTGTCTCTGCGATAATATCCAAATATAAGAGCTGTAAACTGTTAACAGATTACTAACTTTCACTTGGAGAATGACAATGAAAAGGTCGTGAAGTAAATCATCTGGTAAATGTGGCACTACATTGAGCCCACAGATATTAAACACACTGAAGGTTGTCATTAAATATTCTTTTATAAGCTGGTACTTTAACATATACATCCCAAAGTTAACTTCATTATAATCATTTTCTAACAAACTGTAATTAGAACTAATTTGATATCAGTACCTTGAGGACTGTCAATAATACATTTAAGGATGACATTTGTTTCATATCTCAAACTCAAGTCCAAACAGAAACAGTTGTGATTTAGTATGTCGATTTAGTTTGTAGCTAGAGTGGTAGAACCAGACCATCTATGGACATTTAAACTTGAATGTTGTCTGTGCAGTCTCTTGTGGTACTTTCCCTAGGAAGTGTTTTGTTAGAAATTGTATGGCAATTGAGAGCCCTGAATAAATACCCCAGCGATTACAGGAGCGGGAAGGTTCTCAGAAGTATACTTGATTTTGTAGCAGGCACCCCCAATCATGGATTCAAAGGTGGACACAAGAAGAAAATCAGATTTGAGTTTATAATGTTCATCACCTTGCTCTATAAATAAATTTCTTATGTAGGACAGAGTAATACGTATGAAAGAAAATTAGGTATATTCAGCTTACCTCAACTTCAAGATTCAAATGGGTAAAAATATAAGTAGCAGTTCAGCTGAGAACAAGGCTTTGGTGAAAACATTAATGGAAGTAAAAGAACTATCAACTCCCAAGCAACTATAATCTACAAAACTTGCATATGCTGAGACCTTTGTGGTATAGTTAATATACCATATTCTGCCACAAATAGTGCAATTCTGCTTCACCAACATAAAGTACATTATTTTAGAGAAATTCTAATACAGATAAGTGAAAACATAAAACCAAAAGCAATAAGAAATTTGACTAAACAATAAGGCTACACTCCATTAGTCATCTGAGTCAGAATTTCTGTGGATGGAACTAAATAATAAATCTGCTGATGTCAAAGAAACTAAAACAAGTTCTATACTAACAAAAATTTAGATGATGAGAAATTTCTACCAGAAAGGAAAACAAAACAGCAAATATCACAATTGTGCAGAAAATGCTTTCTATATTTCTTCCTGGATTGATTAATTTAAACTATGAAATTTCTCCTTAATTTTTTCAGCCATTAGTGGACTAGTTAACGATCTTACAGAACCTGTGATTTAATTACGAGCATCTGTTTTTGAGACTAATTAATGAATCATTAATGCGAGCTTGGAAACCGCAGGTAGAATAGCAATAAATGATTCATTTTGAGGGAAGGAAAAGTTCCTGAATATCAGATGATATATTTTGCTTATGATTATGTCAGACTGGCTTTAGGTGCTTATATTCATAATCCTAAAATTCCAGCTGAAAATGGCTTGGGGCAGTATCTTTGAGTTCCTCAGGCTGAGCAGGAGTAACATGGCAATTGCCCCTATTTAAATTTGTGGTTGCCATGATAATCTTTCACTTTTCAACTGCATTTCTGTTCTTTTTTTTCCCATTGACAAGCTAGGATATGAACATGGTCCCTACTGTGTCAAAGAAAACCATGACTTTTGTTAAAATTTAAGCTATTGATAAACATTTTAGGAAATGAAAGGCTAGATGTTAATATTACCTGGCAAGGAATTCATAGGCAAGAGCTTTCAAATTTATTAGTAAATCTATCTTGAATTACTTACTAGACAATGAGATACATCTAATGGCTTTAATTTTATAATTGAAACACTCGATGTTTCCAAGGTCCTCCTGAAATTGGTCTACACTTGGCTCTACTCCCTCCTTTCTTCCTACCTTTCCTTCCTTCTTTCCTTCCTTCCTTCCTTCCTTCCTTCCTTCCTTCCTTCCTTCCTTCCTTCCTTCCTTCCTTC
>NW_011888799.1:10124718-10140753 GCF_000151845.1 Pteropus vampyrus
ACACTGGTGGACATGCTTGGTGCAGAGAGGACAAAGTAGGTGGGGACAGATTGGGTAGGGCTTCCCTCTATCATGCCTCTTGCACCAGACTTAACAGCTTTGGAGAGCTGAATCCTATGCTTAAGCAAATCCAATGCATCTTCAAGACCTGCTTGAAGTCGCATTTGCTTCATGCAGGGTTTTCCTTTAATGCCTGGTTCTGATACTCAGATTCTCTTAACTCTAAAGTATAAGCCACTATTTGATGTGCTCCATTAGCCATTTTCTGTGTTTATCACACATGTTTGTTTCCTCTTTTAGCATCTTCAAACAGATCTCAAGTCACTTAAGTGTAGAAACCACATAGCACATTTTCTCCATATCTTACAGTGCATACGACAGACCCCAAGATAATTAAATGAAAGAAATACATAAAATTATGTGTTAATTAAGAAACAGCAAAGAAATCCACAAGTCAAAATAAGAAATTCAAGGAATTTTGAGAATATTGCCATGTAAACAAAAACAAAAACAGTAGGTTGGAACTCAGTGGCTGAAACATTATCTTCTGACTTGTCTGATGATTTATGTCATTGTCTGTCTTAACCTAGGGATGATATCTACATATTTGTAGACTCCCTTTCCTTCCCTGCAGAAAATAAGGGTTCCATCTATGCAGCCTTTTAATTTTCTTTATAATAGTATTACTAACCATTGCCCTTAATGTCTGCTTCTATTTATGATTTTTTTCCCTCAAAATTTGTATCTCCAATTTCCCAGGGTATAGTTACCTAGCAGAGTCAGGGTTTTGGAGCAGAGGATAATACATATATCAGAGAGGAATGCTACAGGGTAAAAAGCCACCAGGCCACTAGTTGATTTGAACCATTTGCTTGATATTCACTTGCTTAAGTTGGGTAATTAAGTCATGGATGAACGGGGGTAATAAAACACTTTCATACAAATTAATTATTTCTCTGTGGGTAAGGTCTTCATAATTTTTACACCTGAAATAATTTATACACATTTTTCACGAGTTCTCTATTGAAGATAGTATAGTCCAACTGAAGAATAAATTTTGATGTGCTCCAAGCCAAATTAAACAAAGTGGGAAGGAAAATGCTACTTGATTCCTCTCAAATCATTTTAGTGGAACCTGTTAATCTCAGTTCAGTGTTTGAGATCCCATAATTCTTCCAGTGCTAAATATTAAATTGGACAAACACTTCGGAAACCTAGCATTAAGAAGGAACAAGATTGTTTTCCTCCACCCATAGATGAACTCTCTTTCCCAAATTAGTCAAGATTTTTCCTTTAAGTCATTTTTTAAAAATATGCCTTAGTCATTGCCATGCTAAATAAAAGTGAGCGGAGGTGGCAACAGGGCAAGAAATGACTCCTTATGAACATGCTTTGCTGATGTACTTTCATAAAACAAATTTTCCTTTTTTTTTCTTATCTGCTTTTCAATTCTTGCTTGACAGGTCTATTTATCAGTATTTCTTCCCTTGGGTCAAATTATGAGCTTTCGAACTTGTTTATACTTTACACACTAACTTGTTTTACTGTATTAATATCAAGCAAAATAATTTATGTTCAAGTTTTTATCTTTTGCATTGTTAATAACACTAATCAATTGCTTGCCTGTGCTTGCCTTCCTACCTTACCACTTTGTCCGAAACACATCTAGCACTCACTGATACTCATTTCCAACAAATAAACAAGTAAAAAATCAAGAGTAATTGTTATTTATTATAGCAAACAAATATTAACTAAAACTTTTGAACAATTTTTAGATCAGGTTAACAGCAAGCAAATAAGTCTGTTCTTGTCAATGTTTCATAATGCAATTGTTTCAGTTAAAAGTTATTTTATTTTATGTTTTATAAGATATTTAAGATGTTTCTTGGAATTATTTGAACATTCTTTGCCCCTAGCACAGGACTTGGTTCATTACTTGGCACATTACAAGTACTTATTTAATGTTCAGTAGATGGATTAATGAATGAATGATATGGCTGGTTCATTATGCCACTTTACTTTCCTAGTTCCTTGGTAAATGCTCATATTTCCAGTTGTTGAAAAATTTTCTTTCAATCAATCTCTATCATTGTCAAACTTTAGTTGTGGCTTCCTATTATTGAAAAAAGAAAAAAACAAGAGTGCTCTAAGATTTAGATGTAATAAAGAAAAACTACTGAAACATTTGGTAAGAGATCTTTGACTTCTAGATATTTTGTGTGTGACTCTAAGTTTCAACTATTCTTTATTTGTATAACCAAGGAGGCCATTTGGGAGTCTGGTGGTGGTAGATTTTTTTTAATGAAATTTTTTATTTAAATGATTTTTTATTTAAGTGAATAAACAAATTTGTCAACCATTGTTTTTGCTAGAATATGGCTTTAAAAAAATTATACCCTCAGTCTGGTATACATCACAGTTAAAGAGCTGCACTATTGAGACCAAATATCTGTTAGAGCCATTTCCAACACACTATGTTTTTTTGTCAGCAATTTTTTTTTCTTTACTTTATAATGTTCTCAGAGAAATATTCTTACTTATGGGTTTTATTTATGACCAAACTTTCTCAATTATCCTAGAATGCTACAGCATTTTTCAAAAGAATAAAAGATATCGACCCATTTTCCCAGGCCATTTTAGCAATTTTTCTTCATATTTTACTCTTTTTAGTTTATTTCCACTTGCTTTCCATTTATTTACTTCCAATTCCCTGAATTTCTGCTGGAACCAAAGGGCAAAATCAGCTCTGTATTGTTTTAACTATAAAACCCAGACTCTTAATAAGATTACTCATGTTGACAAGTCATTTTTCCTTGAGTATTCTACTCTCCTATAAGAACATAAATCACTTGATTATCTAGAAAATAGCAATATTATTTAGAAAATGGAAACTAGTTTCTATACTGACCTGTTCATAGTGTTTTGTTTAGAAATTTAATAAATATTGATCTGCACATCGGTAACAAAGATGAGCTTTTCTAATATAACATTTCCTAAAGTTTGTTCTGTGGAACACATATTCTTTAAGATGCTCCATGAACATATGGTCCTGTGGTCAAATATATTTAGAAAACAAAATAGTCTCTCTATCCCACTGGGAAATTAACTGCACACATCTAGGGTAATTCAAAGAGTAAGCTCCATTTTGCCAGTGTTGAAGCCATTTGGACTTTGAGTAGCTTCTCTTGATAAAACAGGAACAAAAAGATCTTCAAATGATCTGAGTTTTGATTGTCCTTAATATCATCACCTTAGAGTTAATGCTTGCCAATATTATTTTTTATGATTTACCTGATACTAATGATGGTTTCACATGCAGAGGCAGGTCAACATTTTGTGGGGCCTGAAATGTATAAAATTTTGGAGCCCTTTTGTAAGAAAAAGAATACAAAATTATTCTTTTGCAAATTTTATATAAACCCGTGACAATGTGAGCACACTCCTAGGGACTGCCCCAGGGCCTTTGAGGAACTCATGCAAGCAAAGGGCCCTGAAACTCCAGCTTCATTAGTTACATGCTAAGTCTGTATCATCCCACATAGAAAATAATATTTTATTATTATTTAGTATAGCAATATAATATTATTTTAGTTTCATTTTTTTTTCTGGCCCTTCTCTACACCTGACACTCTACATTCTTAGAGTTGGCAGATTTAGCAAATAAAAATATAGGATGCCCAGTTAAATTTGAATTTCAGATGAACAACAATGTTAGTATGTCCCAAATGATGCATGGGACATATACTAAAAAATTTATTTGATCTTTACTTGAAATTCAGACTCAATTGATGTCCTGTATTTTACCTGGCAACATATGTGTTCTAGTCAAAAACACTCTATGTCAGGACTTTTCTGAAAATCATATATTCTTTCATTCTCCATGCCTTGGTTCAATGATTCCTAAATTTTCTTCATGAGAAGATACTCTTGGAGTAAACTAATACAGATTCCTAAGGTCCACATCTAATGAGTTCAACAAGCTTTCCAGGTGAGTCTTATAAACAGGGAAACTTGGCAAGTGTGACCTTAATTTGGGTAGTTCCTTTTACTCAGCCTGAAATGCACTTGCACATTTCGATCATCCAGCCTTTCAGGTCTAGTGATGAGAAGCTGTCTCTCATCATCATTCCCTTTCTTGGGCAGATGTGATTCAGTTACTCTCAGAATGCCTACTGCTTTTTACAGACTTCTATTGCAGCAATTTTCAAAGTGAAAGCATGGTTCCCCAGACCAGTAGCATTAGTATCACCTGGGAACTTGTTAGAAGCACAAATTTTCAGGCCTCATTCCAGACCTACTGAATCAGGAACTCTGGAGGTAGGGCCTAGCAATTCTTGTTTTAACAGGCCTCCCAGGTGATTTTGATGCACGCTCAAGTTTGAGAATAAATCCTCTATATTACCACCTATTTCTCTTTTTAGAGTTATGTATGGCTGTCTCACCTTTAGTTTGCTGGTCTAAATTCTTTAATGGGTAGCAGCTGCATCAGATTTCTATTTGCATTTATGCTCAATGTCTGGAGCATAGAGAATGTTTAAAAACACTCATTGAATAGAAGATTTGGTGAGTAAATGAGTGAATGGATAATTATGGGGTTTTTGTAGTAAGCGATCTAGTGAAAGCTGTGACCCAAAGAGTATACCATAAAGCTAGGTGGATGATTGAGCTGCTCTTGGGATACTATTGTGTGCTATTGTGGCTTCAAGATCCAAACGTTTTTACATTTTCTCAAGCTGCCACTTGCTCCTCCTTCCCTTACACATTTTTGTTGTTCTATAATATTATAGAATACGAATAATTCATCTGGATTATTATCTCTAGTCATTTTAAGGCTAACGTTTAAAAGCATATATCTATAAATACGAAATGTTTGACCGAACAATTATTCCATAGGAAAAGTATTGAATTAGAGACAGGCCAACTACTGAATTTTGTAACTGCTGTGTGTAAGGATATGTTATGAAAATTACAGTTTATACATGTATCCAACATTGCTGATAGTTACAAATGACAATACTTTATCTTTATGGTGGAATAAAGGTATGTGCCTTATACAAAACTTTCAGAGAAGATGACTGAAGACCAGCTTTCTGTGGGAGGAACAGTGATTCTCTTTCTAAGCATAAGTCACCTGAAATGTTAAATTCCTTGAAAAGCAAACAAATTTCAAGAATTATTTGCTAATTATATTGATTTTCCATCTGTAGATTAATCTAGATATTGTGGATTATTTAAGTGTGATATATATATAGCTAAATATTATACGCTTGAGCATCTAGCAATCTAACATGGAAAAAAACACAAAAGATCAAATGTACCTATTTATTTTCTGAAAAATTTTGTTTATCCTCTTTGACTCATCTTTTATTTACTCTACTAAATGATGTCAATAAGATAAACCAATTAAATAACTTTTTTCCCAAAGCTAGATATGTGGAGAACCAAATCAACTATTCTGTAAAGAGTGATTTTCTGATACTTTGCAGAAAGAACAGGTCATTTCACATTTCAAAACCACAGGAATATGATTATTAAAATGTGAATTACAATACTAGAGTGAGTAGATCATTCAAAGAATGAATGGCTGGTTACTGCAATACCCCATCAAACCCACTAATATATTCAATTGCAGGGTACCATATATTAGTGCTTTGGACACTCAAAAATTCTTGGGTGTCCAGGCTACATAATGAATGTAGATTTTTGTGCTATAGTATTGATTGCATTCATTTCTTCCATTTTATTTTCAGTGCCACAACCCTATTTCATGCCATTATCTCCTTGGTGACTACAATATCCTCCTAACACTTCTTTGGTCCAGGTCTCCCATTGCTGATATATCCTATACTTATATTAATGCAGATTAATATTTATAAATCCTGACCCTAATAATAATTTTTAAAAAGTTATTCAAAAGTCCATCAAATTAAATATGAGTTCCTCAGTATGACATTTATCAATCCCATTACCGAATTCTTCTTATATGAATTCGACTTCTCCCTGAAAACATACATTCAAGCTGAATTGAGTTCATTGATTCAAGAACACATTCGGTGCTTTTGTTTCTTTATGGTTTTGTTCAGGCTTTTCACATCATATGGGATGCTCAGACCCAAAAAATCTAACCCCATCATGAATGCTACCTTAAATGCAATGTATTTCTACCAGGTTTGGCTCTCCTACAAATAATCTATCTGCACTCTACGTACTCTCATTGGGACTCTCTACAAGTCTTGCTGACATTTTAGTTGAAGATGCCACAGATGCCTTTGTCATGTGACTTTTATATCTTCATTCAACATAAGGGCTCTATCAATATTCGTTGGATTGAATTTGTTGATTTGGTGGTTTAAGCCACTGGCTTTCAAATTTAGCTGCACATTGAAATCACTGGGGGAACTTACAAAAATACTGATACCTGAGTCCCACTGGTGGAGATGAGAATTTAATTGGTCTGGCTTGTAGTCTGAGCTTTAAAAATCCCTCTAGGTCATCCAGATATGCAGCAGATTTTAGGACCAATGACTGTGCTAATCCTGGGGTTGCTCAAAATGTCTTTTGGAGTGTGCATGTTGGCCAGCCTCATATAGTGACTTGGTTGGTAGATTTATGTCCACCCCAGCTCTGTGAACAGATGAACTCTGAGCCAGTTCTAAATAGTGGCTTCCCCACACAACTCCAACCTTATCTTTAACTCTAAGCAACATTATTAGAAAATGCTTACCCCATATTTAAAGATTAAAATATACTCCTACAAATGTCCTGTTTGCTGTTTTGGGGGAACACTAATTATTATAATTAAGACTCTAATTAAATAAAGTAGAAAAGGTTAGTATATAAATTGATTAGTTTAAAACTATGTATACATATATATCTCATTGTGATCTCTAAGAAAGTAAAAGTGACTCTTAAGCATATAACTTACAAAAATAGTTTTAAGCATTCTAACTAAAGCATTGTCTTAAATTTTGCATTTAGAAAAGGGCAAGAAGGGGAGAAAAATCTATGCAGCTATTCTTATCACATATAATTTGCATTTGTATTCCTCTGTATAGGCACCTTTTATACTGAATTATTGTGAAAAGATGATGTATTATACCATAGAGACATAGTACTTGTTTCCATTGTTTTCTTTCTTATAGTCTATGAAGCAAGGGTTTTAGGCAGCTATTATTTGAATAGTTACTAAAACAAATAATATTAACAGAGATGATTAGTTTCACTATGTTAGTTTGAGTTGTTTTCCTGGAAGGTTTGGATTCCAATTGATCCATATGAGTCTCTCACTCTTGCACATTGAGGGACACCTGGTATAGTGACCAGATGGCCATAGCCGTCTATGATAGAATACAAATGGTGTTCTACCATCAAGAGAATCTAACTCATGCCCTAAAGTAGCTCTTACAAACAATATATTCTAAGCAATCAAGCTTATAAATTTGTGTTGTTGTTGAATTTTTGGATCCTTTACTTTAACAGATAAAACACAGGAAAGGGGGTGGTGTGTATATATTGTATAAACCTTTCATCACCTTTAAGCCCAAGAATATATCTCAGAATAAGCTTTCTTTTCATGATCCAAATCTCAACTCCAAACACCTCCCCATATCTTATTGATTCTTACTTTATATATCCCATCTGTAACCACTCTCCTGTGGGTTCCAATCACCTCATCTTTAACGGCCTTCATCCTGGACAACCTGCTCTCCAGTCTGTGTGTTCTTGTGTGTTCAATTTTCTCCCAGACTGTGGTGCCCATACCCTCATCTCTAACTGTTAGAAACTTGTCCAAGTTTCAATATAAATTATTTCAGATACCTTCCTTGCTTCCTTGAACATCTCACCTGGAAGTTTCCTCAACAGATCCCAGGTGCCTCAAAAGCAGGAACTTTGAACATTAATATTTTGCTCTGAGCCTAGCACAGAGACCAATATAGGTAGTCCTAAATATTTGCTGAGTAAATGAACATAATCCCAAGAAATCTAGGGGTGCTCTAGAGACCCATCTACAGTAAATCTTGACCATACACTACAACTTAATTCCTGTTATGTTTTAAGGTTTAACAGCTAGCGAACTTTTCGAGATTTAGATATGTCGGCATTTTCCCGACTCCTTCCAATGTGAAAACAAAAACAAAAACAAAACAAAACAAAACAGAAACCAAATAAAAACAACAAAAAAAAATTAGTTCACCTGTTTATTTTCCTCTTCAAAAATTTTGCATTTGTTTTTCTTACTGACCTTTTTAAAAATCATCCCTGTTCTTTGGTATTTTTCTTCATGTTAAATCACATTCCCTTTTATTTCAGTATTAATATATATAGCTCTAGGCTCTAGCATTTCAACCTATGGGAAAGGACAATTTCCACATACCTGAAATTCTTCCTTTATATGGGGCCTATTCCTCTGTAACCGGCTATAAAGGAGAATTCCAGAAAATAAAATGAAACAAAACAACAAAATGTCTACATATAGGCCTTCACAGACTGAGACTGTTAAATAACTAACTTCTCATTGGGTCATAGGCAGCCAAGTCAGAAATTCTTTATTTCTTCATTGAATAGATAATTAGCAAGTGTCTGCTAAGCACACAGACTTGTACATATACTATTTGCCGTGTCAGCTGCCATTATTAAAGGCAGTTGGGACTTTCCACTTGATGCATATATAAATAACAATGAGTAATTCTTTTCTAAACTTTAGTGGTTGTAAATATGTTCGCCTGTCCAGCTTAATTTTGCCAAGTTCTTATTTTACTACTTTTTAGCCATGCTCATTCTTACCTAAAGGGAAACTATGTTTTAAATACTCTAAGGAAAATTATTTTAGACATGAAAAAAATTGAACATATTTAAACAAAGAAAAGAAACAAAATAAATAAGTGATTAAAATTTAGAGAGGAAAATGGCTACTGAGTTAATCCAAACATCTTCATACAAAATTCTGGGTGTCCTTGTTTAAAAAATATGAAAAACTATTAAAAATAAAATGTTATGAGGGAGAGTTCTCTATTTAGTCATACAAATGATGTTAATAATGAAGATGACTCTGCAATG
This sequence comes from Pteropus vampyrus, assembly GCF_000151845.1. Classification (NCBI taxonomy): domain Eukaryota; kingdom Metazoa; phylum Chordata; class Mammalia; order Chiroptera; family Pteropodidae; genus Pteropus; species Pteropus vampyrus. The sequence continues at coordinate 10,133,776 of NW_011888799.1, forward strand.
ACAACAGTTTCTAAGGTGGATTGCAGATTATTAAATTGTTTCAGAGTAATTTTAGTGTCAGGTGCACTTAAATCCTGTGAATGTTGGTTATCTGTGTATTTCTTGTAGTGCCACCATATTATTCATCAGACTGCAGTGGACTTGAGTATTCAAAGATTTAACACTCTTGGCTTTAATACTTAGAAGCAGTGCTGACAGCTCATGATTAATTTTGCCCAGACTTGGAACAGTATTGTGTGCAGCCTAAGGGATGTACTTTGTGAATAAGCCTGTGTGTGTACTTCTTAGGATCTACTAGACTATTATTGTCTCTATCTCTGTAGCTTTCACATGGTGAGAAATTTGTTGGTTTAAGCCCTTTAATAGTTAATGTTTCTCTAGTAATACAACGTAATGCAGTGAGAAGCTTTAAGCAGAGTTTTTATTTTTTGAACTGATTATAAATTGCTTTAGACTTGGAGTTATTACAATTATTAGGGGTCTTATAGGGTAATCTAAATACCTTGGTAACATTTAGAAATTTATATGTTATAAAGATATTTGTAAACTTAGAGATTCGTAAAAAATAGGTCTCAGGATTGCCAAGGTATTTTGTATTTGCTTCAGACCTCCATATCTTAACCACGTAGGAATAATTGATATATATTATCATAATACTATTTTTAATACATGTAGTCTAGAATTTTTAAAAGACAAAATTTATCATTTTTGGAGCTTATTATTTAATAAAGAACTAAAAAATATAGATTAAGTTACATTGAGATGTCATGAGATGTTATGTTTAAGAAGTTTAATTTCCAGCCAGAAGAATCTTTCCCTAAAGGAGAAGAAACACAAAGACTCCACTGAGGTTAGATGAAGAAGTCATGTATTGTGACATTCTGTGGTACATTTAATAGTAACAATAATAAATGAAGAAGAGTACAGTCAATCTGTACACAACTTAGCTTGTAGCATTTGGGACTGTGATTTAGAAAGAACTGGTAAAGTCAACTGACCCTGGGAACTAAAGAGTAAATACCTGTATCAACTAACACTACTTTAATATGCTAACTGTTCCTTATTATGACTAATGGAATGAGATTTTTATTGTTGTTGTTATTGTTGAAATAAAAGGTCAACGTAACCAGAAATACTATAAACAACTTTACCTAATGGCATTATATTAAATATAACGATGACATTTTTGTAAGTAAGATTTTATTGTTATTTTTCATAAGGTTTTTACCTTTAGTCTTTAGAACATATATTTCTTAGACAGAGTAATCCTGAAATATTTAACTAAGATTATTATATCTTCATGTATCCAAAATATGAAAATAATAATGAAATAAACAAGGAAATATTTGCCACATGGTTTCCCTTGTTATTAGGTTAATGTCATTATTAAATGTTTGCATGTGCAAATCTATGGGGAATGATTTATTTCTTTATTTTTATTATAATTAGAAAAAACTGCTTTATAGATTATTTTTTCTTATAGAGAATGAAGATAAATTCTGATAATGAAACAAATGCAGGTAATTTGGAGACTTGAAGAATTCATATGAGAATATTTGCTTCTTATTTTTAAAATTTATTATTATTATTTATGCCTCCAGCACCTGCTCTTTCTAGGTGATCTCCCATCCAAGTACTAATGAGGCCTGAACCTGCTTAGCTTCTGAGATCAGATGGGATCAGGCTTATTCAGGGTGGCAAGGCTATAGACCATGGACCATGGCTCCATGAGAAAACGAACCCAAGACCTTCTGTGTATAAAGCAGACATGCTAACCACTACACTATAGGACCACGTCCAGAATATTTGCTTCTTAGATCTAAAATGTACACTCAGGTATTTCCATAATTGAAGATACTTTGGGATGAAAATATAAGTTAGGTAATAGTTTTTTTTGATATTGATTTTGTTTTTGTTCAAAATTCTTTTTTAAGCTTTCCTCAATAAGTAGCTTTAGTTTTAGAGTTCAAGATACAGAATTATAGAACAGTACAGAGCAGAGAGATTTAAACAGCTTTTTAGTTTATTTATACTATTTTAGGAGTGATAAAAGAGGCTGTTTTCATGAATGAGATGTGGTAAGACTCAATATGTCAGAGAACATTAAAAAGAAGAATGTCCTAGAGGAAAAGACATCTGAAAATGATGGTTTGTCATGAGGTTTGTATTGATAAGATACTGGAGTCTCATAATTTCATATTTTTATCTTTTTTTGTTATAGAAATTAGCATTTTGTTGAGCCAAGATTAAGAGCAAGTAGGCTTTTGTTTTAAGAAAGAAAAGGAAATAAATGTGCTTAACTTTTATGTTCATTCCTACAACATATCTATGCATGGGTTAAGAGTGTTCCTTTCTAGTGTTTTTCTTCTTACTGATTCTAACATTTCCAAAAGTAACCCATGTTTCAGAACTCTAATTTAGCCAAAAATAATAGTAATGGCATCCAGTGGAAAAGAAAACCAAAGTAAAATTCCAAATACTGGTAACTTTGTTCTTTTCTATTTGATTAGGGTAAACGAGTAAACAAACAAATTAAATTTTCCGTCCATGAGTAAGAAGTGCACTTGGAATTTATACTGAAGTTATGCACAGATTATTTGACTGTGTACCTCACCAGGTGGACCACTGCCTTATAGTCAATGTCAGATTATTCTCTTTCTGAACCAAGTTTTGTGCTCTGGGATGTCTGTAGAAACTCAACCAAACAAAACAGCCCTGAGAGATTTCATATTAATGAATATTACATTAACCAGAATGCACAAGAAGGACTGCACATAGGGGTATTCCTTTTACATTTAGCCTGGCCTAAATTTACAAAGTGAAAGAGCATTAAGGAGAGGTGATAAATAATATTGCTTTGTGGCCTTAATATATTGCCATTTAATCAAAGGTTGCATGCCATTTTGTCTTTAAATACCCTTATGAGGTAGCTTGGAGAGATCTCTGCCCTTTTCAATCTGTGACAGATTTCCTATTTAAGAGCAAGAAAGTCTATTGTGGAAATATGTGCATAATTAACAGGAAAGTGTAACAAAGTTGTTACTTAAACTCTGCTAACAGAGTTGCTCTAACAACTATAGAAATAGAAACAAAGAAAACCATACTCTTCTTTTATCTGGTCATGCCATTAGCCATATGAGAAACTGGAACACAGTTAAAAATGACTTCTAAAAATCCCAGTTCAGATAAGTACAAACATATCACATGAAGCAGGAATCACACATAAGCAGTAGATGTTCATACTCTTCCGTTTCTAAAGTTTCCTTCTGATTTTAAAGACTTCATAATTAGCATGACCTAAAAGAACTTTCTTAGGAAAAACTTTAACTGGGAAAAATAGTAGGGACTGACTTTCTATAATTTATAAAAGTACAAATTTAGCAATAACTTTTTATAAATACTTAACATATTAAAAATTATCTACCTTATAGAAGTTCTCAGTTTAGGGTATAAGCCCATTTAATTTTGACAACCTCTTTAGAAGTACAGAAAAGATATGGTGTTGCTTGTAGACTAGTCATCTGTATAATTCTAATATATGATTTTTGACTCTACATATTTTTCTCTTTGAATTGTTTTCCATTTCGTAAAAAAGGCAGATGACTTTTCTATCATCAATATAGAGGTTGTCACTAAGTATAGAGAAAACATCAAAAAAGTATCTGTTACGTCAAAGATGCACAAAATCAGATCAATGCCAACAGTTATCCCAGGGAATGAAATAACGCTTATCAGGAAGCTTACTTGAAGCTTTCTTTTTCAAGGAGCTCCCTAGTAGCCCACTTTCACTCACAAAATGATCTATGGCTCATGCTTGCTGGTTCATGCTTGGAAATCCAGGAGTACTTTCCCTGCAAAGATCGGGTTATGAATCGAACAAATGAGAAGAAAATTTTCAAGTAGGATATAAATTTGCATATGATCAATTTTGCTCTCAGTTAAGAATCTCTAGTTTTGAGACACCATGCAACTTTCTGTGCTGTATACTAAACTGTAAAAGATGTGGAATTTCCCCACTTGTTCTATCACAGCTACTTACAGACATTCTGATTTCAAAATCCTTTCGGTTTTATTCCAAATGTTGCCTGATCTGACTCCACAACACTTCAAATACAAAGTATCGTCTTTTGCCCTTTCAACTAAAACATAATGGTGAGTCAAATCTTGGCCATTTAGAAATCAAAGTAATTTATTGCTATTATACCTATATATAGTCCCTCCCACGCCGGACCTGATATAAAGAGGCTTTGTTGCTTTCATTTGTGATTTTTCTGTTTTCATTTGGGTAAATATATTTGTGGTCATGATTTTGAAGACAAACCAGTAAAAAAGTTATCTCATTTCCCCCTACATGACATATTGACAGATCATTGCTTACCAATTGTTGACATACATGCCTGCACCACAGCGATGATGCTAAGTTTTATATTTAGATTCAAGATGGGGAGATTTCAAGGGCATACCAATTTGGTTTTAAATAGATTTTGAGTCAATATTATAATTCACCACAATTTTTTTTTTTTTTGTAATAGAGGAAAAGCAAAAAGTCTTCTCTTTTGTTTTTGTTTGTTTGATTTTGTTTTTAAAGAAATAAAACTGCTTCTAAATCTCTTTTGGAATAAGTGACAGTTTTCAGGTTCACTTTTGAAAGGATATTATTACCATTTGCAAGCGCCAACAAAATTGACTGAACAGAGAGATCCCTCTAGAAAGAGATTAAGCAAATCAATGAGTTCTCCAATCCATAGGAGACAACACCTAAATTTCAGTCTCAAGGCATTGTATTCTCAGGTTCACCATGAGATTAGCAAACACAGGGTATTAAAGTATGCTTAACTACTGCCTAACACAGAATCTGCTATGTCCTTTACCTGGAAGCCAGATTTAGCCTCTAGAATTTTTTAGAGGACATTATAAAGAATGTTGCTGCCATTAACACTCAAGGAAGGCAATTTTTCAATTGTTACCCTTGGAATGGAACTTTCTATGGACTTTAGGCCCTTGGGGCCAAAATCTGCAAGGCATTTATTTCTAGGTAATATGATAATTTTAATAAAAGTTGCAATAACCATGAAAATAGTGTCTTTAAAAATCTATGTACTATTAGTAACAATGCATGCATAGTGCCAGGCATTCATAACTATTTGGTCATAAAAATATGTGACTGTAATTATGATATTTACAGTCAACTGAATGGCAATAGTTAATCCCTAGCTCTAATCACAAGCTTAGAAGGATTAGCTTATTATGGGAAAGTGTAATGAGTAATTACAAAATGAACAAGTTCTCACTCTCTTGAATCCAACATTCAAGAATGGCTATTATAGTATCATAGGAGCTTTATTGTCATAACTCTTCTAAGCTCACAAGGTAAAACCCAAATTCTGTGAAAATAAATAGGAATTAAATGGGAAAGGAACACTCGCATGATACAATCACAGTGGGGAATAATTCTTTCATATTCATGCATAGTGTTCAAAGAGGTTCACAATCCCTGGAAAAATTCCCGGGATAACCTTAAAGCAAACCCCTCATTAAAAAAAGTCATTGTGGTTGAAGTTAGCATATGACTAAGTTTAACTATAAGAAGTTAAGAATTTAACTTTGCCAAAAGTCTCTCTATAATTTAGGTGAGTACCTCTTTGAAGCTTTATTAACGATCACAGAGACTGAAGCTCTTATGGTCTTTCTAATTCAAATATAATCCACATTTCAGTTTAAATTCAGAAAAGGTACATTTTTTGCAAACTCAAAATCTCTCACTTTAAGAGAAAAACATTTCAATGAAATAAAATATTCTACATATCTGAGATATTTCTCACAGGTTTCTTCTCTTCTAGGAGTTGATTGGCCATCTTCCAGCGATAGATAAGTTCCTAATTTGAATGCCATCAGTATTTCAAAAATGGACAAAACTGTAGGAGTAAACTTGAAATACTAGGATGAGTTGCGCACAAGCTACTGAAAAAGGCAGAGGTTGGGTGTTACCTGCAAATCATGATCTCATATTTTAGGATGTATCTCAGCATTCGGTAAATAGAATTCTTGGAAATATCTGCTTCAGAGTGACGATGGGAGTTCAAATGATGCTCATGTAGATTCTTCCTGGGCTTAAAGGACTGAGTTAGGGCATTTTGGGTGGTATATTAACTTTTCCAGAATAATAAATTTCATTTCAATGAATTATTGCTATGGTTCACTAACAGTACCATGGAGTCCTGGAAAAGATAATGGCCCTTCCAAACGTCCACTCCTCTAGTCATTTAAACAATGAGAAATTTATGTTTATCTTAGTCACTTTGGATCCTTGATCATATAGCCTAAAAAAAGAACTATTTATCTCCATCCAAACAGAAACTATCTAAATGCAGGAATGATATTAGAACTGTACTAGTGGTTTGACAATATATGCTACTATTTCCATATGCATTTGGTGACTGGCATGCTTGATTCTTTCTTCATAAATCAGTCTACCATCCTTCTTTTCATTTGACATTGACTAAGATAATTAAGCAAAAAAAAAAAAATGATCCACATGGGCAAGCTTTTTAAAAATTGGTAAATGCTTGGAGTATGGCACACCTTGGAAAGAAGTGGAATGATATTTAATGGAATTTCTCAGCTGATTACCTCATCTTTTAAAAAGGATATAAAACATATCTTCATGAACGATGAGTAAGCTATGAAAGAAGAACCCCTCTCCCCTCCCAAAAAACCCAACTCCTCAGAAACTTCTACTTCAGATATGAGATCATGGTCTGCAGGTCCACTAGTGTCAAACACCAGTTTATCCTAGCAGAGCAGTTCAAGAGGTAAAAGGCTAGGGTTATCTGTGACATGACTTTACAAATAATGTAAGAACAGTAACCCTATGTTTATGGCAATTATTTTCCATACTTGATCTGTCGACAGTGTACCCAGATGAACACAACTGAAAAGACATAGGTCATTTCTAACAGAAATTCAATTACCTCAAGA
>NW_011888799.1:10142484-10159960 GCF_000151845.1 Pteropus vampyrus
CACATACACATAAAATGGATTGGGAAGTCCTTTGGTTTAGACGGGATTAAATATTTACTTCCCAAGTGCATAGGTTTTCTTTGATCAACCTCGCAAAAAATAAATATGAAAGTGTCATGGCAATTTTGATATTTCCTATGTTTTTTTTCCCTATTTGGAGGCTCCCTTTCCTCTTTTCTCTACCTCTCCTAAGCATTTTATTTTTAAAAGCAGTTGGTTCTTTTGGCCTTCTAACACTCCACTGATTTGTCCATTCCTTGGAAGAGCTCTGAGATCACATACAGAAATTTATCTTTAGTGGAGAACAAGGTCGTAAAGAACTTTTCCCCTTCTTTGATTCTTTCTTCCCCCCAAGAAGTGGACACCTTGATGTGTCATGAATAATTCACTCTTGATCTGACTTGCCTTGTTACCCCTGGCCAGCCCAAGCAGCTGAGGTCTGAGCTTTACTCGCCCTGCATCGTTGTGCGATACTGGAAAAGAAAAATAATCCATTAGTCTACACCCTTCAGACTGTGGTGACGTGATCAGGGTTCTCTTGAATTTCTATGCATTCAATTTCTTCTCTCTCCTTTCGTTTGGCACGTTTCTTTTTCTTGTGGTGTTTTTTGGAAGGGGGAAAAAAGGTTAGGAACACAGGTAAGATAACAAAACAGTGCAGAAGTGTGCAACCCCCGGTGAGCAGCAAGCATTTGAACAGTGTGAAGGTCAGGTTCGAAGGCACAAATAGGAGGGGGACTAACCCAATAAGAAAAGAAGTAACATTTTGCAAAATGGCTGTCCCATGCTCTTGCAGGGAGCTCTTTATACATTGTGTTCGGGTGTGCTCAGTTGCTAATACAAATGTGTAAAGCAGTGGCGCACAGTGGTCAATGGCGAAATTTAAAGTGTAGATAAGGCACAAGATAGAAATGCAATCCATGTCGACGTTCCATAATGTCATTAAGCCCAGAACGCCCAGCTCAATTGAGGTGACGCTAAGAATTAGCCAGAAGTTTCCCAGAGGGTGGATCACCAGGAAAAAAGTCAGGATTAACACCAGGAGAACACCAAAGCCCGCAATTAGGACAGGCACTGTGACAGACAAGCCATAATGGTCCATGAACACAAAGGAGGGGTTGAACACGATGAATCGGATGCTCTTTGAGAGGGACAGAGGTCTCAATTTTTCCAACACTTCTATGACTTCTTTCTGCTTGTCTCTGCTAGTCCTGGCCACCAGATATAAGCGAGAAGCAATGATGTTGTTCTCATCCCCTGCTTTGGAGAAGATGATATCGTTTCGAAAATGCTGGAATTCTGGCTTTTTTAAAAATAAACTTTGTAGAACACCGATAAAGTCGCTCTTGTTATTGGCACTGATGTTGCTCACTTTCAGGAACTGGTAATACTGCTCCACCCAGGACACTGCAGCAAACCCACTGCAGAGTCTCCGTAGGTCCTCCTGGACGCTGCTGTTCCAGTAATCGAGGGGCTCGTAGATGTAGAATCCTATCACAGGGCTGTAGTTGCTGAAATATTTCTGCTGAACCATGGCATAGGAAACACTGGGGGAATCACTGGCTAGTAGATTGATGATGTTGGCTCTGTCACTGATCTGCAAGCACCCCATGAAGGAGAAGGAGGCATAAATGAGATAGAGGATGACAACAAATGGCTTCACGTAGATATTGGTAATCCATTCATTGTAATGTTCACGAAGGAAGTGCTGAATAAAGTGGTGTTGATAGGGGTTTGTCTCATGATGGGATGCCTGTTGATGCCCATCACTCATCACTGTCTGGAACCACACGGGTTTGCGGTCCAGGTATTCTGCAGAAGGAATCTTACAGCAAAAGATGCTGTGGTAGCGATTTTGCTCTAGTTGACCAGCGAAGACCAGACAGGAGCCAAAGAAAGAGAAAATGTAGAAGTAGTTCAACAGAATGGAGACACACATGTTTTGACAGAAGACCTTGACAGCCTCTATATTTGTGAATGGGCTGGCACCCATGCCGAAGGTAATGAAGTATAGGGAGCTGGTCATGGTATATGTGACCATCACATCAGAATAGGCATCGGCTACCCTGTCTTTGAAGGGCAGATTCTCCCTGGTTCTCCGCCATCCAGACAGAAGCTCAAATACTCCTTTAGTTCCATGACCTAATTTAAGAAAAGGAGAAAAATAATAATGGTTTTTATTTCCTATGAAGGTTCAAGTGAACTCCTTAGAGGTTATATATAGTAAACAGTAGTTTATACTCTAGTCTTCAAAGTGCTATGTATCATCTTCCTATCAGTGTCTTAAATTTGAGTTACAACAGGATATTTTTGGTTCACGTTTCCCCTTCAGTAAAGTCCAGATTTATAGGTATGGTGGGCAAAATGAAATATTTATTGTCTGTTATATTAATTTGACAAGTCATAAATACAATGTGACATTATTATGTGATTTTCTCCCTCTGTACACATACATATCGTCTCCTTAAATGGATCATAAATTGTCGAGGGCAAGGAATGTTATTCTTGAGTCTTCAAATGCCCCTCAACACCAATTCAGTGCTTGATCAATTGATATATTGACTGATAGTCCCTAACCTCCATGTCAAGCTGAATTACATGCTAATTAAGGGAATTATAAGATGATTTTAAACACTTAAATGTGGCTTTAAATTGATCTTATAATGTTAATAATCCGCTTGGTGGCCAAATGGCTTAGAAACCAATTCCTGCAGATTTGATTTATTAACATTGGATGTGAATCAAAAAATCTGCCAGGTCACGTAAAAGACAGGGCAAGACCTTCAGGGTGAGAAATCACAGCAAGTATTTCCTTTGGGCTCCTCACAGAGTTTTTATTCACATAGAGTGGATGCTGACTAAGCGTTTGACTGCCTAATTTAAGTGGATAGAGAATGCTCCTTTTTAACCAACTTCTGTGTACCCTTTGATAAGGGTAAATAGACAAAAGATTTAGTCAACAAATATTATGTGAGAACCTACTACGTGGGAGATATTATTAGATTCTGAGACGCTTTATTTTAGGAGTTTGACAATTCTTAGGATACCACCACTTGCTTCTTTACTAGCAAAATCAGAAAGCAGCAGGAAAGTAAAGGTATTATACCATACCTGCAATTTCCCTTTTTTCATTTTTCTAAATTAGCTCTGTCAATTACCATCCATGATATATCAATTGATAACTTTCTGACTGAGTGGAAATCTTCATAGATTTGCCCTTGTAGCCACAGCAGTACTATACACAAACTTTTTATATAAATGGATACAAGCCGTGTTTGGGTTATTCCCCAAGAAATCCATTAGGCAAAAATGTAAGTTAAAGGCATAAAATTAATTAGTTCAAGAAAATCTCTACTGGATATTTACCCCCAAAGACTTGAAAACTCATATGCATAAAGATATTTGCACACCGATGTTCATAGCACCATTATTCACAGTGGCCAGGACATGGAAGCGACTGAAGTGTCCTACGATAAACGATTGGCTAAAGAAGCTGTGGTACATATATACAATGGAATATTACTCAGCCATAAGAAGAGATGAAATAGTTCCCTTTGCGACAATATGGATGGACCTTGAAATAATCATACTAAGCAAAATAAGCCAGACAGAAAAAGTTGAAAATCATATGATATCACTTATATGTGGGATATAAACCTAAAAGCAACAAATAAACAGGACAAACAAACAGAGAGTCATGGACATGGACAACGGACTAGCGGTTACCAGAGGATAGGGAGTGGGGAGATGTAGATGGGGTAAAAGGGGTCGAATATAGGGGGTTAGGAGGAGGGTGAAGTGGGTAAAGGGGATCGAATATATGGTAGCTGAAGGAAACTGGACTTTGGGTGGTAAACACACAATAGAGTATACAGATGTGAAATTATAATGTACACCTGAAAATTATATAATCGTATTAACCAATGTTACCCCAATAAACTTAATTAAAAAAAGAGAAAACCTAGAAAATAAACTTTGCATGGCACCTAGATATTAGAGTTGTGTTACAGACCCAATGCACTTAGTTATTGCTTTAACAAACGTGTAATGGCGAGGGTCTTACTATAATTACTGATTGCTGATTGGACTACATAATTTTTTTCCTTTACTTTTATTTGGGACTGCAATGTGTACAATTAAAAGTTTTCTTTCTCAGCCAAACTTTCAACTAGGGGTGGTTCATGTGACATATTTATAAACAATGCGATGTAACTGGAAGTCCTCTAAGTATGCTTATTAGAAACCTAGAAGTAGCTTTGCCCTAAATGACATCACGTAGCCACCATTAACAGCCCAGGCCCACCTTCCCCATGAATTCTCTTTAAAGAAAATAAAAATCTCCATTTGGCCAAGCTACTGTATGTAAGGCTATTATATGCAGGTGAACCTATTCTTAACCAACAAAGTTATATAGGTGAGTTGACATCTATCAAAATCTCTTTTACGGAGATCTAAGAATTCTTTTATGGGGATCTAAGAATTTATAGTTATTTGACTATGGAATTTACAGGTTTAAATGTACATAATGCTAATCTTTGATTTTAAAGACACATTGCTCCACCTATTTTGGGAGCTCCTATTAACTATTAATTGTTATTGCATTGGCATTCTTCTTAATCCACATATAAAACCCATTTATTCTCCAAAGTTCTCTTTTCTGGATCTCTAGTCAGGAAAGATATTTTTACCCTAACAAGTAGAAAGGATTATAAAAACTGCACTCAGTGTAAAGTAAGGTTTATTTTATTTTTTTGTTTGTTTTTGTTTTTGTTTTTGTTTTTGTAGATGATCTATTCCTTCTTGCATTTAATTACTAGCTCAATATATACACACATTGAATTAACTCTAATGATTCTTAACAAAATCAGTTGTTCATTTCTATCTTCTGCAAGCTTTCTTGACCAAACGGAATATTTACTCTCTCATTCCCTTGACAAAAACATAATATTAGGATATTAGTTAAGTTAATTAAAATAATTCTTTAATTAGAGCACTTCTTTTCTGAAATAAGGACTCTTGCTATCTTCGTAGTCACAAAGAGAGAGGCTACATAGGGCAACAACTAAATTTGGCTTTCCTTTGCTAATGGTCACCTTTATGGAATATTAGGTACACTATATAGGCTGGAGTGTTGCTTTATTTGCTATAAAAGTTTGCAGGTATAGGAAGATGTGCTAAACCATATTAGGTTCAGCAATCACTTTAAGTGTGATAAAGACTGAAAACACGATTTCCAAACTTTGGAGATGGCATGTTTTATCCTATTCACAGAGTTAGATATTTTATAGGCTATTTCTATCAACATTCACTCATTTGATTCTCACCATAACCTGGCCACTTCCTAGCAGGTCAAATCTCTCACTTGCTTCAGCCAGGGTAGTGTTCTGGCTCTCCACAAACCTGTCCATGATTTGTCTTGTTCTTAGTTTTGTTCATGCTATTTTCTCTGCCTTATAATACTTTCTCCCCATTGCTGGGCATTTAATTGAAATTCTATTGGCTTGTTAAAGGTCAGCTCAATTCTCATCTTTGCCAAGGAGCTATCTCTGGCAATTCCAGACATATTGATTTTTTCTGTTCCTTACACTCTTGTTGCACTAATTAGTTACTCATTTGACACTCAATCACGTGCTGTTTTGCTCTGGAACAAAATAGTTTTCTCAAGATATGTTCTGTCTCTTTGGTTAGATTGCAAATTCTTCAAGGTCAGAGAATACATTTTATATTACTTTTATACTCTATAGAACATCTGGCAAAGTGATAGATGCCCAAAAGATGCCAACTAACCTCTTATTGAATTAAATCAACTGTAATTCTTGATTCTAGATGGGTTCAGAAAGTGTATCTTTTAATTACTTATTCTTAGTTATAAAAATAATATACTTAATGCATCTTTATACCTACATTAATCATGTCCAGAAGAGGTATATATTTTTTAAAAATTAATTTATTTTCCATTTGACATACAATTCTATATTAGTTTCAGGTATACAAAATAGTGATTAGACATTTATATATTTATATACCTTATAAAGTGATTACCCCAATAAGTCTATTATCCATTCAACACCATACATGGTTATTACAATATTATTGACTACATTCTCTATGTTATAATTTATATCCCTATGACTATTTTTATAACCGGCAATCTGTACTTCTTAATTCCTTTCACTTTTTTCACTCATCCTCCCAACACCCCTTCCATTGGGCAACCATCACTTTTTTCTCTGTATCTAAGAGTTTGTTTCTGTTTTGTTTATTCGTTTATTCTCTTTTTTAGATTCCATATATAAGTAAAATCATGTGGCATTTGTCTTTCTCTGTCTGATTTATTTCACTTAGCATAATACTCTCTAGGTCCATCCATGTTGTTGCAAATGGCAAGATTTTATTCTTTTTTATGGCTGGGTAATATTCTATTATATATATGTATCACATCTTCTTTATGTATTAATTCAATTTAACCCAACATATATTTATGTAGAATTTGTTACACATGAGGACCTGTGTTAGTCAAAATATAGAATATAAAAGTAAACATGAAACACAATGTTTTCAACATCTGTCAGCCCAGGTAATTTTTACTTTGTTAATTCTGAGACAGAGGTCAAAGCTTCTAATAAATATGAATTTTAGATGCTGTCCTGTATATTGTAGGATATTTAGAAGCATTCCTAGTTTCTACCCCCTATACCATTAGCACACTCTATAGTATATCTTCAGACATTACCAAATGCTGTCTCGAGGACAAAATTACACTTGGTTGAGAAATATGAGTTTATTTAAAAGAAAAAGAAATAGTACATACACACATATACACATCATATAGGAATTTAATCATGTTTTCCTGATTATAAAAATAGGACATATCTATCCATCCATCCATCCATCCATCCATCCATCCATCCATCCATCCATCCATCCTCATATCCATCCAGAGAGATAACTACTTAAATAATTAATTCACAGGACTGGAATCCTTTCAAGAAGAAATTAGAATTTGGGATTACTCTTGTCACTGTCCAGTGGCCTGTCAACCATGGAGAGCCTGTTTTCTAATGACTAAAATGTTTTCTCTCTTGATTTCTTACTTTTCATTTTGGTTTCCATTCTGAGGCTAGAACCATTTTTGAGCATCTGCTCACTTGAAAGAAGTCCTAATTATCTGCTCAGCTCTTTCAACAAGGTTGCATTCACTATTTTTCCACTCTTACTCAGAGACTCCTATTCCAGTTCAAACAATGCACCTGAAACCAAGACACTGTTATCAACCCAAATGACACGTAGTCCACCATCTTGGATGATGATGCGTGGACCAAATATGACTGTGAGTTGCTCCATTGAACAATGACCCAAACCAATTCCAATATAGTACTTCCTGGTACTATACTGGTACTATACCAGTCTTTACTGTCCTTTAATTAAAGATTAAATCCTTAATCCTCACTTGAGGCCTCAACTTGTCTTATGACCAACTCCATTTAAGTTCCTAACTGGTTGGACACACACACACACACACACACACACACACACACACACACACGCAGTTAACTGACATATAAGGAAGAATTGCATTCTTGCTAAGTAGAGATGTATGCTGTGTACTGCAAAAATACAGTTAATTCTTTCTGAAGGATCAGGGAAAGCTCCAAAAGGATTTTAGGAGGCAACGGATAATGCTTATGGCAGTCTAGAATATTCTGTTGAAATAACATAAATAAACACACAAACACTTGTAATTTAAGAGGAGGTAGTTGTGTTTTTAATGTTTATAACTGTGATTTTTTTCCCTCTCAGTAGAGATTAGCTTACTGGTACAACAGATAAGCTATAGTCCAAAATTCATATTTTATTTAATGTTCCAAAAGAGGAGTGCTAAATTTTGGTTATAATTATAATTCCCTTCCACTACATTAGTATAAACTTGAAAACTATATTAGAATAATATAATGTGTAGCTCACCTGGGACATTACTGGATAACGAGCATTTCCTTTGGCAAAATTTCATGAAAGAAAAGAGAGCACTCTTAGGAGTGAAAATGATTTGGACAGAGTTGAAACTGAGAGAAAAATCAAAGATGGAAATGAACAGAAATATATTTGTATGTGAATGTGTATGGGATGTTGCTGGGGGACATTTTTCTAAGTGACAGTAAATGGAAGCATTGTGCAATAACAAGGAAAACTTACATGGCAGCTTGCTAACATACCCTATTTAATAATAATTTAATAAGTTCTGCTATTTGCAATTGAGATGTACAAAAAAAGATTATGTGGGTTCTTCTTCTTACTGTAGTGGTACAGGTCAGCTAGAGCAAATATTTTATATGATTAAAATTTAAAAAGTGTTTTTGTTACCAACAAAACTGATTTTGGTCCTAAGTGAGCTAAACGATATTCAAAATTGATTATAATTCCATTTGAGTTTCTAGTAATAACTACAACAAATAAGTAATAACTACAACAAATAAAGATGGCTTCTAAAATAAGATGGATCTTCTCTGAGAACTCATTTCAACCTACCTTTAACATTTCTCTAAATTCCTGCACTTCCAGTGTAAAATTCCACACTATGATTGCACCTTACTGTGCTGTAGGAAAACTATCTGGTGTCATGGCTTCGCCTAACGTGACTTCTTTCAAAGCATTTTTGTTATTCTGTAAATCTGATAGAAATATCACAGTTACCATTTTATTCCCAAAGCCAATCTCTCCAAAACCCAGAATTCTAAAGAAAATAGTTTTAACAAGGTTTAAATCCAATCAGGACTAATTGTAACTGACCCAGTTAGTACTCCCTACTAGGTTTTTCTTGATGTAGTGCTCTAATAAGTACCACCTAGTTCTTTCTAATAAGTCAGAATTCTCTTCATTTGTCTTAAGAAGATGTACTAGTGAGTCTCCCTTTGCACCTGAACATGTTAAGCCCTTAGCAGGACACGAGGGTGTGCACCTGTATCACAGACATAAGAAATAGAGATTTAAAAAATACTCCTTATGATCTGCTCCGGAGAAAGCTTTCTTCTGTCTCTTAGCAGTTATTTTTGCTTTGGTTAGCTATGCTTTCAATATCTTGTTTGTGGAAATCATCACTGGGCTCAGGTAGAAAAGAGCATTTTGACTTTCTATTGGGCTGCTAGGATATGTGACTTCCTGATGCCAACCAAATAAATGAATAATGAATGAAAAAATAAAATTCTAGCCAACTGAACCAGTGAAACGGCTGACAAAAAAATCTGGATTTTGAATTAGTATTTTGTTATTGTTCACTTGTTTGTCATTATACATGATTCTTATACATTGTTCTTTCTCTTTAGTTGGCTGATTCCTACTTAGATTTTTTTCTATTTCTTCATTATTTTATTTAATTTTATTTATTTATTTTAAAACTATTTTATTATTATTTTTTAAATTTGGTGACATTGGTTAACAAAATCCAGTAAGTTTTAGGTGAATAATTCAACATATATAAGGCATATATATATTGTATCATGTATTCACCGCCCATAGTTAGATTTTTTTCTGTCACTACATATTTGATCCCTTTTACACCATCTACTCTCCTCCCCCACCCCGCCCCCACTGCCGCCCTAGTAATCACTAGTCTATTGTCCATGTCCACGAATCTCTGTTTGTTTGTCCTGTTCATTTGTTACTTTTAGGTTTATATCTCATACATAAGTGATATCATGTGATTTTTCCACTTTTTTGTCTGGCTTATTTCACTTAGCATGATTATCTCGAGGTCCATCTATGTTGTCACAAATGGCAGTATTTCATCTCTTTTTACGGCTGAGTAATATTTCATTGCATGTATGTACCACAGCTTTTATCCAGTCATCTATTATAGGATATTTTGGTTGCTTCCATGTCCTGGCCACCATGAATAATGGTGCTATGAACATCGGTGTGCAAATATCTTTTTGGATATATGTTTTCAAGTCTTTGGGGTAAATACCCAGTAGAGGGATTGCTGGATCATATGGTAGATCAATTCTTAGTTTTTTGAGGACCCTCCATACTGTTTTCCATAGTGGCTGTATCAATTTGCAGTCCCACCAGCAGTGTTTGAGTGTTCTTTTTTCTCTGCATCCTCTTCAACATTTGTTATTATTTGTCCTGTCAATTATAGCTATTCTAACAGGTGTGAGATGGTATCTCATTGTGGTTTTGATTTGTATTTCCCCAATAGCTAGCGATGTTGAGCATCTTTTCATATGTTTGTTGGCTATTTGTATATCTTCTTGGGAGAAGTGTCTGTTCAGGTCCTCTGCTCATTTTTAATTGGATTGTTTTTTTGTTGTTATTGAGTTGTATGTGTTCTTTGTATATTTTGGATATTGGGCCCTTAGAGTTTTAAAGATCCCTCCCTCTTAAGCATAATCTTATTTCTAACACCCTCCCCTTGCTCTCTTCATTTTCAATTCACCTGCTTAGAAGTCTCTCCTTTGTGTTCCAACACATATCATAATGTTTACAACTACACCCAGCTGAAATCATCCACTGATGGGCTTGTCTTTTATGTAAATCTATATGGCCCTTGCTATTGCCAGGCACTTACTTGTCTTTGTCATTTTTGTGTCCCAATTATTTGGCACATTATTGATGCTTAATAAATGTTTGTGATACTGAATTGGCCATGATCTGTGTCTAGTTTTAAAATGTTCTTGCGACAATTATTATTATATTCAGCATAAGATTTTGTGAAATAGATATAATAGTTTGTCTCATTTCATTGAGGAGACTTGCTGAGTGTTACTCAATGATTCTTTGGCAGAGGTGGTAATAGATATTAATGATGTCCAGTTGCAAAATTAGCATGTAATTAATTAATTTGCCTGTTTATACACATATACACACAACATTATAAATGTCTATAGAGAATGGAATATGAAATTAAAGAACTTGCTCAAACTTGCTATTTAGCAGCATATAAATGGGTCCATAAAACTCTCATATACTCCCTGAGAGATGATGACTTTTTTTGACATTTTCCAATCCCCATAGTGTCTAACCTAGAGGTAGTGAATACTGTGTGTTCGTAGAATAACTCTTTTTAATTAACTCTCATCTAGAATAAACAGGCGATTATCAAGCTCCATTCATAAAGGATGGTGAAAGCTTTTGCCTTTTGGTACCTACATAGCCTACAACATAGGAAACTTTTCAACAGGAATTCTCCAAGCTGCTCTTGCCAGGGGTGTTCGATGGTTTTGCCTGGAAGCCTGTGATGGTGTTGTCAATGAGGGAGGGTCTAGCTTCATATTATTCTTAAGCAGGAAGTGACTTCTGTGGGATGCCCCCATCCAAGTGCAGAACGAGGCAGGCTAAAACACAGAGTAGAGAGACAGCATATTGCATGGAAAAGGGAAATTCAGAATGAATCTGAACAGACACTCATTTTTAGCACGTAGGAGGTTAGAAAATTTTATTAGGTCTCCAACAAAGAAAAATAGAATTTAGCAACAGATTCTTGTTGTTTTCGGATCTGTTGTATATTGCATACAATTTCTTGAATACATAGAAAAAGACATATAATCTCATTCCAGAGTTTGCATTCTATCATTTTTGACAATCTGTTTTGTAATTCTAAAAAATCCATTATATGCATGTCTATTCCTATACACACGCATGTATATATACACACATACATGCATATATATATATATACACACATATATATTAAGATGTGTGTGTATATATATATATAGATGTATTTATACATATACGTAAAGAGAGAGAAAGAGAGAGAGAGGAAAGATAGCACTAGAAATAAGAGGTAGAGGTGTTCTAAAACTTACTGACTACTGTAGTAAAGGTTTTAATACTCAAACTAAAACTATTTGATATTGTGGTTAGTAGCACATTCCCCAGAGCCAGACTTCTTGAGTTTAAATCCTAGGTCTCTTCCTTCATAGCTCTGTGTGGGCCCCAAGCCTGGCTGGTCTCAGGTTTGGCTGTGATCCAGGCTTGCGGCTAGGAATAGGACCCCGGATTTAAAATGTTACATTAGTGTAGTAGGGCACCTGCACCCAGCTCATGTAAGCATGATTCAGCTATTGTATCACGCATATGTGGCAGAATGCCACCATTATTTTCTGACACATATGAAGCCCATGTGGTCCCCTAGCAGGAGCGTGTGCTCCCCACAATAAAGTTGGTGCCTGTCATTTCGTTCTCATGTTGGCCCCTCGTGTGTTCTTTCAACTGGGCATCTCACCACCAAAACCTTCCTTTATCCATCAGCTCGGCACTGACACTCTGTGACCTTGGGCAGGTTGTTTTGTAGACCTTTTCACATATCAGTTTCATCATCTATAAAATGGGATAACAGTGAGACCTACCTTATAAGATTGTTGTTAGTTTTCGATACATTAACACATGTATTTAGTATCCAATAAATACCATATTGAATGGAAAAGCTCATGGTTGGCAACTTCAGAATGTTTTCCAGGGAGAACGTTCCAAATCATTTGACTCCAGGTGCTACTTTTTGAATGCAGCTTGATAACTGCTATCTTTACTACCACAGCTGAGATGGCTTTTGGGGGAACCCCTGGGCTCTCGTTTCAGCTTTCCTTGCTGCATGGCCTCAGAGCTGCCAAGAGCTGAAGCACCACTGCAGAGCCAGCACACACATGATGGCTTGTTTTCTTATTCTCTCCCTCTCCCTGGTATTCCCATTCAGTGAAAAAAAGACTATCAGGCTTTGTGTTTTCTTCTCAATGTTTTTCTTGCTTTTCAAGTTTCCTGAAATGAATATACACTGTTTTTGAGGAAGAAGAAAGCAGTTTGGGCATCTGGGTGCTGTCAAGTAAGACTTGGTGTTACCTAGAGCTGGCCTGGTACTCACAACTGGGTTTAGTGTTGTCCCGTTGACCACAGACAATGTAATAGAACAGCACTGGGCAAGACTACTCTGTGACTGGGATGGATTAAGATATAAGATTGCTCCATAATCATGACTGAGTACAAACAAAGCACAAACATTGTCTAAAACACAAAATGGACTAAACATCCTCTTATCAAGAATAGCAGGAGTGATTTCAGCTTCTTTACCAATCATAGTTTGGCCTTAGTCTGGTCTTTTCACTTTCTAGGTATTAGAATTGTTAAGATAATTGATCATAGAATTACTCTCTCTTCTGGATAGTAACCAACCATGCTGCCTTGAATCCTCTTCCAAATCACCTAACACTTGCAAAAGTCATATAATAAGTCCATTCTAATAACTTCTTGAAATGTTCCATAGTCTCAATAACGTATGTTTTTCCTCATTGTAATGAGTCAATAAACCCACATTTGCTTAATTATAGCATCATCCCTTGTGGTCTTTGTTGGGAAGACATTGGCGTTTTGTTAAAAATAAGTACTTTGGAAAACAAAATAAATGAAAACTTTTGTTGTTACTGACTTTTTGATTTCTTTGTGTATAGGAGTTAGAACAGGAGCATTGGGTAAGAGTTAATTCCTAAAGGATTTGAATTTCCAGACCACGTCACTAGTAAAAGGGATGGCTTCCTGAAGGAAGTAATATTTAGTTGCATTCCCACGGAAAAGAGTATGCCAGTTGAACATATGGGAAGTGGGAAGATGTTCTGAGAGGAAGGTAACATAGATATTAATATAGGAGGAGGGAGGAGGAGCCATGTGGAACTAAAAAGTCATTGTTTTAAGCAGAGAAGAGCAATGAATGAAAGGATGGGTGATAAGGCTGAAAATTGCCTTACAATTGTCAAGAAAAATAGATTGGTAGTTTATAAACTAAACACAAATGTATGTTTAAAATAATCAAGACCTAGAATAAGAGATCCTACAAAAAAATAATAAATACAAGAACTTGTAGGAATAAAAATTAAGATAATCTTAGTGTTTATTGAGCAAATGATATGTAAAGAACAAAAATTAGTTAGAAAAAATCATTTATTCATTTGAAAAACATTTCCTGAATGCCTCCCATCAGGAAAATATGGTAAAATGTTATCCCTTTGAAGTTTAATAACTCCCATTTGTCCCACTTGAAAACCACATCACATCTATACATTTGAATTTAACAGCTCATTAATTACAAGCTTTGGGGCTCTTCAATCTTATAAAGAGTGAAAGTGCTGATGACTTAGGATTTGTGTAACATCATGACTGGAGAATACTTTTTAAATGTCTGATTCAATCATTAAGAAACATGTTTGAAATAGAAGAAACTTACTTAGCAAGTTTAAATTATGCACTTTTGGTTTCTAATAAATATCATTCAAGAGAAAATCTTCAAAGTTATGGCACAAATGCTTGATAAAAGCATAATGCTTCAAAGGATAAGTTTTTTGGGAGTATCCTTAAATGTTTTGCTGCCTTTCTTACAAATGAAGATAAAATAAAAACATTCCACGGGCTGCAATTCTTTCTGAATGTAGCGGCCTGAAGCCAGTGGAAATTCAATTAACCAGAAAGCTCAGGATTGGATCATCTGATTATTTGAATAGTCATTAAATTCATCAACCAGAACTTCCTTTTTTATTCAACTGTTATTGCTTGATTAATTTTATTGGAGAAGATCTTTCTAAAATGTATTCGATTTGTATTTCTCTTCTGTATTTAATCCTAAAAAAATAGAAAAGAGAAAGAAAAGAAAGAAAAAGAAAAGGCAGTATGTGTAGCTCTTAAAAGGATGGATTCTGCAGTGATGCATTTCAGTTTCAGTTCTGGCTCTGTCACTGTGTAATGTAGAGAGATTTATGTACTTCACTTTCCTCGTCTGAAAAACAGTGATAAAAATAGACCCACTTTATGGGGTTAAATGTGAAGATTAAATGAGATAATAGTTTTAATGTGTTTAGAGCAGTACCTGGCACTCAGTGACTGAGCTATTATTATTTATTGAATAATATACTTCAGAGTTATCATTTTATCATTCACCAATAATCAGGAGGCAATATGGCATATTGATTAAAGCACTGCGTTCTGTGGATTAAGCTTTCTTATATAATTGTAGAAATGTGAGATTTTGGGTTGAATGTGTACCAAACCTAAAGCAAAAGTTTTAAGTTTAAAAGTTTTCTTCTCTGATGGTTATTTTGAAATTTGCCTTTTCTGTCCTTAGAAATTAATTATGGAAAAATGCTGACTAATAAAGCGTTTTAATTAACTGGATTCAACAAATTGTAGCGTTCTTTACCTATGTGTTCTTATTCAGAATAAGCTAATAGAGTTGCTCTCATTTAGCAGGAGAGGAGCTGAGAGGGAGCTTTCCAGCCACTAATTTAGGTATTCTGCAACTCAGGGTGCAAACCAGAGCCTTTTCCATAAGGAGAGCATAGCAGAGCTGCTGTGCAGCTGGTTGAGTTGCATCAGCCTAGGGTCAGGGAGACCTTTTCCAGAGGGTACTCTCAAAGTGATAGAACTCAGGTTATTTCAATATATCCCTGATGAGTACAAGACAGTCTTCCTTTCCAGTTGAAAAGGCTCTTTCTCACCATGTTTTTCTGTAATCTGCCCCTTTCAGCAGCCCATAGCTTAGTTTAGCCTTATCACAACATAAATTTATAAATGGGCGTCATTGCAGAAAATGTTAATTCCTGAAGACAAAAGATAGAGAACGGTGGGTGAAGCAGATAACAGCCTGATAGAGGGAGTCGTGAGCACAGGCTCTCATATTCACACTTCTGTGTTTCATTCTTGAAGTTATCCATAGAAATGAGTTAATCATGATAACGTGCCAGCCCATCGAGCATAGCTTCAGTGAATGTAAATGATAGGAAACTCTTTACTCTCTTGTGATAAATCTTTTTCCTTCTTTGCATCTTAATAGTCTTAATGGGCTTTGTCTTGTTTATTTCCATCAGTCAAAAATTAATAAAAAAATAACACATTACTAATCATCAGGGAAATGGAAATCAAAACCAGAATGAGATCTCACTGCACACGTGTTAAAATGGCTATCATCAAAAAGACAAGAACTAATAAGGTTGGCAAGGATGTGGAGAAAAGGGAACCCTTGTGCCCTGTGGGTAGGAAAATAAACTGGTGCAGCTACTATGGAAAACAGTACAGAGGTTACTAAAAAAACTAAAACTAGAACTACCATATGACCCAGCAATTCCACTTCTGGGTATTTCTCATACTTCCAATATTAGAGACAGTAGCATGGTACCTTCTATTTTGAAAAGATATTTGCACCCTCATGTTCATAGCAGCCTTATTTACAATAGCAAAGACATAGAAAACAACCTAAGTGTCCATTGATGAATGAATGATGAATGGATAAAGAAAACGTGATATATAACATACATACAAACACATACACACAGGAATATTATTCAGCCATAAAAATGGAGGGAATCCTACCATTTGTGACAAAATAGATGAACTTGAGGTCATTATGCTAAGAGAAATAAGCCATACAGACAAAGACAAATACTGTATGATCTCAATGATATATGGAATCTAAAATCAAAACAAACCAAAGTAAAACCAACTCATAGATACAGAGAATAGACTGGCAGTTGCCAGAGACTGGAAATAGCGAATGGAAGAAATGGGTAAATGTGGTCAAAAGGTACAAACTTACAGCTACAAAGTAAATAAGTCTTGGAGGTATAATGTACAGCATGGTGAGTATAATTAATAATATTGTACTGTGTAATATTGAAAGTTGCTGAGAAAGTTAATCTTAAAAGTACTCATCACAGAAGAATAATATGTAACTGTGTGATGATGTTAACTGAAATTATTGTGTGACCATTTTGCAATATATACAAATATCAAATCATCATGTTGTACACCTGAAACTAATATATCATATGACATAATGTTATATGTCAATTATATGTCATTAAAAAAAATAAGAAACAGTCAGATGAAAACCCTCCCATAGAGCTATGACTACAGAACAGCAAACTGGATTCGAAGGAAGGATGATTTTTGGCCAAGTGGCCATCAGGAAGTTTAGGCAAATGATCTGAAGGTTTTTAATCTTTAGAGATATATGAAAACTCTGGGGATATTTCAGCAATTACAAAATTAAAAAAAAAAAAGAGGTCCACATTATTTCATTTCAGAACATTTCCACTTATTAACTGACAACTCAGGGCATAGAAATGTTGAATAAATTGCTAATAGAATGTCAGCAGCTTATAAAATTTGTTATCTCTTTGACATCTGAAATTTCTCATAGGGTAGACTATATCAAGTGGCATGAGAAGCTTCAATAAAAGCAAACCTCTCAAAGAAATGAATCAATTAATCGGCAGATGATAGTTAAACATCTAGTATATGCAAATCATGGTGCTACATGAGAGCACACTCAGCTTTCCCCCTGATGTGTGACTCTTTCTACATGCCCAAGTGCATATCCTGCCCAGCTACTTTCTGAATTTGGAAAGTTTCCCCATATTGAGTTGAAATTAGTTACCACAAATTTCTAAAATTTGCTTTCAATTTTATTGTTTGGAATACATGCCCATTTTCCTGCTACATA
>NW_011888799.1:10160010-10164597 GCF_000151845.1 Pteropus vampyrus
AAGGAAGGATGATTTTTGGCCAAGTGGCCATCAGGAAGTTTAGGCAAATGATCTGAAGGTTTTTAATCTTTAGAGATATATGAAAACTCTGGGGATATTTCAGCAATTACAAAATTAAAAAAAAAAAAGAGGTCCACATTATTTCATTTCAGAACATTTCCACTTATTAACTGACAACTCAGGGCATAGAAATGTTGAATAAATTGCTAATAGAATGTCAGCAGCTTATAAAATTTGTTATCTCTTTGACATCTGAAATTTCTCATAGGGTAGACTATATCAAGTGGCATGAGAAGCTTCAATAAAAGCAAACCTCTCAAAGAAATGAATCAATTAATCAGCAGATGATAGTTAAACATCTAGTATATGCAAATCATGGTGCTACATGAGAGCACACTCAGCTTTCCCCCTGATGTGTGACTCTTTCTACATGCCCAAGTGCATATCCTGCCCAGCTACTTTCTGAATTTGGAAAGTTTCCCCATATTGAGTTGAAATTAGTTACCACAAATTTCTAAAATTTGCTTTCAATTTTATTGTTTGGAATACATGCCCATTTTCCTGCTACATACTCATACTTCCAATATTAGAGACAGTAGCATGGTACCTTCTATTTTCTCTAGGTCAACCATTTAATTACTTACTTTCGTTGTTTTTCTGATAAAATCTGCATAGAATTCCATATGAAGTACTATATAGCAGGGAGAGTGCCTTGAAACCAAGGACCATGTTTTCATTTTTTGTTTGCTCCTCAAGTACCTAGCAGTGTCATGGTGTAGAGGATACTGAAGGAATATTTTTGAGTTTAGTGTTGATATAAATTTTGCAGCTAAACCTTGCTAAGCTCAAAAGTAGATTGAGGCATTACAGGGAGTAGCAGATGATAGGTTCTGTGATCATTTCTGAATTACAGTTAGGGAACATAGCCGAAGAATCAACATTTACATGTGAATTGTTATACTCCTTCCATCTTCTCCTGTACTGTAGTGGGTGATGACACTCTCTTCTAATTTGATGATTTGAATATCTCTGACAGATGTGATCAAGTCAGTGTTATATAAAGCCTGTCCTCACCAACTGTGGAGGTCCTTAAAGAAAAGACGCATTTCTTTGTCATGAGGCATAGTATCCTAGGAATATTTCTTGGACACCTTTAAAAGTCTGCGAATGAACTACGAGGTTAAAAAAAAAAAAAGACATTTTCTATACTGGCTCTCTATGCAATCTGCAGCAGGGCTGGCCTGACTTTTCAGTGGAGTTGCCTGCCATTTTAGAATAATGCTAAGGAAAAAATGTTACTATGTGAAATCTACAAGTGGAAATTCTTTCAGCATTCGATTTAAGGAGTTAGTCTTCCATGAAAATAGAAATACTCCTGGGAAGATCCACGTTGAAAGCATAGTAGTTATTTATTGCTTTGGGTGAATGAGTTTTTCATATCCTTTCCTAAAATGAATGTATGTTGACAAAGTAGGCTGGGTACAAAGAAGGCCCCACTACTGAGGAAATACACACAAAGAGGATCCTGAGGAATATCACTGTATGTGAATCTCATGAGCTTCTCCTGAAGCAGATGTCGTATCCTTCCTCCATCATGGTTAGAAAATGGAAACTCAGTAAGAGTCAAGGACATGCAGAGCTTACAGTGTTCTTTTGGCAGTGAAGACCAGAACCCATATCTTCAGCCTCTAGTCCCATTAAGAGGAGACTATGATATTGAGGGCAGCGGTTGTGTCTTGCTTTGATTACTAAATTGCCATTTCCTAAGGCAGAGCCTACCATTTGGTAAATTTTTATTGTAAAATTGAGGAATGGACATGTGCCTCTGAGTTTCCAAAGTTTCTGGTGTTCTAGTATTTTTTTCTTTTCTTTTTTTTTTTTTTGGTGGGAGAATACTTGTTCCCTACCTCTCATGTTTCCATGAAGAAGGGACTTCCACTCCACTCTCATTTGGATAGTGCTAGAGAATACATTTTCATTTTTTCCCCCTCTTTAACCACTCTTCTGAGCACTGGGAATGGCTGATCTGATGATGACAGCACTTGTGACAATTTATCAAAGGGCTGGCTACTATTCCTCTAAAACAATATGCTGAACCCCATTTCTCTTTCCTGTTCTACTTGTACAATGGATGAGTAAAAAGAGTTGGGGCTTGCCCTGAGCTTTCTCATTCTCTGCAGGAAGCACTTCTGCAGGGTTTCCTAAAGGGAGTCTGGTTATCCCTCTCTTAATGCTGGTCTCTGGCACACTCTCTTCTGACAGCAACTGGATATGTAAGGCAAATAATCTTTCATGTAGCTGGCTGCTAAAAAAAATCTTAGGGGGGTGTTTGCCTTTAAGGCTTAACTCTCCCTACAGGTAGGAGGAAGAAAATCTAGATTTTGGATTTATTTTATGCAGATCCATACCATTGGCCTCTGGACCCACTTAAGGTCACCATTCCATCTTTATTAGGGAAATACTGTGCATCCTTTTATGAGGATGAAAATTTGACTCTCATTTAGGTTCTTGGGTATATATTCTCTACTGCATAGAACCCAGCAAGGAGGAGAATTGGTTGACTGAATAACTGATTTCCAGACATTATCTATGAGATAATCAGTGAAAGAGCATCTTTAATTAAATAGTCTGTCGCTAGATATAGAGTAGGCATGCTGTAAACACATTATATTAAAACTGCAGGTTTCTTTTCTATAATTATTTCATCCTTCCAAAATACCATTTTACATTATTAAACTGTATTTTTAATTATCATAACCCTATGTATAAAATTTTAGGTAATTTTCAGAATCTTTTTGGCTAATAGTAATTTTTAAATATCTGCTTAACAAGAACCATTCCCATTACTGCACCTGACACTATATACAGTAATTAGGCAAAGTTATAAAAAAATCTATTAAGTATATATTCTGTCTAAGGAATTTTCTTCATTGGACAACAATGGAAGCATGGAGTCAGCAGAACACTCTCATCAGTAGTGCTGGAGACTCAGGGTAAGTTTAATGTGCACATTCTATCACTCAAATTCCTTTTCTTATAAGTAAAGTAAACATAAAGACCTGAGCTAAGCAGCCATGAATTTATCAACTTGCTTATGGCAAAACTAGATGGGAAGATACAGGAGCCTTCTACCTCCCAACCAGATGTACACATCCTTCCAGTTAAAGGCAAAGTCACTTCAGAGAGACATACATCCTTTGCAAGAGGAAGGAGGACATGCCGCTGTGGGAAAATAAAGAGGCATGAGAACAAGGAAAGGAAAGAAAGGAAGAAAGAGGAGGAAGAGAAACAAGTTCGCCTTTTAGGTCCCTACTGTCCTTGGGGACACTGGATGTTGGATTCTACCCATTTTTCCAAACATAGAGGAGGTCACCCTTCTCCCCAGAAAGAAATTCAATGAAGGGCTTACATGAATAAATCAAAACCCTTTTTAAAAGATAGTTTTTACAAGTAGAAGACTAAAAATATGAATAAGTAAAAGAGTATTTTCTCTTACAAGAGATAAGAGTTAAAATATTACAGCAGAATATCAAGATAGATATAAGTCTAGGAGGGACTTTTCCTTTTTTAGCAGAACTATAAAGTACCATATATACCACAAATCCCGGGATTCTCACAAGAATTTCTCTCTTATAATGCACATAATTAAATATTTTTTTATTGCTCCTCTATTGTTCTCGTCATTCCACATATTCTTCTAATTCCACAAAGTAATATTTAATGCCTCTGTGCTCCCAAACACCTGAGCTTTCACTGTACTATGATTATTATAGATGCTTAGGAAATACTTTTGACATCTTTAATAAAATATTTCCCCTGACTGCCACCAAATTAGATGGTAATTGTGAAATGACTGGAAACAGTAATACTCTGTTGTGCTTTATAACTATAACATGGGCATAATGTTCAGCTGTTAAAGATTTCTGAGTTTGAATTCATTTTATAGGGTACAGAAAATGAGTCTGGAGATCAAACATCTACTGAAATAACTTTACCTGTTGTCCTAATGGGGTTTTCAAATTAAAGAGAAGGATATGGAAGAAGAACCCCTTCCTTTTGTTTTTAACTTTATTGAGATACTTGCTATACAATCCACCCACTTAAGTGCATAATTCAACAATTTTTAGTATTTTAAAGAGTTGTGTAATCACCACCATAATGAATTTTAGAACATTTCACCCCTCTCCTCCGTCCCCCCCCAAATTCATAGCCATTAGTCACCACTCCTTATTTCCCATCTCCATCCCCTAAACCACTAGCCCTGGGTGTCAGTTAATGTATGTTCTGTCTCTATAGATTTGTTAATTTTCTGGACATCACATCTAAATGAAACCATATAATATATAGTCTTTCAAAACTGGCTTCTTTCACTTAGCATAATATTTTCAAGGGTCATCCATGTTAAAGCATGTATCAGTACTTTATTTCTTTTTATGGTCAAATATTGTACCATTCCATGGCTATACCACATTTTATTTACCTATTTATCAGTTGATGGATATTTGGGTTGTTTTTTATTTTTTAGCTATTATGAATAATGCCACTATGAACATTAGTGTACAAGTTTTTGTGTGGACATATGTTTTC
>NW_011888799.1:10164647-10166721 GCF_000151845.1 Pteropus vampyrus
CTCGTCATTCCACATATTCTTCTAATTCCACAAAGTAATATTTAATGCCTCTGTGCTCCCAAACACCTGAGCTTTCACTGTACTATGATTATTATAGATGCTTAGGAAATACTTTTGACATCTTTAATAAAATATTTCCCCTGACTGCCACCAAATTAGATGGTAATTGTGAAATGACTGGAAACAGTAATACTCTGTTGTGCTTTATAACTATAACATGGGCATAATGTTCAGCCGTTAAAGATTTCTGAGTTTGAATTCATTTTATAGGGTACAGAAAATGAGTCTGGAGATCAAACATCTACTGAAATAACTTTACCTGTTGTCCTAATGGGGTTTTCAAATTAAAGAGAAGGATATGGAAGAAGAACCCCTTCCTTTTGTTTTTAACTTTATTGAGATACTTGCTATACAATCCACCCACTTAAGTGCATAATTCAACAATTTTTAGTATTTTAAAGAGTTGTGTAATCACCACCATAATGAATTTTAGAACATTTCACCCCTCTCCTCCGTCCCCCCCCAAATTCATAGCCATTAGTCACCACTCCTTATTTCCCATCTCCATCCCCTAAACCACTAGCCCTGGGTGTCAGTTAATGTATGTTCTGTCTCTATAGATTTGTTAATTTTCTGGACATCACATCTAAATGAAACCATATAATATATAGTCTTTCAAAACTGGCTTCTTTCACTTAGCATAATATTTTCAAGGGTCATCCATGTTAAAGCATGTATCAGTACTTTATTTCTTTTTATGGTCAAATATTGTACCATTCCATGGCTATACCACATTTTATTTACCTATTTATCAGTTGATGGATATTTGGGTTGTTTTTTATTTTTTAGCTATTATGAATAATGCCACTATGAACATTGGTGTACAAGTTTTTGTGTGGACATATGTTTTCATTTCTCTTGGGTATATACCTACAAGTAGAACTTTTGGATCACATGATAACTCTACATTTAACAGTTTTTGGGAATTGTCCAGACTGCTTTCCAAAGTGCTTCACTATCAATGTATGAAGTAAAGCACTAGCAATGCATGAAGTGTTCTAATCTTCCACAACCGCATCAACATTTGCTATTGTCTGACTTTTTAATTTTAGCCATCCTACCAGATATGATATGCTCATGGTGGTTCTGATTTGTATTTCTCTAATGACTTATGATGTTGAGTGTATTTCATACTTGTTGGCCATTTTTTTATCTGCTTAGGGTAAATATATATTCAATTTTTTTGCTCCCTTTTTAATTGAGTTGTCTTTTTATTAAGTTGCGATAGTTCTTTACATGTTCTGGATACAAACCTCTTATCAGATATATGATTTCAAATATTTCTTCTCATTCTGTCAGTTGTCTTTTCACTTTCTTGAATGTCTCTTTTGAAGCACAAAAAGTTTTTATTTTTGAGAAAGTCCTATTTATCCATCTTTTCTTTTGTTAATTTTGCTTTTGGCATCATTTCTAAGAAGGCTTTGCTTAACCAGGTTATCAGGAGTTACTCCTATATTTTCTTCTAAGAGATTTATAGTTTTAACTCTTTCATTTAGGTATTTGAACCATTCTGAGTTAAATTTTTTTTAGGGTTGAGAAAGAAGTCCAACTTCATTCCTTTTCAGTAGCTAACCAATTGTCTCAGTATCGTTGGTTGAAAAGACTATTCTTTGGCCATTGGATAATCTGGGCACCTTTGTCAGAAATCAATTGACTGTAAATGTAAGAATTTATTTCTGGTGTTTCGATTCTATTTCACTGATCCCTATGTCTTTTCTTGTGTGAGTACCTTCATGTCTCCATTATTGTAGCTTTATAGTAAGTTTTCTGATCTATGGAAAGAGAATGTCTTTCCATTTACGTGGGTCTTTAAAATTTTTTTCAACAGTGTAGTGTAGTTTTCAGAGTACAATTTTACACTTATTTTGGTAAATTTATTCCTTAGGATTTTATTATTTTTAAAACTATTAAAAATGGCCTTCTTTTCTTACTTTTTATAATTGATTTTTTATTTCTTGATCTTGGATCCTGCAACCTTGCTGAACTAGTCTATTAATTCCAACCTTTTTTTTTT
>NW_011888799.1:10166771-10174722 GCF_000151845.1 Pteropus vampyrus
CATCTCCATCCCCTAAACCACTAGCCCTGGGTGTCAGTTAATGTATGTTCTGTCTCTATAGATTTGTTAATTTTCTGGACATCACATCTAAATGAAACCATATAATATATAGTCTTTCAAAACTGGCTTCTTTCACTTAGCATAATATTTTCAAGGGTCATCCATGTTAAAGCATGTATCAGTACTTTATTTCTTTTTATGGTCAAATATTGTACCATTCCATGGCTATACCACATTTTATTTACCTATTTATCAGTTGATGGATATTTGGGTTGTTTTTTATTTTTTAGCTATTATGAATAATGCCACTATGAACATTGGTGTACAAGTTTTTGTGTGGACATATGTTTTCATTTCTCTTGGGTATATACCTACAAGTAGAACTTTTGGATCACATGATAACTCTACATTTAACAGTTTTTGGGAATTGTCCAGACTGCTTTCCAAAGTGCTTCACTATCAATGTATGAAGTAAAGCACTAGCAATGTATGAAGTGTTCTAATCTTCCACAACCACATCAACATTTGCTATTGTCTGACTTTTTAATTTTAGCCATCCTACCAGATATGATATGCTCATGGTGGTTCTGATTTGTATTTCTCTAATGACTTATGATGTTGAGCGTATTTCATACTTGTTGGCCATTTATTTATCTGCTTAGGATAAATATATATTCAATTTTTTTGCTCACTTTTTAATTGAGTTGTCTTTTTGTTAAGTTGCGATAGTTCTTTACATGTTCTGGATACAAACCTCTTATCAGATATATAATTTTAAATATTTCTTCTCATTCTGTCAGTTGTCTTTTCACTTTCTTGAACGTCTCTTTTGAAGCACAAAAAGTTTTTATTTTTGAGAAAGTCCTATTTATCCATCTTTTCTTTTGTTAATTTTGCTTTTGGCATCATTTCTAAGAAGACTTTGCTTAACCAGGTCATCAGGAGTTACTCCTATATTTTCTTCTAAGAGATTTATAGTTTTAGCTCTTTCATTTAGGTATTTGAACCATTCTGAGTTAAATTTTACTTAGGATTGAGAAAGAAGTCCAACTTCATTCCTTTTCAGTAGCTAACCAATTGTTTCAGTATCGTTGGTTGAAAAGACTATTCTTTGACCATTGGATAATCTGGGCACCTTTGTCATAAATCAATTGACTGTAAATGTAAGAATTTATTTCTGGTGTTTCAATTCTATTTCACTGATCCCTATGTTTTTTCTTGTGTGAGTGCCTTCATGTCTCCATTATTGTAGCTTTATAGTAAGTTTTCTGATCTATGGAAAGAGAATGTCTTTCCATTTACGTGGGTCTTTAAAATTTTTTCAACAGTGTTGTGTAGTTTTCAGAGTACAATTTTACACTTATTTTGGTAAATTTATTCCTTAGGATTTTATTATTTTTAAAACTATAAAAATGGCATTCTTTTCTTACTTTTTATAATTGATTTTTATTTCTTGATCTTGGATCCTGCAACCTTGCTGAACTAGTCTATTAATTCCAACCTTTTTTTTTTTTTTTTGGGTGAATCTTGGGATTTTCTATAATATGATCCTATCACCTCCAAACAGAGGTAGTTTTGCTTCATCTTTTCAGTACTAATGTCTTTTATTTCATTTTGTTGCCTAATTGTCCTGGCTAGAAGTTCCAGAACAATGTTGGATAGAAGTGGTGAGGGCCACATCCTTGTTATTCCTGATGTTGGGGAAAAGCATCAAGCATTCAGCATGATGTTAGCTTTGGATTTTTCATAAATGATTTTATGAGATTAAAGAAGTTCTCTTATATTCCTAGTTTGTTGAGTGTTTTTTATCATAAAGGGTGTTGAAGTTTGTGGAATGCCTTTTCTGTGTCTATTGAGAGGATCATGTTAACTTTTTACCTTTATTTTATTGATACTATTATTATATTACTTGTTATATTATATAGATGTTAAACCACCCTTGCATTTACAGAATAAATTCCACTGAGTTGTGGTATATAATATTTTTTATTTTATTTTATTTTTAATATGAATTATAGCTTTATTTTTTTATTAATTTTTTGGGTGACATTAATTAATAAAATTAGGTTACGAGTGTGTCTGTAATACATCATCTGTATATTGCATTGTGTGTTCACCATCCAAAGTTAAATTTCTTTCTGTCACCATATATTTGACTCCTTTACCCTTATAATCTTCTTTATATGTTGCTGGATTTGGTTAGCTGATATTTTGTTGAGAATTTTTGCATTTATATTATTAAAAAAATATTGGTTTATAATTTTCTTTCCTTATGATATCTTTGTCTGGTTTTGGAACCTGGGTAATACTGGCCTCATAGAATGATTTGGAAAGTGTTCCTTTCTTTTTCCTTTCAATTTGTTAAATATAAAAATTGTTTCTACCTCTCATATCCTGCCAGGTAACCTTTATTTTGCTTATAAATTACAGCATATCTAAACTTCCTCATCAGTCAGTACTTAGGAAAGTACCTATGTGATTTGAACCAATTTATTCTCATCATCAAACAGTATTTATAATGTTCCCACATAATTTAAACCAATTTAGTTTTCCCATGAGAGAAGTCAGGTGGGAGATAAAGAGAGATGGTGTGTGTTGCAGATGTGGAGCAGTTCAGCATGGGGAGGGAAGAAATGTCTGGAGGATACTTAACCTCCGAGGAACAGAGAGCTAGGTTCTTAGACCAGAATAAAATCTCAGTATTTCATAGATCACACAGTTTATTGTTATTATCATTATATTGTACCCTACCTTTTAGACTCCACGAAAAGTCTTCATATTTAACCTTCCAAATCTTGCTTCTTTAGTTTTTCTTTTCCACTAGAGCTTTTCTCCCCACTCCTCCTCTCCCTTTCTCTTTCCCTCCCTCTCTCCTTTCTTCTTTTCTTCTTCCATCCTTCTTTTATTTTTTTTTTTTAGAAGTAAATTTGCTATTAGCTTGAGGTAAACTCAGTGGAGATGATCCATTGATGCATTAAAAATAAAATGAACAAGTCAGTAACTAAAATTAGAGTACATGTTATTTTCTTAGCTTAACTCATATTTCTGATTTACTATTGTAAAAACACTGGAGAATTAAATATTTTAAAAACACCACCACCAAAAACAAAACAACAACAAAAATAACAACAACATAATAACCTGTCTAATTCTGGATGAATCAACATCTTCTGGCTCTCCTCACAGCACTGTTTTACCGCAATGTTTCATTTTAAATGCTCTAAAAGCATAATCCTTTGTTTCTAAACATCTGCTGTACATCAATGTTTCTTTTTTTGAAATCATCGAGTTCAACTAGTATGTTCTAGATGTTAGGGATTAGAGAAAGAAAGTTTCAGATATTTTTTATTTTGAGGAGTTTACCGTCTCATTGAGAGAAGACATATATTTAAGAAACACTTAAATAAAAATTCAAGATACTTTAATCCAGGGAAACAGGCATATATTATTTACTTAAGGTGTTCAAGTCACCACATATCACTTGGAGGTGAAACTATAATAGCTCAGGGAAACAAAGAAAAGGGAAAGTTGAAATGAAGGAAACAATTCTGGAACTCAACAAGATGATGAAGATATAGATTGCTAAAGAAATGGGAGGCATTAATGATGATTTAAGCCTGAAGATTAATTAGCAATAGCTTTGCCTTCCATTTCAAGCAAAGCAGATAATTTTAAAATGAATCTTTCTTACTGTGATATCCTTTTAGTTACATATAAATAAATCTAAATTTTAATCTTTTTTTTTTCTCTTCTGATGGGGTAATAGTCAAAATATCTTACTTTGAGCCAATTTCATATACTCATGAGGAACACATGCACATCTATGAACCCATGCACATCTATGATGTTTTCCTTCGTTCCAAAGTACAAAGGAAGCATATATTCACATAGTATTTTCTCTTTAAAGTTATGGAAATAAATGATTGTTCATGGAGCTCTGTAAGAAAGGTTTTTCTCGCATTGTTATGACCCAAGGGCTAAGTCTGGTATGCACATTCACAAATACCCAGAGAATTTAAGAGAAACTTTTCAATAACCAATTTCTGTGCATGCATTTAGAAAGGAGAAACAAGGTACACCTCTTTGAGTTTGCCGCTTAATTTCCCTTCCTCTAGTTTCATCCCATCAATGGGGAGAGTTGGTTCAAAAGCATTCTTAATTTGAGCACAAAGATGAGCACAACGTATACAAACCTGTTCAGTTGAAAATTTAACTAGTGTTCTTGAATCATAAGAAGAAAAGAAAAAATTGCATGTGATAGTGTCTTGATTCAGAAGTATCTATAAGGGGAGAAGTCTTGCTTATCTATTCTTTCATCCAATATATATTTATCGAGTATGTACTATGTGCTAAGTGGTATTATAGGCGATAGGAATACAGCAGTGATTAAATCAGAGGAGGTCCCTGCTCTCATGCGATCTACATTCTAGTAGAGAAGATAAATAATAAATTAGATAAATAATCACAATATATAATGTGTTACATGTTGGTGAATTAGGAAAAGCTTAAGCAGAAAAGAGGGGTTAACAGCATCTGGAGTGGAGGATTTTAGATAGGAGTGGCTAAGAAAGACCTTACTATAAAAATGACTTTGGAAAGATATCCAGAAAGAAGTGAAGAAGCTAGTGGTGATATCTTCAGAAGAAGAGTATCCCAGACTGAGAAAACCTTAAGTGCAAAGGCACTGAGGAAGGAACCTGCCTGACATGGTCAAGGATCTGCCCATGGCTAGTGTGGCAGAAGGGAACTGAAAGAAGGGTGGGCTGGTAGAAGATGAGCTCAGACTGAAAATGGTGAGCGCTAGACAGAGCTTTTTAGATCACAGTGAGGACTTCGGCTTTTATGTTGAGTAAGATGGGAGGATATTGGGCAAGATCAACTTGGTTGCTGTAACGAGAACAGAAGGCAAGGGTGCAAATGAGAAAGGATCAGTTAGGAGACTTTTGCAATAATCCAGGCAATAAAGATGTGTTATCTAAAGCTGTGTCTCTAATCACTTGAAGCAGGGGTTGGCAAATTACAGCCTGTGGGCCAAAATCAGCTTGCAGCCTGTTTTGGAAATAAATTTTATTGGAACACTGACATGCTCATTCATTTACATATTGCATATGGCTGCTCTCCCCCTACAACAGCTGAGACCATATGGCTAGCAAAGTCAAAAATATTTCGTATTGGCCCTTTACAGAAAAGTTTGCCCACCTCTGACTCAAAATCTCCTGGGAGGAGGATTAAGGCAGTAAAACTGCCTCCTGGATATGCAAAACAGCATAAGCACAAACCATTGATTCTCCTCATTATAATTCTGTACAACTGTAACTTTTTACAGAAAATGGAGAGAATTATATCTGGGTTTTAGTGAATGAGACAATATGAAAATAAGATTAGTTGTTTTAAATAAGAGATAATAAAGAATCTCATTCATTCATTCACTCAAGAAATATTCTTTGGAAACAACATTTACCATTCATAAAATTTAATGAGCTAGTTTTTAAGCTTTGCTTAAGCTTTTCCTAATTCACTAACACATAACACATTATATATTGTGATTATTTATCTTATTTATTATTTATCTTCTCCACTAGAATATAGATCACATGAGAGCAGGGACCTCCTCTGTTTTAATCACTGCTGTATTCCTAGAGTCTATAACAGCGCTTAGCACACAGCACACACTCTGTAAATATATATTGGATGAAAAAATAAATGGAGAAGCAAGACTTCTCCCCTTATAGGTACTTCTGAACCAAGACACCATCACATGTAATTTTTTTTCAAATAAACATACAAATAAATATATAATTTCAAAAGCAGTAAGTGCCATGAAAGAAAGATTCAGATTCAGTGGAGAATAGCAAGGGACAAAATTTAAATTAGGGGAGACCAATAGAAATGTCATTTGAGTGAACCCAAAGGATGAATGGAGGGAAGAGAGAGGAAGCAGTTTTGTGTACAAAGAACAAGATGTACAAAAGTGGTGAATTAGATGGAGAATTGGAAAAAAACTTAGAGAGTATACAGACACACCAACATAGGCACAGACAGATAGTCAGAGAGTATACAGACACACCAACATAGTCAGAGAGTATACAGACACACCAACATAGGCACAGACAGACAGATAGACACACACACACACCATGCACATACATATACATGGATGGTTGGACCTATAACAGCAATGCAGAAAGAGTCATGGAATGGGTTGGGAACTGAAAAATATTGAGTTCTATATATCATGTGACAAAGTTTTGATTTTATTATGTAGTCTAGTGGGGAGTCATTGAGGGATGTAAGGCAAAAACGTCATGATAAGTTTTACCTTTTATATAGAACTCTAGCCCCATGAAGAATGTGGATTGAAGGGGGCCAAGAATTAAAGTCAGCATCCAGTTAGGAGCTGGTTTGCAGTGGCTCAAGAGAGAGATGATGATAATAGATTGTACTAGGTTTATGACTGTAGTTTCATTTAACAACCATTTATTGTATTTTTACATAAATAAACTAATATTCTTGGTTTTATTTTGTGGGGGCAAAGATAAATAGGAGAAAGACTATCTCTGCCTTCAATAAACCTATAGCTCTGAAAAGTAAGAAAATTACACAGATATGTTATATATAGTTGACTATGATAAATTCTAAATTCTGCATGATGACTTGAAAGAGTAAAGTTGGAGCCAAGATAAAGAAAATTTCTACTAGCTTGTTTGGTGAAAGAATCTCAATCACCACTGTTTCCTCAATACTAACCACAGCAAATCAGTACCTCACA
Organism: Pteropus vampyrus; assembly: GCF_000151845.1. Classification (NCBI taxonomy): domain Eukaryota; kingdom Metazoa; phylum Chordata; class Mammalia; order Chiroptera; family Pteropodidae; genus Pteropus; species Pteropus vampyrus. The sequence continues at coordinate 10,173,541 of NW_011888799.1, forward strand.
CATCATAGAGGCTTGGGAAATATTGGGAGAATGACCTGAATCATGCCTCTGGACTCTTGTTTCATTCATTGTTCCCAAACATACTAACTTCAGTAACTGAATGTGCCAATCTCAGCTCCTTTGTACATTGCTTATTCTTTGCCCCCAGATCTTCTTTATGCCACAATCAGACAGCCTGCCAGGACAACTTGTGCCCCTCCCTGTACTAACAATTTGCTTGCCTTTATTCTGCCTAAAGCCAATTGTTCGTTGTGTCTGACTTCAGAGTATGAAAAGGAGCCAAGAATAAGAAGAAAATATGCCAAATAAAGTTAAAACAGTTCATGGAAGTCCAGGGTCTAACAAGTTTATCCTGTATTGTGGCCGAGTTATTTGATTCAGTTTGGATCTATAGGAGGGCTGTAAGTTCCTATCTCTCTCATTTTTAACACACTAGGTATTTAATAAATGTTAATTTAATCAAAAATACAAAGAAGCTGTGAGGAAGTTTCAGTTAAGTCATTTCATAACAGTCATTCCATACACTGAAGAATATGAAGAATATGACAACTTATTTACAGAAGTTGCTAGTGAGAGAGTCTACCAAACCCATTCTTTCCTTTGCCCTCCTAGCTGGAATTACTTCTACCTGTACAATCAATCTTACTGAGCATGAGCCAACTAAGTCAGAGAGTATACTGCAAAGCTTAATTGCACCAAGAGATGGAGCCTAAATTAGGCCTGAGGCCATAGACTATGGTTCTTTGCGGGGACAGGATAGACTACTGACTAAAGCCAAGTATTTGGAGCCTAGATTCTCTCCTTCTCTGTCTTTACACTTGGGCTGTGTAACTTTGGGCAAATGTCTTAACTTCTTGGAATCCTCTTTTTTTTTTTTTTTTTTTATAGAAGGAGAATAATGAAATCTTCCACACAAGATAAAGCCTTTTTTTTTTCCATTTATAGAAGGAGAATAATGAAATCTTCCACACAAGATAAAGACAGAGAGCAGCGTTAGATAAGTGGTAGTCGTGAAATTCCTGTGGTGACATGGTGCATTTTGAAAACTTTGGATATAAGAAGATTGGTAGTTTCTCATTGGCAGTTTCTCACCTTCATTATTTCATTAACTCTACCATAGTGTGACCTTGACTTTTTTGGAGACCACTTACAGAATTACGGTGGGTTTTATTCTATTATTGC
>NW_011888799.1:10175762-10182490 GCF_000151845.1 Pteropus vampyrus
CAGACAGAAAAAGATAAATACCACATGATTTCACTTATATGCAGAATCTAAGGAACAAAAAGAACAAACTAATCAAAAACAGATTCTCAAGTATAGAGGGCAATCTGATGATGGCCAGAGGGGAGAGGGATTCGAGGGCTGGGAGAATGGGATGAAGGGTTAAAGAAGTACAAATTAGTAGTTGATAGATGGTCATGGGGATGGGGAGCATGGCATAAAGAATGCAGTTAGTAATGACTAGGTATAGAGCTAGAGGAAAGAAAGAGCAATTAGGGGCATCATTTTATAAACTATATAAATGTGTAACCAAGGTACTGTATACTTGACACTAATAATAAAATAAAATTAAAAAAAAAATTCACCCTACTCCAGCCAAACATCATGGAAAAAACCATGCCCTCTTCCCTTGCTCTGCTGTGATGCTGGTGGGGAAGGAGTAAAGAGCCAGGACCTCCAATTCCACCTGGGAGTAGCATGTGGCAAACTCCCAGAGTAGCAGCAGGCAGCTCTCTGATTCCCCTGCAGCCAGGGTGGTGTCAGCAGAGACTGTGGAGAGGACCTGGACTTTCTGACTGCCACCTCAAGCTGGACTCCTTTCCATACCAATTAGAGGGGAAGTGGTTGGAGAGGAGAGAGGTGGTTGGAGAGGAGGGAGCCGGAGAAAGAATTTCTTTAAATCTTTATATGGGAAGATCCCTAGTAACCCACACATGAAACTGATTAGAATTAGCACTGCAAAGGTTTTAAGACAGAAATACAGTGTAGGATACTGCCCAAGTTTTTATATTGGCCTCTAAGTAGCCCACACACAAAGCAGACTAGAATATCACTGCATAGGCTGTGAAGACTAACTTGGCATTGGAACCACATCCCATAAAAGTAGGTCAGGACCTACATGAGAAGCCTAAAGAGAGACTTGCTATTAAAAGGTTAGGATCCAGAATCTTATAACATGATGTCCCAAATGTTCAGTTACTGTTTTTGAAGTGATCTGGGGAAACTGATGGCCATCAACCAATTCTCAGCATTCTCCTCACCCTTCAGCTCTTGCTCATTTGACATGATTTATGAGTTGGAATTTTGTTTTTCCTTTCCTGCTTTAGAGCTCAGAGCCTTGATTCCAACTTCACCCTCTGGGAAATTGACTAACATCTCCAGAAGAGGTAGTTGATTCTGTTTCATGTGTTCCCAGCGGTGAATAGACTCTTGTGAATGGATTGATTACGTAGAAATAAGATGCGGCTCCATTTTTTCGAGTGGGTTGGGTAGGGAATTTTTTTGCACATATGCCTAAAGTTGCCCTAGTGCTGGGTCGGTTTCTCTGATATCACTTTTTGCTAATCTAGTCTGAGCTGGGATTACTCCATCTTGTTAATAATCCATGCTGTTGATATCTCAGCATGGTTTCTGCCAATATTCCAACAAAATATCATGGTTTCCAACAGAAATGAAAATATGGCTTACTAAATCTTTTTTTTTCCATATCTAATTATGCTTTGATTCTATAAATTCAGCCACTTAGGACCCATATCTTTCCTACTAACTTCAATTTATGAAATACCCATTTTAATAAACTTCTTTCCTAAGAGTGAATGTAAAACTATATATAGGTGGCTAATGATCTGTTTGAGGAGATTATAATATGTGAATAATGAAATAATAATAATAGTGATGTAAATAGCAAAGGCATAATAGTTCCCTTATTTTATAAACCTCTCTCTCAGGAATGCGTATGAATTGAATGTCAAACTAGCAGGGATCCTAATACGCACACACATTTACTGCGATTAAAACCACAAATTATGTTTTGAATGATTTGTTCACACCCACGGATAGTCCAAATGCTACTTTTATCATGATGGTCAAAAGAAATCTAGAAGTGAACTATAATCCTGAGATTAGAAATTATCATTGTAATTTGAGGCAGTGAACTTGTGAGGAAATGGTTTAAATATCAGAGAGAATACATATCAGACACGTGAAAACACATATTTTGCAAAGCCATCCCAGTTCTGTAATTCTGGGGAAATGTTTACTTAAATATTTTTGTTACCATTATTCTAAACGGAATAGTAGTCAGTATCGAATGCTTACCTAATGGGGAGCTTGAAAGGCTTTGCTTACATGAGACTATTGCAAACCATTAAGAATTCAGGGCACATTTCCTCCACATATTTACATTAAAGACAATAACCATATGTTCAAAATATTATTAATATTAAATAAGAGTTTAAAGATTTTTATATTTTCTAGCATTAAAATGCAGTAGACTTTGTTTGAAGGTCAGGGTTTTAAAACTAAGAAAATCCTTACTATAAGCCGAATAACAAATATTTTTGTTATCCTCAATTGTTTCGTGATGATTTATTAGTTTACAGTTCAAACTCAATTGCTATTTTAATTCTTTCTTATTACATCTCTAAGACTCTTCAAAATCAGTCAATAATATAACTTCCCTCTTTTACAGATGAATAAGCAAGCACTAACAATTAACTGATTAGGCCAAGAGGTTAGCAATGGAGATGTAGATGAGTATTGGACTCTGTACCCTGCTAGGACCCGGTGTCTGCTGCCATGCAATACTGGCAGGCCTTGCACAAGTATCACATTAGAACAAAAAATAGAAACTGTTCTTCAGAATATAAGGGGTGAGCCATTTCTCCACATGGGAGACATAGCTACTGTAGTGGGAGGATCCAGTCAGCATCCTCCTCGACTAGGGAAAATTTCTCTACCTTTTTCTGGCCAAGTGAGAGTGAAGTAATCACTTAACTTTTTTGTTCACATTTAGAATTTTGAACTAGGTGGCTTGTAAGATCTCATCTGGTATTAAATTCTCTGAAATAGCCTCAGAAGACAATAGCTTCCTTTGTTTTGAGGGTTTCTTCCTTTGAATTTAGGGAACTACTGAGACCTTGACATTGTGACCAAAAGAATAGCTGAAAGGTCAGGGTAAGGTCAAGTGCACTGCACAGGCATTGATGTACACACACACACACACACACACTTATTCCAAGTTTTAGTCAGGCACTTGGAATTTGGTTAGGAGGAGGAGGTATATGTTCTGTTTTGTTTAAAGGATCCGTTTTGCCTTTTATGTTTATCGGGTTTTTATTTTTTTGTCAACTACCTCTTTATCTTTCCATCAAACCATGTCTTTGGTTTGAAACTAGATCCTGGAAACTGAGAACAAAGGGAACTGAACAGCACCAGGTTTTTCGGTCCTAAAAATTTATGACATCTTTTTCTTTAGGATAGGCTGTTCCGAGATCACCTCAGAAAACGACAATAACAACAAGCAAACAAAAACCAAATAAATAAAAACAGGCATGGGGACTCATTCCTGGCTTCCCTTGGATTAGACACAACTGAAGTTGTCAGTGACAAGCTCATTCTGTCACACCTACATTCAGTCACTTCCATCTCTTCCCCATTTTATTGTTGCTTGCTTTCGTTAGCTTTTTTTTTTTTAGATTCCTTCGGCAAAGATTGTTCTTCTTTTTTCCCTCTCTTCTTTCCTCCTTTCCTTCCTTCTCTTCTAATTCATGACATTAGGACATTACATGTTGCAATAGTTAATTTTATGTAGGATAGGGATGCCCAGAGAGCCCGTAAAACATTTCTGGGTGTATCTGTGAGGATACCTCGAAGAGATTAGCATTTGAAGTGGTAGACTGAGTAAAGAAGACGACCTTTACTAGTGCTGGTGGGTGTCATCCAACCTACTGAAGGCTTCAGTAGATCAAAAAGGTGGAGGAGGGGCGAGTTCACTCCCTCTGTTTGAACTAAAACAACCATCTTCACCTACCCTTGGACATCTAGGCTCAGGGATTTGGGGCTTTTGGACTCAGAACAGAATTTACATCAGCGACCCCTCAATTCTTGGGCCTTTGGACTAGGACTCAATTATACTACCAGCTTTCCTCATGCACCTTCAGACAGCAGATTGTGGGATTCCTCAGCCTCTATAATTGTGTGAGCTAATTCCTTAAATAAATCATATATCTCAGAACCAATAGAATCTATCTATCTATACCATATATATATGCTTGTACGTTAATTTATTTGTTTGCTTGCTTATTTGTTTATTTATCCCCTTCAGTTCTGTTTCTCTGGAGAACTCTAATACACATGTGATAGCCCCTGGTTCTGAGTTGGCCTGGGAAATGTCAGGTTCAATTTGAAGTTTATATCTCAAATGTTTTGAGAGGACACTCTGAAATAAGTTGCTATTATTATTTAAAGAAATGCTTTTGCATTAAGCTGTTTTTAGGAACTCATTAATAACTAATGAATATTCATGAAATCTGACTAGAAACAGTGAGCCCTAAGTAGGAGATGATTAAGATCTTGTCACTACTGACATTGCCCTTTGTTGAATGTGTAAAACACCTCTGTTCTCTCTGGGACTTTTCCATTGCAGACAACAGTAGTACGTCACCGTGCTTAATTAGCTAATATTTTGGCATTTTGCTTTCATTATTAATTCACTTTATGATATTACAGGCCAGAAGAGGAGATGCTGCTCACCCGCACACAATGTCTGCTGTCGACTGGAGCTACACAAAGTACTTTCTGCAGGATGGAGGATCAATTTGTTCAAATCTGCATTTGTCAGCCCTCTGTAGTATGGACAACCATGGTATAGAGGCAGGACATATTGCTTGTGAATGTTTGTGTTCCTAAAAGCAAAGCTTTATTTCTTATTTGTCACAGTGTTTATTTTCTTTCCTATATCTCCATAAATAATTGAAATCAAACTTTTTACTTGATAAAGCCCTTTAGAAAAAGCCTTCAAGTCTAAGTTAATTTTCTCTTCCTACATGTTTCCATATAAATAATAAGGAGAATGTGTTCAAAAAATACATTAGAGCTGTGCTGAAAACTCTTCTTGTTCTCTAAATCAAGATATCCCTTGTGAGCTGAGAATTTATTCTAAGTCCGCACCTTTTTTACTTTCCGGTATGGTTTTATTCACAGTCCTTGCTCCCAACCTTTAGCATCTAGTCTATAAATATCCTTTATTCTAAGAGTCACATAGTCTTCTCTTTTGGTCAGAGATAATCATATGCTTCAAGATGTTAAGAGATTTTGAAGAAAGATAAGATCTTCATTGAGACTTTGGATATAAGGGCATATCCTAAATGTTTTGAGTTAAAAATATTCCTTCCCTTTATGTGTGAGAATCACGCACAGTGTAGTGTGCCAGGTACTGTTCTAGGCACCCGAGATACAGGAGAGAAAGAAGTTGGCAAAGTACATCTCCTTAAGAAGTTCATGTTCTAAATGGGGAAGACAGACATTTAAAAACAAGTTGCTGAATATACAAATGAACTCAAGGAGTGATTAATACTGTGGTAGTCACCTGCTCACTGCTCTTGGATCTAGTTCCAGCCCTTACCCTGGAAAATGTATTTCTGAGGGTGCCTTGTCCTCTGGCTTTCAGTCAAATTTGGCCAAAAAGAGGACCCAAAGGAGATCGAAAGGCAAGAAGAAGGGAAGATCCAGAGCATTTCTCCTTCCTTCTCTCTGTTTCAGGCAGTGCACCATATAATAGCTGCATCCCCTCAATATAAGCCACTTAGTGAATCCACGCCTCATCTTCCCTCCAAGGGAAGCTCTTGGGCTCTGGTGATACCATTTCCTCACTTTCTCCCCCTAGTACTAGGGGTCATAGCAGTTTCTTGTTCTTACTAATCTTTGTGCTGCCTCTTCCAACAATTTTGTTCCCATTTCCTTACATTATAGTTCTTCTTTTGGACCACCTAGAGTGGGTTCTTATTTCCATATTGTAACTTGACTGCCACAGTGCCAAGAAGTATAACTGATAAGAGAACAGAGAGGGAGGGGATGCTGTTTTATATATGCTGGCTAAGAAAGGCCTCTCTTGGATAGTGGCTTTGGAGAGGATCTTGGATAAGATGATGATATATGTCATGATTATGTCTCAGGGGATGATGTTCTGGGCTGAGGGCATAGGACTCGCAGTGGGAAAATGCTTGGCAGGTGAGAGTTACAGCAAAAAAACCAGCATTATTAGAGCATAATGCACAAAAGAAAAAGCTGTAGAAAAATAAGGCAGAGAGTTATCAAGGGTCAGATCATATAGGACTGTATAGGTCTCATAGAAGTAATCTTAATAATTGGAGAGAAGAGTAAATTAAACTATGGCTCTGGGAAGAGAGTGTGTAAGCAGACCAGTTAGGAGGCCATAGTAGCAGTCTGTCCAAGTAGAATACGATGGCACTTCGGACTAGGATGAGAGAGGTGGAGAAGGTGAGACATGGCAGATATAGGGTTTATCTTGAAGGTAAAGCCAAAGAAATTTGCTCATAGATTGGATGCAGGCTGTGAAAAAAAAGAAGTCAAGAAAGACTCCAAGGTTTTGAGCCTTTTCTACCAGGTGCATAGTGATGACACTGACTGAGCTGGGGAAGACTTGATGAAGAGTAGTCCAGGATGGGCAGGAATTGAGAGTTTGATTTTGGACATGTTAAAATTTGAGATGCCTAATAAACATTTAAGTCCAGATGCCACGTAGATATTTGGATGTGTGTAGCTAAAATTCAGGAGAGAAAACTGGGCTAGAGATGAATTCTAGGAATCATTAATACATTGATGGTTGGGTACTAGGTGAGATCTAGGGAATGAATATAGAGAAATACCAAAGAGATCTTTATACTAGATCTTCAGGACAATCATTATTTAGAAGTCAGACAATAGAGGCA
>NW_011888799.1:10182540-10201856 GCF_000151845.1 Pteropus vampyrus
TTAGGAGGCCATAGTAGCAGTCTGTCCAAGTAGAATACGATGGCACTTCGGACTAGGATGAGAGAGGTGGAGAAGGTGAGACATGGCAGATATAGGGTTTATCTTGAAGGTAAAGCCAAAGAAATTTGCTCATAGATTGGATGCAGGCTGTGAAAAAAAAGAAGTCAAGAAAGACTCCAAGGTTTTGAGCCTTTTCTACCAGGTGCATAGTGATGACACTGACTGAGCTAGGGAAGACTTGATGAAGAGTAGTCCAGGATGGGCAGGAATTGAGAGTTTGATTTTGGACATGTTAAAATTTGAGATGCCTAATAAACATTTAAGTCCAGATGCCACGTAGATATTTGGATGTGTGTAGCTAAAATTCAGGAGAGAAAACTGGGCTAGAGATGAATTCTAGGAATCATTAATACATTGATGGTTGGGTACTAGGTGAGATCTAGGGAATGAATATAGAGAAATACCAAAGAGATCTTTATACTAGATCTTCAGGACAATCATTATTTAGAAGTCAGACAATAGAGGCAGATCCAATAAACTAGACTGAAAAGAAGCAGCCATGGAGGTAGAAAAAAATTGGAAGAATGTGGCATCTAAAGAGCCAAGTGAAGCAAGTGTTTCACATGAAGGGCATGATAAGTTGTGTCAAATGTTGCTAAAGTAGAGGATAGAGAACTGACCATTCAATTAGTTATTGACTATTGCATTGTAGCATGTGATGATGGGTCTGGGGTCTTGCCAAAGGGAGATAAGGCAGAAGGTCTAGGAGCCCAAAGGAGAAAGCCGAGCCTTTGCTCTCCTAGGGAATAGATATGTCTCTCATCTGGGAAAAAAAGCAAATCTACCCCGCCCTCAGTGGAGGGTAAGTTTCTAGAATCAGAAAAACCTACCATGCCTTGTCTTATAATTCTAAGCTAGCAGTTCCCAGTTGTGCATATGACTGCATTCTGAATCGGAACATTCTTCACCGTGTGTGAAACTGGCCCGTGTACTGCAGGACATTTAGTAACCTTGACCCCTCCTCTCTTTCCTCTGACACTAAGTTAAAGTAAATTTACTGTGATGATCTCCTTCCCATTTACTTTTCATTGCTACCATATTTTTATTTCCTTAGTATAACCAATCATAACTGATCTTCACAAAGAAAATTCTCATTAATTCATTGGGATGTAAATAACTGATTACTTTCCTTTATGCCCTTTTGAATGTTTTATTTTTATCAGAAACTTAATTCAAATGAATAAAATATTAGTGATATTACTTTGATATAAATAAGGGAAGAATTGCAATAATGGTAGGGAGATAATTTGAGGTAAAATAAACTCTTCATTTTGTCAAATAATGTAATTCAACTAAAATTTTAATAATAATAATAAAAACATAGTTACTATCTGCAAGGCTTTGTCCCAGGTACAGCACAGAGCACAAAGAGGGAAGTTTTGGTGACTAGTTTTCTTGGGTGTTGACAGTAGAGATGCCCAGCAACTCCCTTCTGGTCCCCCTTCCACTTCCCCTGTATAATCTTTAAAATGCTCTCCTTATTCTAGTTTTTTGACCTTTGGCCTTGCTTCCCTATGCTGTTGCTCAGGAGAATGGCAGCTTCTCTTAAAAGTCAATCTTATTTTTTTCAGCTCTGTTTGAATTTTATTTGCCAAAAAAAGTAGTATTTTAAGCCATTACTAAAAAAAAAAAGTCAATTTTATATAAATCACTTCTAGTTCTGAGTGAGCAGCACAGCTAACAACTAATTTATCCTTCATTTTAAAATTTGGGCTTGTTAAAACCTTAGGTTTCCATCATTCTACCTGGGCCCTGGGGTCCAGTCCTGACTTTACCTCTTATTAGTTGTCTTATCTTGTGCTTGGTACTTAACTTTCTGTTTTTTCCTTTTCATCTATAAAATGAGAGTTCAATAGTAGTACCTACCACATGGGATTTTTATGAGGATTAAATAAGATCCCACTTATAATGACTATGAAAGAGTGCATGGAACTTAGTAAATGTTCAATAATGTTAGCTGTTATTATTATTTAGTATGATTGTTCATGTGTTCTGGTATTTTAACAAAATTAACAAATTAATCCTTTTAGAACAGTCCTTATGTAAAAATTTCTGGTTTAGGTGCAGACACTTGTTATCTATGGATATCTTGCCCAGGTTTTATAGCTCATAATTTTTTTGAAGGCACAGATAAGACTGAAATAAGACAGATAGCATCTGAAAATGGCTCTCTCTAAAGTTGTACATGGTGATAATCTGTCTGGCATGGTTTCTGGAGCATAACATGTGCTTAAAAATGAGTTATTAAATTAACAAGCTATAGGATATTTTCAATATCTCAAACCCAAAGTTTACCAGCCATTCTAGAAGCAAAATTACATTCAGTATGAATATATAAATAATTCCTTATCTTAATTTTTCCTTGGTCTATTTCTACTACTTACTATTATACCCTCACAAGGGTGATATCTGTACCACATTGTGTAGACATTAATTTGCCTCTTTTCTCTCAGCCCTTATCCCTTTGCATTCTCTTGAGTATTGTATGGTTTGGTAGTCTGCAAACTATATTTTCTCTCTTCCTAACTGGCTGCAGGTTATTCTCTATCATGGGTAAGCACCAGTGGAAGAATGGAAGGCAAGAGGAAGGGGAAACATGGCTTTCTTCTTCCTAATGGTTTCTGGTGAACATTTTGCCAGCAATAGAGCTGACAATACAACAGTGGTTACAGAAATAGCAGCTGTAAGAGTGATTTCAGGCAATGGTTTGGCTCTGATCAAGGTAGCAATTCTGGTAGATCCAGAGCTATCTGTGACATCTTCAAAGGTGCAATAGCAAGTATGTATGAGCTGTGGCTACAGCTCAACAATAGCAGCCTCTCATTTCCAAGTTTCATGCCTTCTTACTTTTTGTTCTTCTAGGTCCTTCCTTCTGCTTTTGATCTTCTCATTCTTCCAGCATCTTTGTACCTAATCCCCAGCATTAAAATCCCTGTTTGAAATATTTATATAGATTATTTTATAGATGATATAAATTAGAAATATCTCAACTGCAATTACATGTTTCTGTTTAGAAATCGTTGCGTACCTTTAGTGATTTACCAAGAATATGAGGGCATGACCTTTGGTTATATTTAAACTCTTATATTTTATCATCAGTTATTATAATTTGGGAAGCCTCTGTCCTGCAAATTTTCTGAAGAAAGGCAAGTAGTTTTGCTCAGCAGGGAACTAAACCTCAGAGTCAGCAAGCACAATTTTGCAAAACAATAGCTTCTCCAGGAAGCAATAATTAACTCAGCTCTTGTCTGTTTCAACTAGTTTCTTTTCTTCTACTTGGCACAAGGAGACTTTATTATTAGTGGAGAATCCTGGTGGTTTATGTTCTGCGAACTTCATTTTATGGTGCTCCCCATGGGGACACTATTTCTTACAACTTTACCCACCAAGAAAAATCTTACTCATTCCTCTAATGAGGACAAGGATGTCACACAATGTAGCTTCTTTTCAATTTGGGTGACCTGTAATCTCAATTCTCATTTCCAAAAACTGAAGCAAAATATTGCTCTTTTTTGTTACTTTTTTTTTTTTCACTCTAGTGAAAATTCAGAGGAGAAAAATTGAGAAAAAAGGTTTGCACTTTCATGGTGAACTGGTGCTTGATAAGATAAAATCATTGATTCACTATGAAGAATACACTGAGAATTCTGGACCAGATTGGTGATGATAAATATAGAGGGAACCCCTTGTGATGCACTTTCAACATTAATAGTGGGTCCAGATTTCAAAACCAAAGACTACCCCAATTCCTTCCATATCACTTTTATCCCACTTTTAGGCTCCAGTTACTTCAGATTATTTCAAAGAAACAGTCTATGAGCAGAGTTCAACTTGAGCGTGCTTGAGGAGGCTGATGCTGCAGAAGTTGTTAAAATATAGCTTCCAATGCCCCCTCTCAGACATTTTCTGTAGGTTGAGTTGGAGTTCAGAAATTTGTATTTTTAACAACAAGCCACGCAGTTCGGATGCATGCCATCTCTGGATCAGATTTTTAAATACTCTCTATCTAAAGTACTGATCTCTGATTACTTCAGAACATCTCATATTCACAAATGTTAACATAATACTGACTTTTTTCTCTCATGTTTGTTCATAACCAGTTTCCTGGCTATGCCGTACCAAAAATATGGATAAAATAAAATATTAAGTTTGGTATTGTGTACACAAATATATCTGTATGGATGACAGATCTTTTTATCCTTCTTCATTATCATGTTCTCTGTTTGTTTCAGAGGCCATTTAAATACCTCCTTAGTGTCATTCCAACAGTTAATTTTATGTGTACCATCACATGGAGTGCCAAGATATTTGGTTAAACATTATTCTGAGTGTGTCTGTGAGAGTATTGCTGGATGAGGTTAACGTTTTAGTCAGTAGATTGCTCTCCCTCATTTGTGTGAACCTCATCCAAACAATTGGAGGCTGAAATAAAACAAAATGGAATATTCACTGTCTTTGCCTGACTGTTTTCAAGCAGGAACTTACTGCATTCAGGCAGAAATTTACACCATCGGCTCGCCTGGTTTTCAGGCGTAAAGACTTAAACTGGAACTATACTGCAAGCTCTCCTGGGTTTCCAGCTTGCATATAGTGGGACTTCTCAGTCTCCACAATCACATAAAACAATACCTTATTGTTTCCCTATAGATATATTGCTTCTGTTTCTCTAGCAAAGCCTGACTAATAGTTGTATAAATCAATAAAGAAAGGAGAAAAAAATGAATGACTATTGCATAAATTAGTCTAAAGAGAGCATGAAAATGATACATTATTTACCACGAGGTTCTTTTTTCTCTCCTCTTTCATCAACCTTATCAGAATTCCCCAAAGCTACTTCTTAAACCTTTATTAGAATTCATTTCAGATTTTGGGGCAATAAAATGTCTGCTTAAGGTAGTGATTAACCGTCCATATTGAAAGGTCCACAGTGGTAATTCCAGGGGAAAGAAATCTAATTAAATGTCATAGACTTTTTTTTTTAATACCTTTCTGCTTAAAAAGTAAAGCTATGAAGAGGAGTGCCTCAGGCTCTCCAAAATGCTTGTCAATATGCACTGTAAAAGTTGATGTTAAATCTTTATGCTCTTATTTATTTAAAAAATTATATATTAAGTCTATTGGCATTTCTTTACATTACTAGGTGTGTCCATTTATGTATTAGGTTTATATAGTAATATTTACTGTTATGGAGGCATAGTCAGAATTCAAGTATATGCCAAAACAGAGAAAAATTCTTTATGGAGATTACTTTTAGATGATGATAATGCTTAGTTATAAGGAGAATTATCCATTTGTACTGAAAGTCCTAAGCAATTTTCATAGGGACATAATAGTTACATCATTTCGGAACTAAAGTTGTAGAAAGTTTCCGGACGTTTCTGAGTAGGTAGAATAGACTCATAGAGATATAGTGGAGATTATTTTTGAATATAAGAAAACTGAAGCCAAAAAAAAAAAAAAGAGAGTGAAAACTGAAAGGTACATACTAGAAGTTGGGCTGATCATAATGCTGTCTTATTTGTAATGAATTTGATAATAAATTACAGCATTTGGCATTTACAATGACTGTGTTTATTAGAAACAATGACTCGGACTTTTCCCGTTGTCTCAGAAGTCTCTGCACTTGAATAAAAAAGCACAAAATCCCTGAGGACACTCCTAACTCACACAAAAGCAGTAACACCATCTGAAAGAAACTTTTGAGTGTCTAAATGTAAATAAGAAAGTGAGAAATTTGGGAAGGCGGTGGCTGGTGGTGCTCTAAGATGATCCTTTTATACACACCAACTGGAAGGTTTCTGAGCTACAAAATCTGAAGTCCATTCCAAGGCTATCATCTAGCGCAGGGTGAGAGGTTTCTTGGGAGAGTGTGACGTGTGTATGCTCAGTAGTTCTGAGAGTGAACAAAGAGACTGATGGCTGCTTCTAGCTTGTCAATTCCAGAAAGTCTGGAAGACTGCCGGAGTCGCTCACATCAGCAAAATGACAAGGGACTGAAGTGTTGTGTGGCCTAGAAGAAAAGGGTTGTGGCATTCTTTTCTGTGTCCTTGTGGCTCTTTGAGTAGGTAGAAGAAGACCTTAGCAGTTCCTCCAGTGCCACTGAAGGGGCAGGAAGGTTAATGGAAGAGGCAGGACATAGGCAATCAAAATATAAACTGGCTAACTGAGGTTATACCCCACCTAGGAACCTACGTGCTGTAGGACTGAAGCTGGCCCTGGTAAACACTCTCTGAGGCAATCCTCTGCAAACCGCCCTCACCGTCCGTGTGGAGGCTACCACAACTGCAGATGCCTTCAGCAGCAAGTGGGACCATTTTAAGCCAGAGCGAGAAGTCTTCCTTCCCACCACCCACAGGTATCAGTTGCTTAAGAAGATCTGACCTTCCCAATTCCTTTTCTTCATTCCCAAATTTGGAAGAAGGAGCAGAAGCAGGTATCTCTCTAAACCAAACCTTCTCACCCACCTCTCATACACACAACCACATACACACATACCCTCTAAGGAGTTAGAAAGGAAGGAGTACATCATCCCCTCCTACAACTAACTAATTGATGATGACTAATGGGACAGGAAATTAAAGATTTGTAGGAAACAGGCCAAGTTGTAATACCTAAAATTAACATGAAATTATGGAATCTGTTCAAAATGTTGACTCATGTCGAAGACAATAATTGCAGAAAAATAAAACCACTTTATATTTTATCCTCTTTCCTTGGCGCTCCTCGACATACCATTTAAAGAAATTCCCTGAATTACAAAAAAAATCCAAATCCAGTTGTCTTATCATGGCTCCTTGTCTGAACTAAAACTACAATATAAAGTAACATGCGGTGAGTGACTCTGCCTTTAAAACACGATATTTTTCACAATTTAATTTATACTAATTTTTCAATAATACTACTTCTGTGTAAAACAAATACTGTGTTTTCAAAGGAAGAGAATAAAGGAATTAGTCATTCTTTCCAAATTCCTATGCCACAAAGAAATGAAATAAATTGCTCAAGGTCATGTTTTAAACCTGGTTTAGGATTGAATGCACCACTAGTCAGCCTACGCAGTCCAAATAACAAAAGCCAGGCTGATGAAAATGTATCAGTGAAACAGAAAAGACTCTGACATACGCAGATTACGCGTGTTATCAAGTAGGCAGATGCATAAGAACACATAGACTCTTTAAGCTGCAGTGTGTGGCCCGGAAAGGCTTTCTTTTTTATCTTCCTTTAAGAATGCCATAATTCTTTTAGATGTTCAACTAATATTGAAGAACACACTTGATTTTACTTTATATATATATTCTTTTCAAATTTTCTCGAACTTAAATACATTGAGACATTTGCAGGAGAAAGAGATTTAAAGGCCTGCAAGTATCAAATGAATGTGCGGTATATATGTTTTGAATGTAGAATTATGGGGAATTTGAAAGATTTATCTGCAGGCATTTCATCATACTTCTTTTGAGATAGGCATGCCTGAAAATTTATTTCTTTCTGATAGTGCTGAGAGTACTCACAGAAAAAAAAAAAAAAAAAAAAAAAGCAAATCCAAGTATCAGTATCAAGATGGTGGTAATACAGTTGTAACCATTAAAAATGTACACAGAATAGAACAATCAAAACCCTGGCTGAGCAGAATTGTATCTCAAGGAATAACTTTTAGCTTAAATTACTGAAGTAGTAAAGACATGGTGACTGTGGATGGGTGAGTCTATGAAGATGATTTGCCAGCAGGAGACAGGAAAAACTCAGTGGAGAAAAGAGCTTCAGCCTAGACTCAATCTAGAATTTACCATTTCCACTCAAAGTCCAGGGAATTCTCTTCAGAGCCTCCTAATCTCAGCTGCAGAGGGCATTCACATACATTTGTAGCTGAGAAAGTTCATATTTGCATCAGAAAGCTACTCTTTCAAATTTTCAACTTGCACAGATTAGTACATTTCTAAGGAGGCAAAGAACTAGCTAAAGCAATTGAAAGATTATTGACAAAGTCAATGTAGTAATGACAAAATCACTTTGCATTTTAAAAATTCAACCTAAAACGAGAGTTCTTTGCAATTAGTCCATTAGTTCTAAATCAGAAAGAACCCAGATCAGCCTGGGGAAAATACTTTGCGTGGGATAAAGGAGTAAGAGATAAGAACCAGGGCAACCGAATGCCAGAGAAATTGAATCAGAACTAGGACAAAGATTGTCCTATACTATTTTTGCTAAGACATCACAGATAACTAAATAAAAAGGGACTGGTAGTTAATGTTAGCATTATTTGCTGTTTTTGTACTTGGCTGGTTATAAATATACTTAACTGTTGCAAATACTATATAGAGGGTCACTACTTACTGAAAGTTCAGGTTTTTTCATTGGAATTTCTTCTCTCCTAAAATTCTAATTGGAAAAAGTTCACTTTAAGTATTATGGTAGAGATTTTTAGTTTTCTTCTAGTATATCTTCCCTTTTATAATAAGACGACCCCAATTTTTTTTTAACTTGTCACATATCTACAAAGATTATGAATTTTCATTCACTCTTAAAACTAGGTGTGATTACATGACTAAGTTCTGGGCAATGGAGTGTGAGGGGAAATGGTGTGTTCATCTTTTGAGTCCTGGATATGAAAGGTTGGACCCTATTTTCTCCCACCTGCTGGCTGGAATGTGGATGAGGTATGAGCCATGATGAGCCAGTCAGTCAGGGAGAACCCCTAGCAGAGTGACAAAGAAAAAGGAGTTTGACTCTGTGAAGCTGGTATATTAGCCTTGGTGTGTTTAAATCTGACGTGTTTATATAGGAATTATTTACTTGTGCAAGAAATAAGCTTTAATCATATTTAAGCCTTATTATTTTGGGTCCCTTTTATAGCAGCTGATCCCAAGCTCATATCTAACCGAAATAGATATTTGTTCACACATTCATTTAAGGAATTGATATATTATGCATATTCTATATCAGTTACTGTTTTAATAATGTATTTAACAGTGAACAAAATATAACAAGTCTTTGCTCAATAGAGCAGACAATAAAGAAATTATATATAAGGTAATAGCTCATAATTATAAATGCTACAAACAATAGCACATAGTAATGTAACACTGAGCTATTAGGTGTGTAAAGAACTATTTTTAATGAGTTAATAATGGACAAAAATACAATCATATTAGAGAAAAACATTAGAAAGATGTGAACCTGGGAAAGCAAGTTCACATAGTGTGAAGAATTAGACCATGGATAAACAACATAAATTTTTAGCTAAAATTCTATTCCTAAGAGAATAATGGCTACCACCCAAATGTCAAAGAAAAGAACAAGACAAGAGGATTGGGAAGCTCTTAAGCACAGTTAGATTCTGCTGATTGTTGTTGAGATTATAAGAAGAGAAAGGAAGAAAGAATGACCACTGAAGTGTAATTCCATTTATCACACTGTCAGCTTAGGTCACTGAGATAAGAACTAATATTGTCTATTGCAAAAGCTAAACAAAGAGGCATAAGCAGAAACGAAAACAATAACAAATGGTTAACATTAAAAAAATATTTTTATTGTCACTATAAATTTAAGACAAGTTTTGAAAAAAAATCATATGCAGTCTCACTGCTTCAAGATAACTATTGTTAATTATTACATTTTTCTATAAACTATTGGGCAAATTTTATTTCTTTTTGGGGGTGAGGGAGTATTAATTTGATAAGAGAAAGTATCATCCCTCTGCTTTCATTTATATTGCTGTAAATAATAGTACATTATACATTTACCTTCCTGGTTGCTACCCAGCTGTATTCATCTTTTGCCAATTAACTGGTTACAACCCTGAGCTTTGGTAGATACTATTATTTTCCTACCCAGATATCCATTTTTTCCCTCTTAGAACCTCTAGTTTTTAGCTGTGCTTAAAGCCACTCGAAATAACACATTTTCCAGCCTCACTTATAGCTAGGTATGGCCTTGTGACTAAATTCTAGACAATGATATATTTGTGGAAATAGAGTATAGCAGCTTCTTGGAAATTTCTTTAAGGGACAGAGGTATGGACCCTTAATCCACTTCTTCGTTCTGAATGCTTGAAACATGGATATAATGGATAAATCTCTATTTTGGGCCATGAGAACAAGGGAATGCTCTGTAGCTGGCTGCCTGGAAGCACACTGGATTCCAGATGGCAGGATAGTCACCAGGCCAACCCTGGACTGTCCACATCCAAAATTTTATGTGAGAGAAGAATAGATTTCTATTTTATTTAAATTTCTATTTTATAGATTTCTGTCACTAATAGATAAACCTAATCTTAACTAACATAGGCATTGAATTCAACTTTTCATTTTCAAATGAATGTTAGTTTTGAGAGACTCCTTGAATACAAGATAGTTGTTAGAAGAAATCATGAAATAAACTTATTTTTAAAAACCCAGGTTTAATATCTTGACCTGATCTCTTCCCTCCGACTCTTTCTTTTCCATTCTACCCCTCCCCATTACTCTTTCTTCACCACCACTTTCCTATTCTGGATATGTGTGCCTACTGCCCTTCACTAGGGTCTCTGCTAGCCCAACTAACCCCTTTGCAAAAATTACAAACCATCCGCAAGGTGGCTGCAATTTCACTGGTTCATGACTTTGCAAGAGGGCTGATTGTGGGAATCAGAAAAAGGTACCCCTTTTTCCAGGTTGTTGCATCTCCACACAGAGCATATGGTTTGGCAGGCAGAACCTGGGCTGGATTTCAATCCCTACTCATTCATTTGGCTGGGTGCCCTTGTGCAGTGAACTATATGTCCACGTTTGCAGCTGGCTAGTCCTTTATTAGCAGGCTCAGTTCATCCTCAACAGGACTGTGATAAAAAGAAACATATAACAGTCTCTTAGTTCACAGCACAGTTGCCTGGAGTCAGTATCAAGTGTCATTCTTATTACTGGTTTTCTAGGTCTACAAAAGGACTCTCTTTGCTTATCTTATTTCCAATTAGATTATAATCAAGAGTCTTACCGAGATTCATTTGTTGCCTGCATGTATCTCTAATTGCTGACACTGTTTCTGGTAGCAACCATTACCTGTGTTGTCTACCTGGTTATTTATTTTGCATTTCTCAGCCCTTAGTATATATTTACAAATTTGGTTCTTATCATCTCAATTCTCAGCTCCCTTTTGTGCTGATATCTTGTAGACTGGTGCTGGCCAAGAATGTAGAGGGGATGAACATCAACCAAATTAGCTGGAAAATTAATCAAATTTACTGACTAGTCTTTCAAACATTAGTTAAATATTTTCGTCACATACATGACAGTTAAAAATATTCTTCAAATTTAAACCGTAAGAGAGAAAATTAAATTGAAATATTGAATACAGGGATTCCTCTATGTACTTCTGGGAGTACAGTCTTATTTTCTTTATAAGCCTTCTTTCTCCTAATTTCTAGGACATAGTAGTACATTATACAATCTATTTTATTCGAAATTCTAGTTGTCTTACTAATCTTCCCACCAGCATAACCAAACACCTATTGTCCTTACTCGAGTGATAGCATTAATACTTTTTACGTCTCCTTCCAGAGTCCTCACATATAAACTTAACCTTCACAAAACACAACCTAAAACAAAACCAAAGCTAGACCTCTCTGTCATTTCCAATCAGATGCCCTTGAGGTTAAGACTAGAACTCATGCTATATTATTTTCTCCACTTGGCATAACCATGCAGTGTTGTTTCTGCATCCTTCATTTGATTCTTTTTCTTGCCCTGAGTGCAAAGAACATAGATGATGTCAAGTTTGAAATTTATGTTTCACATTAAAGAAAATGGTGACTATAAAACCATTGTAATGGCTCCTTGTGAGGTTTTCCTTGTCTTAACTTTTATTTGTTGGATAGAAAAGTTTTGTTCGAACATGTAAGAATGCTTGATTGCAAAATTAAAGAGATTCCCTGGACTTAGCTCAGGGGAGTGATGTCACCTCATTACTCTTGGCATGTGCTCCCTGTTCCAGTCAAGGGCAGTGACCTCTCAAAATCCTCTGATTTCTGAGTAACACTTCACAGTGCTGGGCTGAAGGTTGACATTGAGAACAAAATGTGAATGGAGAGCAAAAATTTGTCTCTGGTTGGTCAGATGTCTCCTTGACATTTCCGATTCTTATCAATACTACACTAAATATTTCTATCTAAGCTCTGTATCTTGTCCACTGAATCTTTTATTCCCTAACTGATTTCATGAAATTCAATCTCTTGGTCCATGTCACCAGCTTGTTTGTCTGAGCTTTGTCCTTCTCCTGAACTGCTGTCTCACCTGCTCAGCCAGATGTTGGTCCAGGTCACTCCTAGTCAGCACTGTCCTACTGCTGTCCAGTAGATTGGAGTCCTGACTATGTGGAAAAGCTCAGAGAGAGGAGACATTTCAAAATAAGCATGAGAAGGAGCGAAGGAAAAAGAAAAGGATGTCTAACAGGCTGTTTCAGGATATTACCAAAATGAAGATGAAGACGGGTTTGAAACTCAGTAGCACAGAGACATTCAAAATGAGAGAGGGAGTGTGGAGGTTAAGTCAAGTGGATAGACCAAGGAGTGAATCTTAGCCTGTTACTTGCTTTTGAGTACCTTGGGCTGGTTTCTTAACCCTGTGAGTCTCAGTTATCTTATTTTTAAAATGAGGATCATGATATCTCCTTTATAGACTTGTGAAGATTACAGGAGCTAAGGCATATGGCCCACTTAGCACAGTGCTTGGCCCATAGCACGCATTCTGTAACTGGCAGCTTGAAAAAAAAAACAGGTTCAAAAACCCTGGTTCATAGGAATTTCCATTGGGCCTTTGTTTAAAAGCAGCCGAAAGCAGATTGCAATATGTTTTCAAGAAAAGAACACAAATACAATCCTTGCCTCTATTTTTTTTCTTTTCTTTTACTCATTTCAAACCTCTGCTCAAATGTTGCCTCCTTAGAGAAAAGCCCTCTGATTACCTCGTGTAAATTGGCAGTTTATATCAGTCTCTTTTCTCTTGATTTGTTTTCCTTTGTATCACTTGTAACCAGACATTATATCATACACAGTAGTTTCTCACTTAATGTCATCGATAGGTTCTTGGAAACTGCAACTTTAGGGAAATGATGTATAACAAAGCCAATTTTGCCACAGGCTAATTGATATAAACAAGAGTTAAGTTCCTAGGTATATTTCTGGTCACAAAAACATAGCCAAACTTCTAAATAAAGACCCCAAACACCTCTAATATTAAACATTGGAATAAATGTGAGCTATACATACATTTAAGAAACATGAATAAACAAATAAGAGAATGATTTTCAATACTCTTATTTCAGTTTAGGGTAACAAGTGGCTGGAGCCCATCCCACAAGTCAGGGCACAAGGTGACACCCCACCCTGGACAGGAAGTCCTTCCATCACAGGGCACACTCACATCCACATCCACACTCACTCAGACTGGTTACAATGTAGACATAACAATTCATCTCATGTGCACATCTTTGAGATGTGGGAGGAAACTGGAGTCCCCGGAGAAAACCCACACAGACAGTGGCCCCATATAGAAATCAATATTTTTTCTCAACAATGTTATAATGAAATAATGTTATAAGAGGACTTGCTGTGTATATTTTGTTTTGTTACTAGTAACGGTGATCTCCTTCACTAGTGTCTTCATGAAAGAAGACATTGTGGTTTATTGCTGTTCCCTAGTACCCATAAAAATGTATGAAATGAAGGCAGTAAATAGATATTTGTTAAGTGAACTACGGTGACCCATTTACTTCCTACTTCATGTTTATTATGTATTGTTGTTATGGTGAATATTTGTGGCCACATGCAGATAGAGGTATGACTAGCAGGATATCTTCCTAGTATTCTTAGTTTTCTTGGCCCTAAAAGTTTTTCTCTAATATGTGGTACCAACTCATTCAATCAAAACAAAAAATTTGTTCCCTAGAGGACCTGATGAATCCCTTTTAGACTTGCCGCAATCCTAAAAGAAGGCCAGAAGCATCACGACTCCTTAATTTTTGACAGTCTCATGCCTCAGAGCCCATGACCTGTGTTGACATGCACAAAGTTAGTATTTCACAAGTGTTTGTGACTTTCTCTGTTGGCTTGTCTTTACTCATTCCTTCCCTCCCAGCAAATCTATACAGCTCTTCCTTCCCGTTATGTGCTGTACGGTTGCTTATTCTGCTCTCAGGCTCAGGGGCAATTTATCAGGGCTTGTTTCCCAACTTGCTCCTCGTCACACACGTCTCCTTCTTTAATTTCATTGTTCTTCAACTGAGCAAAGAACAGGTTCTGGGGATTGATTATCAGTGCTTCCTGCACTAATGAGCAATTTGTTGTGCAAGGGCTGTGGCCCCACCTGGGGATCTGACAGAAAGAACTTCCAGAAGTCATGTACATAGTCCTATTTATTCTCCTCCTCTGTCAAGCACAGTGAACACCAAATACCACACTGCATTCAAAAGTGCTAGGGCTCAACTCACCTGTGTTATGAAAGGACATGTGCAAGACATCCTCAGTTCAATATTGCAGCTACCATTGTGTAGGATCCTTGACAGGGTGTTGGGCTGAAAGTCACTACTCGTGCTGAGGAGGAAAGGTGAGTGCTCCAGGTTGATACCTGGAATCTTCAGTTTTGAAAATGAAGTCTACCAGTCTCTCTCTCTCTCTCTCTCTCTCTCTCTCTCTTTCTCATCTTTTCTTCAAATAGCTTAATGATGGGCCAATATATGATTCTAAAGGGATACCTGCTTTTGAAAAATGCTATTTATTTGATAAAAAAATGAGATATACCTATTCTTTATTTCTTAATGATAGAACCTCTGATTTTCTGTAACTTAAATCCCATAGAATAAGAGAGTTAGACTAGATTCTCCATTAGATAGCTTTATGTATTTCTACTCAAAGTATGACTCTTGGACAAACATTATTTTGATCTGAGATCTTGTTAGAAATGCAGAGACTCAAGCCCCATCTGAGATCCATTGAATGAGAACTTGCATTTTAACCCACTCCTAGATGATTCATATGAACATTACTGGTTGTGAAGCACTGGTCTTCAGCTCTAATACTGAGATTCTATACTTACATTTTATAGGTTAAATAACATAATTATCTAAATGCAAACATCATGTAGCAGAAAGAACAGATCTGAAATTGGATTTCAGCTCCATTACTAATAATATTTGGGAAAATAACTTAACTTTGGTTTTCTAATTTGTAAGGTGAAGAAAATAATCTCTGCCTTCAGGATAGATGTGAGAATTAAAAGTTATACATGTAAAACACTAGTTCACGCAGTGTCTGGCACCAAAACTTGATAACAACTACTATTATTTCATTAAAATCTATACAGTTAGGGGAACCTTGAAATTTTTTAAAGTTCATTTTGTAGAATGCCAGTAGCATTATCCAATGGGTTCCCTCTAGATTGCCTATCAATGAGCTCTTGGACTAAAGGGCCCTTTACCTCCCAATTTAAATTCTTATGGGACCAGGAGTCCCCAAGCTCTCCAGGTGTTGGGAGCCATCCTTTCTCAGGGCTATCCTAAAGAGCTGGCACCTAAGCTATTTGGATCCCGAACCCAACTTGTTTAAGTACCCTCCATCTCGTACTTTCCCTATTAAAAAGAGAGAACTGGGGAGGTGAAAGGAGAGAAGCTCTCCATGGGGCCAAGTAATCTGTAGCCTTTCTGCAGGATAGTGAAATAACAGGGCACTCATTCACTGCTGATCTTTTTGTCCGTGAGTTCTAGCTTGCACGGAGTGTTATTATTCATGTATACCTAAGGCCTTTGCCTATTATTATTTGGGCAAAGAATGAAGAATGACAGCCAAAACAACCACTTTTTAATCTAAGTGTTATAAGATGTTAAGTTGTAGAGACCAGAACTGGCTCTTTGTTTTTTTCATCTTGTTTTGTCTGTGATTGCTCATTTAAGCAATTTGTAGCCCTGTGAGGTTAGGGAGCACTCTCTCATTCAGTGGCTGTGTTTTCATAGGATATTGCCTTTCTCGGAGCACATACATACTTGGAAATTTCCATATGATTGAGTTTTAAAGAATCACTTTATGGCAGTATAAAAAAAGCTTATCCAAATAATTTTGAAAGGAGCATTCCTTAACTAAGATGAGCAAAAGATTTTCATTTTAAGTTTAGCAAGGAATAGTTTCTACAACTGGCACTGATAATTATTTCCATAAACAGGAAAATCAGTGAAAAAGAAACAAATAGCAACTCCTAATAACATTTCTGCTTACTCTACTTGATTGTGTGTTCCTTGAGGACAGGGACCACGCCTTAATCATCTTGGTCTTCCCAGGAGCTAAGGCTGTTCTTGTTGCAGTTAATACTCAATAAATGTGTTTTTAATGTTGAATGAATGAATTAATGTGCAATGTACTGATATAAAGAATTTATTATAATGGTGCTTGAGGGAAGAAATATTGCAAGCAATCATGGGTTTTGTATTTTAGAGTGGAAATTTCTCAACAAAAACAAGATGAGCTGAATCTAGCCACATCTGGGGTATAGAGAATGGTTTTAAACAGTAGGACTCTAAATGGAGCTGCATTTAGAATGAGTCTCTTGTTAAAAGTATAAATTGGTACCTAAAACTTAATTTTAATAACTAGACAATTTTAATGTAGATTCTTATTGAATGCTATCTAAGCATCTTGATGTGAAACAACTTTATAAACATTACAAAATGAAAAAGGTTGACAAAGCAAGTAAAGTACTCTACACAGAAAAGACAATTGCATATCAAAATGAAAATGCTTATTTGAACTAAGGATTTTAAATCAAGAAGGAGATTCAGCAGAAGTAATGAGATCTTCTACTTAAAAAAAAAAAAATTCAAATAGGTCACTGAATATCAAGAACCTGCCTGCACCTAGGTGGTAAGTTATTATTTTTTAATCTTTGTATTTATAATGAATAAAACTATAATAGAAAAAGTGTCTGATAAACCTAAATGGATGATTCTGCAGCAATTTATGGTACTCCCTGGAACTTGGAGTATTTTGAGGCCCTGACAATTTTGAAGAAAGCACATCTTTATCCCTTTTTGTCTTGCAGTAGGTAGAAAGGTTGTAAACTCTGACAAATTACCACTGCATTTTAGTTTACAACTCCTTGGTGCCATATACATTCATAGATGTGAAATTGTGAATTTCCAGAGAGGAATTCCAGGCTGCTATGAGGGGTTTGAATCATTGCCTGGGAAGTGGGGTCTTGCACGCCCTGGTGCTGTTTCTTGGATGATTTATGGATGTTCAGTGTACGACAAATGTATGCCAACATAAGCCACTGTGACAATTCTGCTCACTGCCGGGTATTTGCCAGTGGCTAAGTGTCCCCTTTCTGGTCGCTTTCACTTTTGATTTCACACCACTGGGAGCACCCCACGCTCCTTATGGATGGAAGAGTCAGAGGCCATGCCTAACAGAAGCAATGCCTCCCTCTCTTTGTTCTGAAGCATTTCTACAGCTTCTTAGATTTACTTTTTCTATGAAAAAAAATGCATAGTCTTAGGTAAGAAACTTGTTTTTAACTAGTTCCATAAAGCCCCATACCCTGTGGTTGGAGCTGGGTCAGCGTCCTTGAAAGAAGTTGTCAGAAAATACTATGATTTTTCTGAAGTGGATGGAAAAGAAGGAAAAGAGAAAAAAGAAGTGAGTAGGAGGAGGAGCAGTACCTAGATATCAGCACGAAGACACTTTTTGAAAGGACAATAAAGCCTATGTTTTACAGACATATTATATCTTAAACAACATTTTATATCTTAGCGTTCAACTTTATTAAATAATTCTAAAGATGCATTTCAAGCACATTGAGGTACATGGGTGGAAAACTTTGCATTCCACTCAGATGTTTGGAATTTAGAAAATCTGTAATAGGGACATGGATTATTAAAGGAGAATTTCCAGAAATGAGATTCTTTTTAGTCTCCACAACATCAAGCCTTACAGCAAAACCTTAGCTCTCAGTGTCTGCTTGATAATTATATTTCTACATATTCTGAGGCACGTATTTCCAGGGATTCATGGCATACATTAAAGAAATTCTTTTTAGGAGATTTTCTTTGTAGAAAACTCAAAATTAAAGATTCATAAGAACTATGTATGCTTAGAAGGTATGTAGAGTCCTATCAAAATGGATACTCCAAGTGCCAGTTTTGTATCAGCTCAGAATTAATGTAAGTTAGCAACTTCACATTGCATAGGCAAGATCTTGGAAGTATTTCTGCTTTCATATTACAAACATTGGTATTATAAAGAAGTTAGTGCACCAATAAAGTGTAATATTATGTTTTGACTTTTCTTTTGGCTACTCATGGGGGAAGTGTGGTGTATGGAGGGCTTTTATACCTTGTTTGTCATTAAAAAAAACTCTACAGAATTGTATGGATTTTTCTATATTGTTTTTTGTCACAGTTGTTTAAAAATGAATAAACATTCAGAAACCTAGAGTGGCAATTACTTGGTAACTCTGCTTGAGTTTGTATCATTCATAGAATTCAGGAAAAAGCAGATGTAATAATTTTTTTTTTTTTTTTTTTTACTTTAAGTATAATGACACTTAGATTTCTTCTTTCTCTTTAATGAAGCATGCCACTGAAGACAGCTAACCTATAATGGTGTGTTATGTGTGGTGGGCTGAGCAGCCCTCTTAAAACACATTTTTAAAGAAAGGAACCCTGACTTTTATTTATTTTGGGGCCCACCACAGAGCAGACACAACTGCTGAATAAATATAACAATGGGGGTATTATTATAATACTCCTATTCAGAAAGACAGTGCTTTTTCAGGACACTCTTTCTTATCAAAACTTCCTTAAAATGGGTACAAATGAAATACGGATATCATTAGGATGTATTTCTTATCAGAGAAAGAGAATTCAATTCTGAAAAAACAAACAGCAATATATCAAATATACAACATTAAAAGCATTCATATCCATGAAAATTGGCAGAGAACACAGATTAGGGTCAGGGTTGGTGTGCTGAGTGATGGGCTAAACCCTTCTTTTGCATAAAAAAGCTCCTGGAAGGAGATGTATCCCTACAACTATGGATAAGGCAAGATGTGGTTCTAATAGAAGGGGTGACAATGAATAGGGTAGGTTTTTAGTTCTTAGCAATTCTTGAAATAAAGTTATTTCTTAGCTAGAGGAGGCTGGACAGGATTTCTGGGAGAGCACATATTCTTCTCTATGTGTGGGCGGATTCCAGACTGTGATCTCTAAGTCACCTACTTTTGTCACCCATAAACTGT
>NW_011888799.1:10201906-10204218 GCF_000151845.1 Pteropus vampyrus
TCTGCTTGATAATTATATTTCTACATATTCTGAGGCACGTATTTCCAGGGATTCATGGCATACATTAAAGAAATTCTTTTTAGGAGATTTTCTTTGTAGAAAACTCAAAATTAAAGATTCATAAGAACTATGTATGCTTAGAAGGTATGTAGAGTCCTATCAAAATGGATACTCCAAGTGCCAGTTTTGTATCAGCTCAGAATTAATGTAAGTTAGCAACTTCACATTGCATAGGCAAGATCTTGGAAGTATTTCTGCTTTCATATTACAAACATTGGTATTATAAAGAAGTTAGTGCACCAATAAAGTGTAATATTATGTTTTGACTTTTCTTTTGGCTACTCATGGGGGAAGTGTGGTGTATGGAGGGCTTTTATACCTTGTTTGTCATTAAAAAAAACTCTACAGAATTGTATGGATTTTTCTATATTGTTTTTTGTCACAGTTGTTTAAAAATGAATAAACATTCAGAAACCTAGAGTGGCAATTACTTGGTAACTCTGCTTGAGTTTGTATCATTCATAGAATTCAGGAAAAAGCAGATGTAATAATTTTTTTTTTTTTTTTTTTTACTTTAAGTATAATGACACTTAGATTTCTTCTTTCTCTTTAATGAAGCATGCCACTGAAGACAGCTAACCTATAATGGTGTGTTATGTGTGGTGGGCTGAGCAGCCCTCTTAAAACACATTTTTAAAGAAAGGAACCCTGACTTTTATTTATTTTGGGGCCCACCACAGAGCAGACACAACTGCTGAATAAATATAACAATGGGGGTATTATTATAATACTCCTATTCAGAAAGACAGTGCTTTTTCAGGACACTCTTTCTTATCAAAACTTCCTTAAAATGGGTACAAATGAAATACGGATATCATTAGGATGTATTTCTTATCAGAGAAAGGGAATTCAATTCTGAAAAAACAAACAGCAATATATCAAATATACAACATTAAAAGCATTCATATCCATGAAAATTGGCAGAGAACACAGATTAGGGTCAGGGTTGGTGTGCTGAGTGATGGGCTAAACCCTTCTTTTGCATAAAAAAGCTCCTGGAAGGAGATGTATCCCTACAACTATGGATAAGGCAAGATGTGGTTCTAATAGAAGGGGTGACAATGAATAGGGTAGGTTTTTAGTTCTTAGCAATTCTTGAAATAAAGTTATTTCTTAGCTAGAGGAGGCTGGACAGGATTTCTGGGAGAGCACATATTCTTCTCTATGTGTGGGCGGATTCCAGACTGTGATCTCTAAGTCACCTACTTTTGTCACCCATAAACTGTATATCAGGTTTCCCTTGGTGGAAGCCTTGAAATCAGAGGTGGGTCTCCTCAGATTTCATAGACTTCTACACTCCAGCTACCCAAGACCTCTATCTCTTTGCTAATATCTAGAAGAGATACCTTTAATAAGATATGTGTGTGTGTGTGTGTGTGTGTGTGTGTGTGTGTGTATTATCCAGAGAGATTTCATAATGGGCCTTAAATTGAAGCTGAGATAACATTGTGATGTGAATTGATTTTAGTTAAAGTTTAATTGGGTTTGTCAATCTGTAAATACCAGGTTACCAGGTCCTTCACAATGTGGATACTGGGAAGGGAGTTAGGCCTACTAATTTTTATCAAGGAGAAATGCCAAAGGGACAAGCGGTTGGAGGTGAATAGCAGAAAGGAAGAGACAGCTTTGAATATCTGAAGAATTTGCCCTGGAGAGTCCTTGTTTCTTTTCGATTGAACAAGAGAGATAGCTGATGGGCGTCATGGAATTTTTGTCAGGCTAATGGAAATGGCAGCATCCTCACTTTGCATGATTTATGAAGCATATTTTGGTTTATTTGACACTGACTTTATATAAGACAGCATCTCTCCCAGAAGGTTCATTAATCAACTCCTGAGGTCCCTTAATGCAAGATCTGACAGTGTCCTTCCTGCTCAGAGCTCCCTATTCACCACCAACAAAGGGCTGCATTCGCCTCTAAAATGTTGCCAGTCTCACTTCATTCAGACTCCCTGTTCCCAGTCACTCAGTGCCTTTTTGGTCTTACCATTATGCAAGCGAATATCGCCAGGGTCCAACGAAAGTTATATATATATACATATGCTCTTGGCACTTTTTCTCTTTGATGAGTTTTTCACATTTGAAAAGAGAGTTATATCTAGATAGACGAACATGGCATTGAAGATGCATGGCTAAAGAGAAGCATTTGAATGGCAGTTGAAAGGCTATGATTTAAATGCACCAATAATTTGAAGTCGGGCAGAATGATGCCTCCAGCCTTGTTCTTTTTTCTCAGGATGGCTTTGGCAATT
>NW_011888799.1:10205353-10212098 GCF_000151845.1 Pteropus vampyrus
TCCCAAGGTTCCTGTGGGGGAGATAAGGGGCAGCCAGTATCATAGTGATATCAGTGGTAGGGAAATTGAGGTTTGATGGTGAAGTGATCCAGGGACTAAAGGGTTTCTCAGGATGCACTGCATACCATAGAAGTCCGTGTAATGCTCCAAACCCCCCCGAGCGGGCTTCAAATTCCAAGCAGCATGGGAAACACTCCCATCTAGCCCTCCAGCATTATTCTCTACACAGAAGCTTTCTCCTTCCAGAAACACTTTCCTGCCTTGCCTACCATCACACCTCTTTCCTCCTACTTCTCTACTGCAGAAGGTGCAGGTTGTGGTGGTTAAACACATCAGCTCCGGAGTCACACTGACTGGGTGCGAAGGGCCATTCTGCCCCTTGCTAGCCGTGAGACTTTCACAAGTGGCCTCTTGTAATCTCCATCTCCTCATCTGTAAGGGGGATTATAATTGAAGCCGCTTCAGGGATTGTTGAGAGGAATCAGGGTTGATCTGTGTTAAGATACCCGGAACAGTGCCAGGCCCACGCCAAGCCTACGTGTTTGTTAAGTGAATAAAATCACTCATCATTTTCTGTTTTCCTTCACATTTTATTCTCCAACAAAGATAATTCTCTGCACAGTAAGTTTACCTGCATGTCTTTGCTCCTGGTGTTTTCTCTTTCTGGAAGGCTTTACCCTCTTAGACAAGACCTCTTCCTTCTGTGGCTCCCACAGCTGACTGACCCCACAGTGTCCTAAAGGTGTTTCCATTAGAGCATTATTTACATTGTATTGCAAGTCAAGGTAGAACAAAGCCAGGTCCCAGTTGGCACACTCTGGTCTTTCACTTCCATTATACCTTTCCCAGTTTCATCCTCTTTTTTTGGCCAATTCATCTTAATTGCCTTTTTGGATACTTTTTCTCTAGTCTCTACCCTCAAGTCTGTGCTCCAGATTTCTTTCTCTTCTCACTAAATGCACTTCCACTCCTAGATGCAATCTTTAACTCACTTGATTGCAAATCCTTAAATTGACCTATTCTAAACCTATTTCCAGATCTTTCTTTGGCATTTCTGACCCATATTATCAATATCTACCACAGTCTCTTTACTCAAATGTTCCAATGATCCAAAAACTCAACTAGTTCAGAATTGCACCCGGTATTTTTCTCCCATATCAAATTCCCTCATAAAGTTGTCACTCTCTAGTGTTTCTTTAAAGTGCCTCATGCTCACAAATTACCCCTCTTCTTATTACCGTTCTTCTTATTCTCTCATTCAAAACTCTGATCCCCTCAGCTAATCTCAGCAAAGTCTTAGGAAAGATTAGATTAGCTGACAGAATTATATAATAGGAGCCCTTCTCACTCCTCCTGAGGGTTTTCTTATTAGTCAACACGAATCTCCAATATCGGGATTTTAGGTGCTGGGAGAGGCATTTCTCTTTAATTACAGTTCAGGTGATTCCAGTAAGGCCCAGATCGGATGGCTTGTTACAGGATGCCTTTGTTTATTATTAGTTATAAGTTGGAAACCAGAATTTCATCTTTATCTTATCTTTCTGCTTCCAGAACTCCTTCCTATTTCATAGTCTTAGAAGGTCTCTGTTCTACTCCATTACTTTCCAGGCCAGATAGGGCTTGACTCCCAAATTTCCTCATCTCTCTTCAACATCTGAATGCAAGCCTGGTTTCCTGGACACCTCTACTGGTGGGGACCTCGGTGGCTGTGAACTCAGAGGTGAAGTGTAGTGAGGAGTTACTGATAGAAAGCTGATCCTAAAATGCTTGTTGACCAAACACAAGTGTTGATATAACATTTCACACTCACAGGAAAAATACATTTTTTTTTAGAGAATCATCAATCATGCCCATGCAAATAAACATTTCTGTCTCTATTGAATTTGTTAGTAATAAATATAATGTGTTTTCATGCTTGCTTTTAAAAATGCATTTGAAGTTATTTAAAAAGACACAAGTAATAGGACAAGGGAGATAATTGTAGGAAAATAAGGCTGAATAATAAGTAGGGTCAGTGCACAAAATAAAAAGAGGTCAAAGAGAAGGGATAGAGGTGAAGCAAAATTAGGTTTGGAGCTTTCAAGTGGCTGGAATAAAAGGGTAAACAGTAAGTTAAGAGAATGAGATTAATGGTATTTACATAGTAAAAGGACAGCTTTTTAAGTTTGTTTTTTTCTGACTTCTGAGAGAATTTCTTTTTTTTTTTTTTTAAGGGTATGTGGTACGATGTAGTGAACTATGTCCAGAGCAATATTTTTCAATTAAGTCCAATAGCGAGTTTCATAAGGCTGCTTCGTAAGATGGCCCTCAATACAATGGGTGGCTCAATGCCAAAGCAAAGCTAAAGAAAAACAAAGTTTTAGGGGCCTATATGTTCTGGTACAAGTGAATGGTCAGCTGTACATGGTACAGTGCCAGGGTTAAGAGCCTAGGCTCTGGAAACAAATTGCCTAAGTTTGGAACCCGACTTTGCCACTTCCTGGCTATACGTCATGAAATAAATTACTCTATCTCTTTGCCTCAATGCAGTCATCTTTAAAGCAGGAGTAATAATATTACCTACCTCATAGTTTTCTTTTCCCTGAGGATTAAATTAGTTGTTATGTGTAAAGGGCCTGGAATAGCACCTTAGCACGAAACTTAATCAAAGAAAAAACGTGTAGAATATCTAGATGAAAAACGACACACAATTTAAGACCTTCACGATAAAAACCATTTCTTGCTGAGGCACTTTGATCACAGTTAGGAGGTGAGAGTTTGAGATTATACATTTTGTCAAGAACCTAGCCTGCAGAAATTCTATATGGCTGATTAAAGAAGGAACTATATGCTCTGATAATCAACCAAGAAGAAGGCCGGTTTGACATCTGTAATGAAAGATCAGTAGCCCAACTGAACACATGGTGAATGGAAGACAATCCTTCCACCATGAGCACTTCAGGGCTACTTGTGGAGGAATCCAGATGCTCTTCAGGAAAGAGTTCTGGGACCACTAAGATGCACATAAATCTTTAAGGGCCCTGAATTCTGTGCAACAGAGAGAAATTGGCTGAGATGCTTTTAGTTTGGAGAATTTTCAAAGTGAGTATGAATATTTCTCCATCCTGATCATATATCTTAGTAAGAAACTAGAAAACACTTTAAGTGCTTGCAAGTTATTAATGAATCCAGCAAGATAAACTGGATTTAGATATACCTCTAGATAATCAAGTTTTGGCTTGCTATGTAGGGCAGTAAGACACAAGCCAATCAAGTGTTGGAAAATCATGGTTTTAGCATTCAGATGGTAACAATAATCCATTCTTTTAAGTCATCAGTATCAGTTATTTATTGAGGTTGATCCTCATTTATGAGGGAAAATAGCTTATCTACAAATACAAGAATATGCTCTTTTCTTCTCTATTTGGAACAAAAATTTACCTGATGATTATATTATTTTCCTGAACTATTAACCATTTATTTTAATTACCATGCATTATAAAACATGATGACTTATTCACAAAATGTGTCAAATGATTCAGTTGTTACATTTCATTTGATTATTGAACTAAACACTTAGGGTGTTTTCTTTATATAAGTTCTTTAGAGAATAGAATGGTTATCTGCTCACACCTTAAAACATTCATGTGTATATTATGTACATGCACATCCATGTCACCAAATTCCTCACAAAACAATTGTATTGAATGCTACTACATATGCAAACTTTCTAGATATTAAGCCAAGAAAAAAGAAAAAAATTAACATGATATTTGATTTACAGCACATTTTATGGATCTAAATCTAGTAACTCAATCTAGTAGCATAAAAATGTATAAGTGTGGCTTAGTTTGCTAAAGCACATATGAACAGTTAAACTTGACCAGTATGACTTTTCATTCATCTTTCAAAATTTCTTCCTCTTAAATATTTTCTTTAGACTCCTAAAACTGTATCTTCTTCATAAAGCATTTAGGACTGAATTGAAATGAAGTGGCAGCTTTTCACTCCATCACTCTCCTTAAAAAAAAACCCTAAATATACATATTCATCCACTTTGTCCCTCACCTATTTTGATTCTATTATCTTCACCTTTTGGTGAGGGGTGTTATTTGTATTTGTCTCTAAAACCTGTGTCAATTTTGAGAAGAGAGATTTTAAATAAATTTTCATATTTCTATGTCTTTACAAAACAATTAAAATTATTGGATATGCACAGTATTATTTAACTAAGTTTTAAAATATTTCATTTACTTATGACTAAAATTAATGAAAGTTGTGTTTATGTAGCAAAGTAAATCCAGTTGAAAAGATATCATCTGACTGCTTATTTAGTATTGTTTACAATGAATATTTCATTTCCAGTAAGTTGTTTTTTGTGTCACAGATTTAGAAATCAGATCTTTTAAGAAATCTTTTGTCATAGAATTAAAGCCATTCCTTTTTATGTTGTTTTCATATATTGCATGCAGCCTTACAGTGTAAGACTGTTCTTAGGTTAAGTATACAAATTAAACTGTGAAATCAACTGTGAAGTATATCATCCTTATATTATCTCTTCATTTGTAGCTTTAAATTGTATTTAAATTATAGATAGAATTAATATGCTGGATTCTATTAAAAGGGGAATATGCTGTGGGGCACTTTGCATTGTTCAGATGTCTGCATGAACTCAAGTGAAGTAACACCAGCTGGCACACCCTGTGCTTTCTGTCATCTCTTGTTTACATCACCGCCGAGACAGTCTTAATATTCTCTTCCTCATATACCAAACCACATCAAAGGAGGCTTCAAACACTGTAAAAGCATTTTGAGAGGAATTCATCACAACCAAGGCACTTGCACATCCTACCTTGGTTATTATTGCTTTATACAGGTTGTCTTATATCTGATTTGCATTTCATTACGTCTCCAATTTCTTTCATCCACCCATTTATTTAACAAATATATAGATTGCTCATTAGGTGCCAGACATTGTTTTAGGTGCTGGGTTATAGCAACAGGAAAAGAAGAGTTCTCACTTATCGATAGTACATTCCAATGAGGGAGACAGACAATAAATAATCACGGTGGTGACAAATCCATGGAGAAAAATAAAGCTGATAAAGTAAATAAGGAGGGTAAAAAGTGCCGGTGGCAGTATGATTTTATTTTATGGGCGATAAAGTGACATTTAAACAAAGAGGCGAGGGGCATTGAGACAAACGAATATGCAGGGCAAGGGAATTTCAGGAGGAGAAAATATTAATTGCAAATGCCCTAAGGTAGGAATATGCTTGGCACATTGGAAGAACAGCCAGGAGCTTTTGTGGGGCAAGTATGGAAAGAAGTCATAGGAGAGAAGGTCAGAGATATAATGGATCATCTAGGCCATACAAAGTAGTTGAGGTCTTGTTGTGAATGAGTGGCAAAGCCCCTGGATCATTTTAAGTAGAAGAGTGACTTGATATGATTTGCATTTAATAGCATCACTCAGGATGAGCTGTGCAGGACACTTTAAAAGGAACAAAAGAGGGCAAGACAAGAATCTATTGCAGGGACCAGGTTAAAAAAAAAAAAAGATGATAGCTTGGATTAAGGTAGTGGCGGTGTTGGTGATAAAAATTATGAGATTCTAGGTAGATATATGTTGAAGGTAGATCTAATAGGACTTGATATAGGATGACTACGTCCAGTTTGCATTGGACACTCTAGTTATAATTATCAAGAATGCCCTCTTTCATTCTTAAAAGTATCCCAGTTTGGACTAAATTATATGGTTCCCTGTTTATAAAGCACTTTATATGTTCCAAGCATTTCCTTAAAACCCTGTCTCAAAAAACCCCGGTAAAATAGACACCATGATTCTCCATTGATAGACATAGAATCTGAAGCTGAGAAAGTTTTAGTGACTTGTCCAAGGTCAGATAGTAGAATATGGCAAATCTGGTATTTCAAACCAGATCTTTTGGCTTCCAGATCAATGTTCTTTCTCCTACACCACAGAGAAGTTGCATCTGCAAGGCACCAACACACTATTCATCCCCTCACTCAGTCACTCATTCATTAAACATATATTTGTACATAACACAGATGGGTCACATCAATCAACCAAAGATCTCTGTCCTTTTACGGATTACATTCTAGCAGAGTAAAAATAATAATAAACATAAAGGTAAGAAATAAGTAAAATACATAGTATGTTAGAATATAATGAGTGCAATGGAAAAAACTAGAAGATAAAGAGGATTAGTTTAAAGAGGTTCAAGTCTTAACCTGTAAGTGGTCAGCGTAGGTCCAAAGTGGTAAGTGAATCAAAAAGAAGAGCATTTCAGGCAGAGGGCACAGCTAGAGTACAGGCTCCAGACAATGGCAAGTCTGGTATCTCTAAAAAACAGCAAGAAAGCCAATCTGGCTAGGGTGGAGTGATCAACAGGACTTGTAGGAAAGATCAGCATGATAATGGGGCCAGGTCATTAATACTTTGCAAGCATTTGGTTTTTCTTCTGAGTAAAATCACAACCCACCACAGGGTTTTGAGCCACGGAAGGGCATGACTAGTGTTTTAAAATAATGACTCTGGCTGCTTTTTGATAAAGGACATAGAGGAGCTAGAGTAGAAGAAGGGAGACCAGTTAGGAATGTATTGCAGTATACCATGAAGAATGATGATGGTCTGGACCAGCATGGTAACAGTGCAGAGGGTAAGAAGTGGTGAAAAACTGGATGTATTTTGTGGACAGAATTAACATTACTTCCTAATGAATTGTATGAGGGAAAGTTGGAC
>NW_011888799.1:10213623-10232936 GCF_000151845.1 Pteropus vampyrus
AAATCTCATTGAGAAGGTTATTAAAATTCAGATTCCTAGACATTTTAATTTGGTTGGTATGGAGCAGAGCCTAAGAATTAAGTGGTGTTGATATCACTGGTTGGGGGACTACATTTGAGAACTATGTCCTACCTGTACGTTGAAATCAAGAATTAAGAAAGGAATAATATGGGAGAGAACAACACTGAGTCTGGAGCTAAAACTGCCAAAACAAGGGGAGGAAGAATGACCCAGCAGTTGGTAGTGAATAGTCTCAATGAACTGCGGTAGAGAGCATAATGTGATTATAATGTAATGCCAGTGTTTGTTTCAGTCTTATTCTGCTCTTTATCGGTGACTCTGCGGCATCTGGAGTCAGGCTGGTTGTTTATTAGATATGTGACCTTGGACCAGTTACCTCTTTATATCTTTGTTTTCTCATCTGTAAAGAATGGCTAATAAATAAATTACCTACCTGCTGAAGTCATTGGTAGAATAATTGAGTAATAAAATGTTCTAGTACTTAGGGCAGTTTTGATGCATGGTGATCACTAACCTCAACACAACTGTACCTATTATTTCTTCGTTTCCTCATGTTCTTTGTTTAAATGAGCTCTCCTGAAATCCCCTGTCTTGCTTTGAAACTGATCTTTTGCTCCTGGTTTGATGTAGAACTCTATTCTTTCCTTAATATTATTTGGAATTTTAAAATCTGACTCCCTATAACAAGTGGAACTTTAGGCGATTTAGATATTCATTGCTTTGAACTAGAAATACTGTAAACGATATCGGCATAATATGAAAACACTCATTTTACAGATGTATTCTATGATTATGATCATAATTGTTTTACTTTGTAAAGGTCTTTTACCCAGTGTAGAAATAGATTTGACCACAGCTCTTTTGGGATCTTTCTGCCTTGGATCTCAGGCATGACCACAAAGAAAATCACAGACGAAATTATAGAGAAATATATAGAAACATGTCGACTCCATCTTTAATGTCATTATATAATCTCAGTGGACAATGTAACAACTATAATTAGTCTGTATATTGAATTTAAATTGCCCATATCATGTTTCCTGCATTACGCCCCACACAGTGTAATTACAATGTATTAGGTGGCGACTCAGAAAGCTTGGGGTTCATGTTGCCAATGCATTTTTCTCTCCTTCTTAAATAGAATCTGAGAAAGAGAGAGAGAGAGAGAGAAGCAATTTAACAAATGATTTTTTTTTCATCTCCAAAAGGAGTTCCCCAGAGGCATTCAGCTGAATATTTTTCAAACTTTATACCATAAAGCATTAGCCTTTCTAGGTCACTGTATTGCATCTGAGCCATCTGAGCCTTAAATTAAAACCATAAATACTTAAAGCCTTAACTTCCACACTTTTTACAAGCTGCTAAAAATGGGCATTTCTCTTTGCCACTTTACTGTGCTTATTTATATGAGAAACAGCACTTTGAAAAATATGGCATAAAAGCAGTCACACAAAGAATAAGAGAAGAGAAAAACCAATTTACATGTTTCCATTTTTCTTCCCCTTCTATTTAGTCACTCCTGTTTAATCTTAGGACTCAAATGATTCTCTGTCCAATTTAAAGAGGGAGGAATTGGCCATTGCAAGCTAATAGTCAATCAATATGAAAATATGAAAGGTGGTTGTAAGTCTAATATCTCCCATAGTACATATTCCATTGCTGGTCCACAACAGATAACTAGTAAATATTGATTCTCTGACACTGAGATTAACGTATAGACCTTTCATTATCTGGTCTGCCCAGTGAGCCATAACACCAATTCTTCTGGAACAAACTTTCCCTGACTTCCACTGTGCCTGCTGGCAACTCCCCCTTCCAGGTTATCCTTGTAAGGCAGGAGCTAAACACATGAGAACTACATTTTCTGGAATCTTTACTAGCAGGATTAAGGATTAGAGTCTACCAATCAGAGACACATTCAAGACATCTGAAAGGTGGAGCAAAAGCAAAGGGCATACTTGTGTGTTTTTCCAGCGGAAGCAAAAGGCACTTGTGCTTTGGCAAACGTGAGATATCCATTGTGCAGGCAGCTTATGGACACTGCTGGTGTGTCATGTGGGTTCTGACTTTTTAAAAGCTTGTGGAGCCCTTCCCTGTCCTTCATCCTTTAGCCCTCGTAATGGTTTTGCAGTTCTTTATTCCCTATATGAAATCTCTTCTGGCTTGAAATACTAATTTTCTTGATGGAAACTGTCAGATATACTCAGATTGGGGAAAAGAGATGAATTGGGAGACGGAGGTTCATCATAGGAATCCATGCTGTGTAGGTTAGTCTACTAAGGGGCATGGCCATAAAGTAGTAAAACTAATGCCACAGAGAAACATACTGAATACTTTGGAGCCAAACTCAGTGGGAGATAATTAAAACACAACACTAACTAGCAGTTTGACCTTGTAATTTGACCTCAGTTTTTTCATCTATAAAATAGAGTTAATGACATTACCTACTTCATAGGGTTATGTGGTTTAGTGTATTAATATCTGTAAAATTCAGAGAATAAGGAATGGTATGTAGTCAGGACTATCTGATTTTTGTTCAAGAAAAAGTTAATTTAAAAAATGTATACATCGACCTTTCCTTAAAAGCGGTCTCCTTGAGAAGTTAGACACTAATTCCAATGTTCAAAACATTTCTGGAATGTGGACATTTTTGAAATTGTGTTAACACCCTGTCTAGCAGCCATATTAGAAAACTAATTTCTGTCCCTGACCTATTCTGCTTCCCAGTGTAGGAAGCTCACAAGCCCTGGTATCACTAACAGTCCATCTCAGCTTGGACTGAAAAATTGTGTTATGCAACTTGGTCATTCACCTTGCTCCTGTGCTTTAGTTCTAAATGATTCAGGACTGACCAAATCAAGTGTACTCCCAAAGGACAAAGAATTGCTATCCTCAAAAATGTTCAAAACAGTGTTGCAGAAAATCCACAGGGATTCCACCTGAGCAGCTGCAAATGCATCCTGGACAATGGCACTGCCACTGGCATAAGCTTATGGCCTCTCAGAATAAATCTTTTGAAAGGAACAGAGGTCTTTGGTTGAGGTATGTAAAGAAAAATAATTGTTCTTCTTCATAATAAACCACGAGTATGCAGTGGTTGTCCCTCATAAATTTTCAGGGGTTGCAGTAAGAATAGAGAATAGCAAAACACAACACAAAAATCAAAATAAAACCCCAAAGTAATAACACAAAACAGCTTTAAGGACAGACAATGTATGCTGCAGGTTCGTGACAATCTTTTTCTTTTGCTCTCATCTCAGCAGGTGAAGGTTACCAAGGCTGCCCCAACTGTTAGTCGCAGACTTATATTGAAAATTTCAACTGGGGAAAATATGGCTTCAAAAAGCAGAACTCCTTATTTCCTAGCAAACCAGTGTTTGCCCTTCTATGCTTTTCCTTGCAGACATCGCTCAGTTTTGCAAAGTGAGACACACTTTTTGTTACTGGCAGATGCCACCCAGGGGAGAAAGAGGAAAAAATAATTTCTGTCTTGTTTTTTCTCTCAGGTGCAAAAATTTTCCCTCTGGTTCCTTAGTGTCTCAGTAATCAGTTGATAAATTCAGCAAGAATATGTCTGATAACCTAAAAAATATTTTTCCAGGTGTTTGTATTAAAAGAGAATGAAAGCATTCTGTGTTAATCCTGAAGCCCACAACAGCAGTTTTCAATTTGCTTGTGGATTAATCTCTTTTGTTTAGTGTTTCATGAGAGAAATGATTTAGTTAATTAGTCCATTGCAACTCAGATGAATACAGATATCAGTAATTTATCAAGATGAGTCTATAGGGCATGCCTAATTTCCTAATCCTATCTATTTGGGGAAAAATTTCAGATTAAGGACTGCAAAAACCTCATATCTTTTGTATATTTAAAATACTTATAAATGCAAATCTGAGATTTACATATTTGAACACATACAATGCTATGCATAGAAAGTTTGTAAAGAAAGTAATGGCTGTGGGCCTTCTTATTCTTTGATGATTGTGATCAAAATTTCTTTACTTCTTGATTTTCTGGAGTTTTCCTAAGCATACTCTCATTTGTCCATTCATTCATTCAACCAACATTCGATGAATGCCAACTATGGCTTGGCACTGTGTGTGCTAGGACCTGAGGATTTGTGGTTCCTAATCTGGGAAAAATGATCTAGAGATGAAAAGGGGTGGTGCAGTTGAATGTATTAATTATCAAGTAATTGTTAATTACAGTGCTTAATTTAAGCAAATGCTCATGCTCAGTCACCTGGAAAATGACAGTTCACAAGGGTAGGCTTATCAATATATCAGTTTATCGGGCTTTCGGCCAAATCAGTCTGCTGCTTGTTTTTGTAAATAAAATTTTATTTGAAAAGCCAAGCTCATTCATTTATGTATTACTTCCAGCTGCTAAGACAGAACTAAGTACTTGCTAAAGAGAAGAGTTGCAACACCTAAAATATTTACCATATGACCCTCTAAAGAACTTTGCCTTCCCCTAGTTTAGATTATTAGAGTTGCAGATCCGGTATTTGAACACATTCTCTTTAACCTTATCTTGTCAATTTTTTATAATCCTAAATACCTTGAAGTGTTCTCTAGTAAGTTTCTTTTTATTAGTAGTAAGTATTTGCTATAAATTTCTTTAAGGTTGGACTAAAAATCTCTACCCCCAGAAATTATCAGTCTTCAAAAATAAATTCTACTTTTGCACATATCAGTTCAGAAAGGGAATGACAGAGCTAGGTAAGCAATAAATAAAATGAAAGAGTAGGACTAGATTATCTCAAAAAAATCTTCCAATTCCAACATCCCATAGCTCTACATTTCTATAACAATAACTTCATGGGCTAAAATTAAAAAAATGCTACAACTGGAGCAAACACACAGCACAATGATTTATGGAAATCAATTAAGGATTGAAACAAATCTAACTATATTTGCGCCATTAAAATCCAAGTCTCCCAAATTTTGTTTTGCAAAAATAAGGATAATCCCTAATTGATAATACATAATTTAAAGAACTTTCAAAAAAATCAATGAACATAATTTGGTAGCATTCCCAGTCCATCTCTGATATACATTAGATTCCAGTAGGTGAGCATAATGTGAAAAAAGGCCCTTAGAGAACAAAAGAAAAAAAAAATCAACAGTAGTTCTTTATATACATATAAAGAACCCTGCTGGAGGGCTTTCATTTAACTGGCAAGTATAGTTCTAAGAGTAGAAGAGAGCGGGGAGAGGAAAGAGAATAGTCCTCGAGTTCTTCAGGCTGCTGTAATTACATTTATGCTTGCTAATGAAACTTGGGAGCATCGCTTTTGTCCAGTCATCCATTTAGCAAACACTTATTAAAGACCTACTCTTTGCCAAGTACTGAGCTAAGTGCCGGAAATACAATGGAGAATAGGGCAAACTTGCTCCTCACTTAATGGTGCCTGTGGTTAAATGGGTGAAGGTAGGCATTGAGCAATTATAATAAAATACAGTGTTCTAGTGGGTAGAGAAGAATGTAGAATCCTACAAAAATGTGCCAGATAGATCTGCTTTGATCTAAGCTACAGTATCAGAGCTCTTCCCGACAGATCACCTCAGACCTGAAGAGAAGCGAGAATCTGCCAACTCTTTTCTGCTCCTTCTCTTTATAGTTGCTCTTTCCACCTTTACTTTACATCTGCTCAAAGTCTGTAAAGGAAATTGACCCAGGAGCCATCTGAGAATGTGGTGAATGTAGGGTTAGGAATCCAACAGGCATCATTGGTATGAGTAGATGCTAAGCAGGTGATACAAATAAAATGATAAATCTAAAGGTGACAGAATCCATCTACTTCTTCAAGGCAATAATATACACTTGACTCTTGAATGACACAGGGGGTTAGGGGAGCCAAACCCTGTGCAGCTGAAAATCTGCATAAACTTCTGACTCTATAGTCAGTCTTTTGCTTCCACAAATTCAACCAACTGCAGACGATTTTTTTCTGGAACTATGATTAATTGTAAAATCTTCTCATTCTATCTTGTATGTTCCTTAATGCTTTTTCATAATTTTTGTCTCTGTCTCTAAGTGCAGTATTCTACAATTTCTTCAGCTCTATTTTCTAGTTTATCTTCTCTCTAGATCACATCCACTGAGTTTTTAATTTAATTATTATAATTATTTTTTATTTCTAGAAGTTCTTTGTTTTTTTCCCCTCAAATCTACCTTTTAATTTTGAAAATCTTGAAACTCTTTATCATTCTTTTAATTTCCTCTTTTTTTTTAACTTGTAATATGCATAGTTTAGTTATTATACTGGATAATTCAAAGATCCATAATTTCTAAGGTCTAATTCTGCAGTTAACTCTTGCCCATCATTGTTTGTGACTACATGCTTTATTTAAAACTTTATTTTTTGGAATTGTTTGAAGATAACACCTAAAAGTATATATTTCAAAAGAGCATCTATGTTTGTTTCTGAGTATATAATTATAGATAGGAATTCTCATTTTTTTTTTTTCATTTCACTCAACACCAAGAGCAAAAGAGACATGCACTCTCTGCCATTTCTCTTTAGTAGAA
Source organism: Pteropus vampyrus (assembly GCF_000151845.1). NCBI lineage: Eukaryota > Metazoa > Chordata > Mammalia > Chiroptera > Pteropodidae > Pteropus > Pteropus vampyrus. Next base: position 10,220,179 of record NW_011888799.1, read on the forward strand.
TCAGTTTTTTCCAATTCATCCTAAAAGATGTCACCCTTTGGGGGTCCCGTATCATGTGTGAGATACAAATTCCATTTCCTCCTCAAGTCAGGTGTCAGGCTTTTCTTCTTGTCTTACTCAGGGCTGACTCATGGAAAGCCAAGACTTAAGGCCATGGAGTCAGCAGTTCCCCGCAAGGCAAACACTGACTTCAAGGCACAGTTACATCTCTGGATTTGTGCTTTGTTGTCATTTGTAACCTCCGATTCTCTTTTTTACTTTACTGCCAGGTCAACTTGACTATAAAAAAGAGTCTTATAAGATGTTTTATCTAATATTTTTAAGCGTTGGTGCTGGGTGAAGTTTCCCTGAACATCTAAAATGCCATATTTCTGAAAGAAAGAAAAGGCTATGTATAATTTTCTTTCTTATTCATAATAGGGCGATATAAGAAGAAAATTATTATGATGTTAACAGTGGTTATTCTTTATGGTTGGACCTTTTATTTTTATTTTTTCTTATCTATGTTATTTATCTACATATTCTGACTACATAATACTTTGGTAATAAAAAAAGGTTATTTTGAATGAACGTAAATTCACTATAAATTTCTTGATAGTAGTTGTATAAAATAAACTGCAAACCGGATGCTATAGATGGCATCACAGGCAATTAATAAAAAAAAGAAAAAGTAAATGTACTCAGATAGATAAACTGGAGTAGAAGAAAAAAATCAAAGTTCCAAAAAGACTAAAGATAACATAATATCAAAGGTAAAACTGGAGCGATAAACACTGTGCATTCTTAAAATATGCTCTAGGAGAGAAAGTGATATAAAAAGTTAGCATTTGGGGAATTGGAAATGAGAAAAGGCTGACTCTGCAGATCTGATGCCAATTTTTCCCAGAGTTTTGATGGGAGAATCCGTTTGGGGACCCTTAAGAGTGACTGGATATACTCAGAGACAGATTATACATCTGCCATCGGAGCAAGGAGTGTGAGGAATGATTAATGAAGCACTGTTCTATATTTTAATTTATTTTGCTTTTCAACGTTATAAAGACAGAAGACAATACTCATTGGAGAAAATGCATGTTGAGTTGGAAGACAAGTGAAACAGGGTGAACAAAGGGTTCTCAAATCAGAAGAGGTAAGCCTGGAAAAGATAAAAGAGAATATGACAGAAAAGGGATACTATCTTTCAACTGCAGCTGACTGGAGTTCAGCAGGATCTGCCCAGGCTTGATAAGAAAGACTTCTCTCCAGGAAATAATTGTGCATGTGTCTACTAGAGCCAGATTCTCAGGGCTCTCTGCCAGTTGTCTCTAAAATACAACTTTGGACCAGAGACCTGAGGCCCTGGGAACTTACTGCAGTTCCTACTTCTATTCACCCATCAAATATTTTAACTAAATGTATTTCTGAGGAACTATGTTCTGCCAGGCTGTGCTAAGCCTGGGGACACAGTACAGAACAAAAGAAAGATTCTCACTATCGCGGGTATTAGTAAGTTTAGAGGCTATTTGAGAGGCAGGAATCAAGCAAATACTTGAAAACCTCTTTTATTATAATTATGATAAGCACTATAAAATAAGACAACTCCAAATATGAGTGTACAGATACCAGGCCCTTGCTAACCATTTGCAATTATCTTAATCCACTCACATGGTATTGCCCACTTCTGAGGCAGTTTTCATGCTTAGTTTCTATGATTTTTTCCTTCTTATCTTTTTTCTGTTAAAATGTTGTGCTAGTTATTAATTGCCATGTAGGTATATAACAATAAATGCAGTGGCTTAAAACACCACACTTTAATTATATTATCATTTGTGTGTGTCATGATTCTGGGCTCGGCATAGCTGGCTCTTCTACTTCAGAGTCTCCTGAGGCTGCAGTCAATGTGCTAACTGGGCCTGAGGTCTCATCTCAAAGCTAAATTAGGGAAGAATCCACTTCTAAACTCACATGATTATTGGCCAGATTCAGTTCCTTGTGGCTGTAGGTTGGGGCTTCAGACAGTAGAGAGTCTCTTTGCAAGACAGATATCATACACTTATGTAACATAGTCATGTTAGTGCATCCCATTACCCTTGTTAAATGCCATTGGTTTAAAGCAAGCCAAACATCCAGTAACTTCCCTGAAGCAGAAGGATCTCACAAGAGCATGAGTATGAAGAGTTGGGCATCAAAGGAATACTGTAGAGCAGGAGTCCCAACCCCGAGTACCAGTCTGTGGCCCATTAGGAATCAGGCCGCACAGCAGGAGTTGAGCAGCTGGCGAGTGAGCAAAGCTTCATCTGTATTTGCAGCCGTTCCCCAGTGCTAGCATCACTGCCTCAGCTCTACCTCAGATCATCAGGTATTAGATTCTCATAGGAGCATCAGGCCCTGGTGCCACAAAGGTTGGGGACCGCTGCTGTGGAGTTTGTCCACTACATAGGTTGTTTTAGCTTACTTTATTATTATTTTTTACTCTTATGTCTGATTTTGTAAATTTTAACTTTAAAACAGGAAACAAAAAGCATCAACCTAAGAGAGGGAGCCGGAATCTGTCTCGCTCTAATTCTCTTCATTCCTTTGCCTTTTGCCTGGATTTCTGTAATGTTCTCCTAACTGGTCTCTTGTTTTCAATCTGGCTTCCCTCTAATCCATTCCCTACACTGTAACTCCTACGATCTCTCAACCTGGTACATCTAAATATGGAACAGCTTTGCTTCTAACTTTTCAATGGCTTCACATAGCCCTGGGCATCAAATCCACATCCCAGGCCTTGCTTATTCTTAGAACTTTATACTTCTCTAGCTTCATTTTTTCACCACTTCCATTTTTTAGCCCTCACTCCATACTTACTAACTTTGTTGCAGTTCATATATTCAACAAATGTTGTTGAGCTTACACTTCAAAGCTCTAGGAATCAGTAATAAACTAACAGGAGAAATCCTTCATTCCTGGAAATTAAATTCTGGTCAAGCAGACAGACAATAAACAAGTAAGTTAGGAAAAGAAATAAATGAATAAACAAGTAATTCTGTTTCTTACATTAAGGAAAGTGTATGAAGACAATGCAGAGGCTAAGGGTTTTGGAGTGACTGGGGATGGGCTGGTGTGTTGCTGGTTTAATGAAACAATATAGATTTATTACATACACTGAAAATTCTAAACTATTATAGAAACAACATATAATGATTATGGTGATGATGATGAGGATGATAACGATGGTGGTAATGATGTCAATGATAAAATATACCCTCCAGAAGAAAAAAGTCTACGCTTTTACTTTTGGATAATGGATGTTCTGCTGGAAGTTTGTGTCAGCTTTGTCAACTGTATGCTAAAATAAAAGTATGATGTAAAACTTTGTGTATGTGTTTGTTTGTTTGTTTCTACTCTGAGGTCTTTATCTTTAGTCAGTATTTCCAATGGTCTAGGTTTTTTTTTTTTTGAGTTAAGAATTCTGCTTTGTGAAGGAAACCATTTTGAGAAAATGCACAACCTACACGCTAGTGCGAGATTTATTTCTAAGTCTGGATGAGATTTTAATCAAAAAGTATCCTTTAGTATCTTATTTAGCATATAAGTAAAATTACTCCTGCACTATACCTCTCAAAGAGAATTCCATTAGGTTAAATGCACTAAGATATCCCTACAGGAAAGATTCTGGTACGAACACAAAATGGTATTATACTGATTTCGATTAAAATCAAGGTGGTCATTGAAATACTGGAATCAGAAAATAAAGCTTAAAGCACATAAAATGAATCAATGGAGAAGTAGAATGAGGCCGAGCATATCTTGTCCAAAATGCTTTGCATGTAAAATATTCCATTAAGAAAAAGAGCATCTGGGTGAAGTACTGACATAACTAAGAACTATGAAATAATTTCCCAGGGAGACACCAACTGCTTAAATGATAAGATTACATAAAACACTATCTGGTCTATAGTGGAACCTTCTTTCAATTGGAATGGTATCTGCCAAAATGGATTGTAGGACCAGAAGCTAAACATCATAGTATCTTCTAATTATAATTTTTTTTCCACAACATACCCCGAGGGAAATACTTTACATCCTAATTCAATATTTATAAATAATTTTAATTTTTTAAACCTCTTAAATGTTTCCTATTTTGACATAATCTTTTCCACTTAGTTATTGAAAGATAGCTAATCATTAGATGTTTACTAATAAATTAAAATCATTTTAGAAAGACATTATATTATCTTGGTATTTTTAGTTGTGATGATTCAAACTTTTTACTCATGAAACAAACATACAGTAAGTGCCCATTCTATTCTGCACTAAGTCTTATGCAAAGTTTTAAAGTAAAATATGACTAAGATACAAATTCTGTTCTCGGAGACCCTGTGTCCAGTGAAAGAGATGACCATGAAAATCAGAAAGTGCACTAAAGTGAGGCAGTTACTACCAGAGGTATATGTTAAGTCTTGCAGTATGGATACTGATATTGTAGTTTTACTATATGGCAATATTAGTACCTTGTAGCATTAGTAGTATTGCGAAAGTAGTAATCTGGTAGACACTCAAAAATGGCCACAGCACTATTTCTGTCCTATGTGTTTTTTTTCAGTTTTGGGCTATCCCCCACTCTCTCACATCTTTAACCTAAATTCAACTTTCGTTTAAATAATTTGTGAAGTATGTCTCTTTTTGAGGGGAGACCTTTGTTTTAATTATGATATAATGATCATTTTTATTACATATTAGTTTCTTATATATCAATTCTTGACATCTGAGAACATATATTTAGCTCTTTTTTTATGTCACTTATACTCCTATTTATGTTGTATCTGGATGAATAAGTGCAGCATTAGGACATATTCTTTTCATCATGGGAGGTATTACGATACATGAGTGGAGAGAGAGCTTATCAAGCTCTGATGTAAGCATTCAGGAACTTAAGATTTTAAAGTAATTTAAATATGCCATCTGTTTTAGGTTGATCATTAAAGAAAATGCCAATTCTTTCTTTAAAAGAATTAATAATTCAAGAGACCAATTTTCTATTGGCAGAGATATGAAGATTTATTTGTAGCACATCTATTACAACATTTAGAAATAACTTGAATAAAAATAGGAATGAATTCAGTGAATTACAGACCTTTAAGATGATGGAATATGGTCAAAAAATAATTAATTATGAAGAATCTATAGAAATCTGTAACTATCAATAATAGCTAATATTAAGTGAGTATGTGCCAGTCTCTACTTTAAGTATTTTGTAAGTATTATTCCAATATAGGCTCAAAAAATCCTCATGAGGTAGGTAATATTATTCTCCACATTACACAGAGGAGGCACAGAAATATGAATAACTTGTCCAAGATCAAAGAGCTAAGCAGGGACAGGGCAAGGATTTGAAGCTAGAGTATGTTGCAGAATCTAAGTTCTTGCTATGCTATTTCTTATGCTATGCTGTGTACTTTTTGGTTTAAAATGTTCACGTACAGAGATAAGGATTGGAAGATAATAAAAATATGTGAAAATGACTGTTTTAGGGTAGTGAAAGTATGAATGTTTTTACCATTTTTCTAAATTGCCTATAATATATTAAATGACTTTTAAGCAGAAAGAATAAAAGAAAATTCAAAGAACACAATGGCTAAGAGCAAAAAGCAAGCATAGTTTCACTCAGGAAAGATTGAAGTTATTACATAGAATGTGAATTTTCAAATTCCACTTTGAGACATTATTTAAGCTACATCTGTTGTTGCAGGTCAAATTTCCATTATTTGTGAGACCATGCAGAAATACTAGTGCTAAAGCTGTGCATTCTATTCCTGTTATGAATTTTCATACCAAGTAGCATATGGTGCATGCCTTATAAAAGTTTAATTTGAATTAGTTATTCTATGTTCTCACCCCACCCCCTCTGTCCCAAGGAATATTTTAAATATATTACTACCATTCAAATTTAAGACTAGATTGATATACTCCAATGCTAAGCAACCTTGTCTATTGGGGCTGGAGACAAACCCACATTACTTTCCAAAAGTATATCACACAATTCTCAGTATTTAAGATAGCCTCTCTCTACTAATAGAAAACCTGATGCCTTTCTATAACAAGAAAGTTAAAGATGTTTTAAATCACTGTGCATTTTGTTTTTATTTCAAATCAACTAATACTTTGCTAACAGTCTTTCTAATCTGGGGATAATGTCAGGATATTAGTCAGGATAAATTAATTTGTTGTACTAACAGATTAATCTCAAAATACCAGTGGCTTGGACTGCCATGCCCCAGGTCTGAAGTGCACAGAAAGGGAGCATGAAGTCCTGAGCCCTGCAGAGAAGGTGAAGAGGTGCATGGGGGCAAGACGGCTGCCATGTGTCCGTCCTGTGCAGCTTTTCTGTGTCAGTGTCTGTGTCACCACCACACCCTCTCATGTATCTATGGTGGGGGGAGGGTGGTTGTGGTATGGTGGCTGCTGTCAGCAGCTTTCATAACTGTATTTCATATGATCAAAAACTTAAGCAGAGATATGAAATATAAAAATGAACAAAATCTAACTTCTAAAAATCAAAGCTACAAATTCTTAGATGACAAATACACTGTATGTGATTAATGGCAGATTAGACATTGCAGAAGAAAAGATTTTTAAACTCAAAGACATAGAAATAGAAACTGTCCACAATGAATCTAACTGAGAAAAAAGAGAGTTTAAAAAATGAACTGAGTATCAGTGAGCAGCGGGATAACTGCAAACAGTAGAATATATATGGAATTGGAGTCCTTAAATGAGATAAAGGGGGCAAAAATATTTGAAGAGATGGCCAAAAGTTTTCCAAATTTGATGAAAGCAATAGATGCAAGATCTAAAGAGCTCCAGTGCAAGAAATATGAAAAAAAAAATACATTAAAACTACATCATCAATATGCAAAAAACAGATTTTGTTTAAAACCATATTTTCCTGAGAGAAAATCTTAAGAACAGCCAGAGCAAAATAATATGTTATATATGGAGGAAGGAAGATAAAGATGACAGGAAATTTTTCATTGGAAAAAATGCAAGTGAGAAGACAGTGGAGTAGCATCTTTAAAAATACTAAAAGAAAAACAATTCACCAATCTAGAATTCTATTATCTGGAAAAAATACCCTTCAGAGATGAAGGCAAAATAAAGACTATGGGAAATGTTAAAGGAAGTCCTTCAAAAGGAAGAATAATTATAACAGATGGAAATAAGGATCTATAGATAGGAATGAAAGACATCGCAAATTGTACTTATATTGGCAAACATATGCATGTTTTTCTTATTATTTAAATCTTTTTATAAGATAATTGGCTGGTTAAAAATAATAACAATAAAGCATATGTATAATATATACAAAATACATGACAATAATAATACATGATAACAATGAAGGAGCTGAGAAAAGAGAAATAGAAGTATGCTATTATAAAGTTCTTATTCTATTTGTGAAGTAGCATAACAAATATCACTTGAAGGCAGACTGAGATGTTAAAGATGCATACTATAAACTCTAAAGCAACCACTTAAATAATAATAAAACCCAAAGAGTTATAGCTAATAATCTAATCAAGGAGATATGATAGAATAATAATTAAAAAAATACAAAGAAAAATATGAAAAAGGAAACTAAGAAAAGATAGGCAAATCATAGACTTAAATCAAATCATTAAAATGACATAAAATGCAAGTTATAAATGTCCCAATTAGAAAACAAGGGTTGTGATATTGATTTAAAAAAGCAAGATCCAACTTATAATGTCTACCAGAAACTCATTTAAAATGTAAATATCCAAGTCAGTTATGAGAAAAAAGAAAAAGAAGGACATATCATGCTGACACTAACCAAAGGAAAGCTGGAGTGACTATATTAATATCTAACAAGGTAAATTTTGGCATAAAGAATACTACCAGGAATAATGAAGATCATTTCATAATTATTCCTGGGTCAAAACATCAGAAAGACATAATATTCCTAAATGGTTTTGTACCTAATAACAGAGCTTCAAAATACACAAAAGAAAAACTGAACTGAAAAGAGAGAGACAGATTCACAATTATAGTCAGAGATTTCAGTACCTCTCTCTCAATAATTGATAGAACAAGTAGATGAAAAAATCAGTTAGGTGATAGATGACTGGAGGAATGCTATCAACCATCTCAATCTAGGTGAAATTTACGGAGCGGCCAACAACTGCAGAATGCACAAGGAACATTTATCAAGCTGGGCCATATTCTGGGCCATCAAACAACTCTCAATAAATTTAGAAGACTTCAAGTCATGCAAGATATGTTCTCTAACCAAAGTATAATTAAATTAGAAATCAATAGTAGAAAATCTCTGGAGTATCCATAAAAACTTGAAAACTAAGTAACATACGTAACTCATAAGTCAAAGAAAAAGAAAGAATTAGAAAGTATTTTTAACTAAATAGAAATTAAACACACTATACCAAAATACTACATCAGTACTTAAGGGGACATTTGTTGCACTAACTAACCACCAATATTAGAAAAGAAGAAAGGTCTCAAATCGATTATCTCAGTTTCTACTTTAGGAAACTAGAAGAAGAAGGTGAAATTAAACTCACAGTAAGCAGAAGAAAAGATGCAGTACACAAGAGTACAAATCAACTAAACAGAAAATTTAAAATGAGTAGAAAAACAATGAAAACAAAAGCTTGTTTGTAGAGAATATTAAAAAAAATTAACTTCTAGTTAGACTTATCAGGAAAGAGAGAAGACAAAAATTAACCATTTTCAGGAGTGTGGGGGTGACATTACCTATTCTAAAGATATTTAAATGATATTAAGAGAATATTATTTAAAATTTCACATCAATAAATCAGATAATTTAGATGAAATAAACAAATTTCTTGAAAGATATAAACTACAGGAAAAAAAAATCCCTGTAGCATAACACAGCCAAGGTTTCTTTCTTGTTCATACTGTATGTCCTTTGTAGATTAATGGGGACTTTGCTCCACTCAATCACTCAGGCAGTCAGGCTGTGGAAGCTCTAAGATTTGAAAGCTGCATTAAGGCACTAAGGACTCCACTTTTGCTGCAGCAAAGCAAGAGCAAGACTGGAAAATCATAGAAGATCTCTCTCCATAGCCTCAGCCCAGAAGCAGCATACACATTCCTTTTGGGATTTAATTGGCCAGAAGTACTTGCATACATCTTAACTATTAGGGGGCTGGAAATTATACAGTGAGCATAAATTTGTCTGCCATAAACTAACAATAATATATCGAATGTTACTAATAGAAAGATTTTTTTCTTTTTCCTTTTGGAAAAAAAATTAGATTGACAAATCTAGATATATAGAATGCATTTCTGGATTATGCATACAGTATTTAACTTTTGGTACCTACGATAGAGTTTTTAAAGTAGTTTCATCTTGAGAATGAATAGTTTAATCTTATCACAGTACGCCAATGCCATATATCCTGCAATATGTTTAATAGTATTTGATTGTTTAAGAGCTGCAATAACTTTTCAATAATGAACACAATATACTCTACTCCAACACTAAAGTTTAGTTTGAAATGACATTTTTTTTCCTATGCAGAATGTCACTGCTGTGTTGGAGAGTATGGTGAAGATTTAAAAATAGCACATGAGAGTGGATGTAATTTGCAATAACTACCTTCTAGGGTATGACATTATAATATTGATAACTGTCATTATACATTTCTATTTCTAATAGGGTTCCTGCCAATCATAGGTTGAAAAATACCTGGTTATCATTACTGTTGAGGTTTCTCATGAGCTGCACCTACTCACTATTCCTCTTACCATTTTGTGCCTTTTTGATAGGGTACTAATAAGAAAATGTTTTAAATAAAATATGGCCATTGGTGTAATTTCCCCACAGTCTGAGTGCTTCAATAAGCAAGTTTGAATGCCTTAAACATGTTAAATTAGGTTGAATCTTAATTGAAATCCATTAGAATATATTTAAAGATAAATAATATTTCATGAAGACCAGCTACAAAGGCAAGATATTTGTAGATATGCAAGCTTGAAATTATACTTTATAGCTCTGTTGTTCTAGAAGTCTTAAAACTTGTTCCTTTTCAAGGATCTGGAGAAAGAAGTATTTCCACATTAATTCTCCTTATAAAGGTCTCAGAATAACCCAAAATATTATAGAGTGAACCCCTCGTTTGAATAGAAGCTTAATGATTTTAAGTAAAATGATGAAAGAAATTCAAAAGAAAGGGAATTAGCATTTACTAGGGGCCTGCTATCTGTAAACTGTGGTGTGGATGTTAGTAATAATACTAATTTAAAACATGAAATCTATTATGTCACTGGAAAAATCAAGAACCCATTCTGAAGTAAGTGTATTTGTGAAATGAAATGTGGAGAAAGTATAACTACATACGACACAATTCAGAATGAAAAGTAATATTGTTTTTTGGTTTAAAGACTTTCAACATTTAGAATTTACTAATGAGAAATATTTGGCTCTGTGTACTAAAAATAGTAAAAGAAAAAGCAGTGCATCTAATTTGTAAACATGCTGTCTGCCACCCTGTTGGCTGATGAACTAGATGCTTCCCTAAATCCTTCCCTTTTCAGACAGCAGCTTTGGTACCAAATGGAAATGGTCTCAAACAGTGTCTTTTTGATATGAGAGCAGGATGGTGGACAGAAAACAATGTTTTGGAAACCTGAAGGAGGGAAGGAAAAACTCTTCTATAAATACAAACTAGAGCCTAAGACCTAGTTTGGGAAAAGATAAGAAAACCTGGCGGGGAGTACAGGAAGAAGAAATGACAATAATATATGTTATATTAAAGTATTCAACCAATTCATTTCTAATAATGGGTTGTGTATTCCTCACCGATCTCTGTAGTTCTTGTTCTAATCTCCAGTGTTTCGATTTATTTCTCTGTTAGATTCCCTTTGCCGATTTAACTTGCAAAGGTCCTATTAGCAAAATACAAATACAGTTTCTGATACATCGCATAAACTTTATAACAATCCAGAGCTGTTTCTCTAGTGGTTGAATTCCCATTTCATATTGGTTAACACTTCTTGCTTCATAAAACTTAATTGGATCTTGAGGAAAACAAAACAAAACAAAGAAAGGACTACACATTGAATTAAGACAAAATAAAAGAAACTAGGGCTATTGATCATGTATTCAGCCCCTAAACGTCAGGATTTCAGGAGTACAGACAAAGCCTGTTTTGTTTTCACATACTTGTACTTTCTTCTTGAATATTCCTACTAGTGAACTGCTTATGGTGACAGAAACAAAAAAGAGGCATGAAATCTGACAAGTATGCACGTATTTGATGGGATCCATTTTTGCACTCATTAGTCATATAATATCTTTAAGCATCTAATACTATCAGACAACACACAAGAAAATCTGAAAAATATGTTATATCATTATTGGCTCATTGTTAATAAGTTTTTTTTGTTAGTTTCTGTTTTTTGTTTTTAATTTACACTTACTATCTATCATAGATATAGTTCTATGTAAAGTTGGAAAATTCTATTTAAACTGAAGAATTAGTAAAAATAAATATTAAAGTTATACAGTAAACACTTCAGATTAAATTTTCCCAGAATAATTTTTTTTTTAAATAGAGAAAATAAATAAAATTGCATAGCCATTACATGGAGATTTTTTTTTTTAAGGAGCATGAAGAATTTCCTGGTGGGTAATTTTTATTTTACCTCAAGCTAGTATACATAAAAATTCAGGGTATTTAAAATTCTCAGAAATGTGAATTTCAATTAAAGATGGAAAAATACAACTTTCTAATCCAATCTCCTTCCTTGAAATTTATCAATATTAACAGAAAATGAAAATTATTGAAACACTATCCTCAATGAAATGAGAACATATCCACAACTTAAATAATAATTGTGACTTAGATAATTTTGCAGATAGACCAAAATAAATGAAGGAGCTGAGAAAGTTGACACATAACTCCTTTTAAAACCTTGAGTAGGTCCCATTGGTCCCTAAAGGTGAGAACACAATCTGAGTACATTCGTGTGGAATGGGATAAGTGAGAACTGTTCTCATAAGAGAAACCATATGCCTATAGCTATGTCTGTTGTCTATGCCTTAGTTTTATTATAGCCTAAGAAAACTATCTGATGAGGGGATGAAAAAGATGAAAAGGGAGATTTTTAATACAGTCATGTGCAATGCATTCTTAGAAATGTATCTTTAGGTGGTTTTGTCGTTGTGAGAATATCATAGAGTGCTCTTACACAAACCAAGATGGTATAGCCTACTACACACCTAGGCCATATGGTTTAGCCTATTGCTCCTAGATACAAACCTGTACAGCATGTTATTGTATAAAACAACATGAGATTAAATCAAGCACACAATTTGATGCAATCAAGAGACTCGGTAAACATGAGATATATGAGGTTGCTGCTGGCATAGCACACCATACTATTTTATGGAAAATATATTTTTTAATAAGTAAGAAGAGTACAGTCTAAATAATTATAAAAAATACAGTACAGTATGGTAAACATATAAACCAATAACATAGTAATTTATTTCATTATGAAGTAATATGTACTTTACATAATGGTATGTGCTATTCTTTTAAATGACTGGAAGCGCAATGGCTTTGGTTACACCAGCATCACCACAAACACATGAGTAATGTGTTGTGCTACAATGTTATGACACTGATAGGAATTTTTCATCTCCATTATAATCTTATGGGACCACTGCTGTATATGTGGCTGTTGATCAAAACATCATTACGTGATGCATGACTATAAAATATACTAGA
>NW_011888799.1:10232986-10236660 GCF_000151845.1 Pteropus vampyrus
TTTCATCTCCATTATAATCTTATGGGACCACTGCTGTATATGTGGCTGTTGATCAAAACATCATTACGTGATGCATGACTATAAAATATACTAGAGTGAACGCATGAATTTATATCTGCTCCCTTCTGGAGAGCCATTAAATGACATAGTTTTGAAACAGGTTTAAATTCTACTTAAAAAATAAAATAGAAATAGAGACAATAATGGATAAAATATTAACACAAAGGGGGAAATTGAAAGCAGGTAGAAGAATGGCAATTAACTAAGTAGAGAGGAAAATTTGTGCTCCTAAACAGAAGGATGCCAATTTAGATTTAAGTTGCAAAAACCTTGGAATGAGAACTTCCCTAAAACTGAAGGTTTTAGAGAAAGCTTAGCACTGAAAAGTGGGATTCTCAGATGTCTTCGTTCTGCTCCTGGTAACAGATGTATCCCTACTAGGCAGGAAATTGGACTGAGTTTTCTCTAGGTCAGTGATTCTTAAATTGTAGCCCTGGGATCAGCAATACCAGCATCACCTGAAAACATTTTACAAATGCAAATTCTCAAGCTCTATCACCGAATCAAAAAATCTGAGTGTGGCACCTAGCAATCTGTGTTTTAACAAGGCTTCCGGGTGTTTCCAAGGTACAGGTTTTAGTTTCAACCTCTATGTTTGAGAACCACTGCTCTAGAGTGCTCTGTGCCAACCAGATCGCTCTACCTCGAAGCATGCCAGCTGGCTCTACCCGAACATGCACACAGAGCTTCTGACATGCTTTTTAAATGCGTGACATGTAAGACATCACCAGATATTTGAGCAGAGCCTTGAAGAGGGAATATATAAACTCAACGAAACAGGAAAAAAAGGACATAGAAGTATGATATTGAAGAGAGCAGAAGAAACTTCAAAAGTTACAAATGTTATCTTCAGAAAGTTAAGAAAAGAGATCGAATTCATGAAACCATATAAAATGATTTTTTAAAAAAGGAGCAATAGGAACACAAGCAAGAACTCTTTGAAAATTGAAAGCATGATTGCTAAAATTTAAGAAGAAAAGACCCTCTGGAAGAGTTATTTGTGAAGGTCATTCAAATTGAAGTGACCCATTGTGTATCCAGGGTCACCGGCACTGATTCACAACCTAAAATTTCAGAATAGAGCTTAAGAGAGGTGAAGGAAAGTTCCATATAAAGCCTGGAGAATCAAAATGGCATCTGGTAAGAGCAGTAGTCACATTGCAGAAGCTAGGAGACAATGGAAAAATACCTCCATATTCAGAAAGATTCTAACTAATACCCAGACAAACTATTCTTAAGGTGTAAGGATAGAATAAAAACATTGTCAAATATAAAAGATTTCAAAAATTCACTCCAAAGTTCTCTTACTCAGAATGCACTCTATATAAACAAGAAGATACAAAATTTGAGAACTAGGGGATCAAATCCAACCAAAAATGACAATAGTTGCAGCACACTTAGAGAGTAATCAGTTGATTGGCTCAGGAAAACAGAAGGTTCCAGAAGCAACATCTCTAATAGGTAAAAATTGACCCAATTAATTACTTAAAGCAATTGACATGTGAGAAATAATCTTAATTTGGGAAGAATTAGTAATATTAACATAGAAAAGCAAGGCAATGGCTAATCTGAGGAAAAATCTGAACAGGAGAGAAATATAATCATGGCTCAGTTCTGAAAGATATTTACAATCATATTAATGTACACAGTCACCACCGATTTAATAAAATTGATGATATAACCACAATAAGAGGATGTGGGAGGTGAAGTATGTGTGGCAGAGGTGGTGTAAGTGGGCTAAATCCTCATACTCAAATTTAAGCTCTAAAATTTCTTTTGCTTTTTTAAAAATAAAGTAAACAAAATGTTATTTGTAATGAAACAGTGTAATACCATTTTATTTTCCAGGCTATCCACTTATCTTATTTATATAAACATCCATCCATCCATCCATCCATCCATCCATCCATCCATTCATCCATCCATCATGTCTGCATAAGTACAATGAGTAATATGTAGACCAAGGTTCATCAGCTGCTAATAATGATTGTTTTGACATGAAATTATTTTTTACTCTTGTCTTTGTACTTTTTGTATTGATTGGACCTTTAAAAAATAATAACATCAATGTTAAAATATCTTTAATTTTGAAATCGAAGAAATCTCTTTTAATGAATTTTAGTGCTTAAAGTTGGATATTATTCCATCAGCATCTATATTATAATCTCTCATTATATGCATTTAGCACTCCTATAATTAAACCACGTTTTTCATGTTGCTCATTTCCTCACTTACTATTTTTTCCATGTAAACATTATTGTTATACTTTTTATCCCTATGAGTCAGAAAAATGTGCTTAGTTTTATACTGTTATTTATAATTCTCCATATTTCAGATTAGAAATGAACATGAAGAGAATGGCGATATTTTTGCCATGACCATTTTTTTTTTTTACCATAGTTAACTTTCTTGCACAAAGATATAGATATATTTCTTGGGACTTTAAGAAAAATATTATGAAAGATCAAGTTTTGGTTAATATCTGAGGTTTTCTGTTTTCCTTGAAGACATTCAAGTAAATAAACAAATATCAAGGGAAGGAAGCTTTTCACTTACTTTTACTTATTGGGATCTAGGAAGATAAGCACCACCTTTACCAACAATAATGACAATAACTTGACAATAGTTGTAGCTGGTGCTATAATCAAAACACTATTTAAACTATTTAATAACTTGGGCAGAGGGGACAGTTGGAATCAGCCAATCAGAGCAGAAGCTGCTGGAGTGGCAGGCACTTATACTAAGGCAGGTATTAACCCTGTAGTTGCTGAACTGTAGAGAGATGGAAAAGGGCCCACAGTGAGTCTGGGTCACTGGGGATGATGGTGGGCATTCTGGAGGCTTATGGCAGAAGCTATATATTTATCAGTGTCGAAACTGTTTTAGTAGTTTACCCAATAGCAATAGTTAACTACAACCAGTACTGTAGCCAAGAATGACAACCAACCTTGGTTATAGATTCTTATGTTCATAGAGTTAGAGTTTACATACAAATCCAATCATAAAGAACAAAGACAAAGTTAAAGATATGCATTAAAGAGCTCTAATAAGTCAGTGCTTGAAATCTCACCATTGTTTATCAATAACTTTGGGTTAAGCGTTATCATCTTTCTTTAAGAAATGAAAATACAGTAATCAAGTATAACATTCTGGAAAGAAAACAAGAAAAAAGTTGGCTCCAATATTTTACCTCATTTAAGCAGCAGGCAAATGGCTAACTCTTTCGTTCAAGAGCCAAAATTCATTTTCTCATCCATGTTTCCTACTATATTTTGTGCCGTTACAGAGCCAAATGCATCTACTATAATAAAAATACAAACTTTGAGAGCTAGAAGAGTTCAAAGCATTCAAAGATAAAACCATCTTTTGATGATCTGTGTGCCAAATAATTAGAGACCCTAATTTTAAAAATCCAGAATTATTCAATCTTAACACTATTGATATTTTGGAAGGAATGTTTGTTGTGGGGACCATCTTGTGCATTGCAGTATGTTTATCAGCATTTCTGTCTCTACCCTTCAGATGCCAGTAGCATCCCCCCTGTTCTAACGATCAAAAATGTCTCTAGACATTGCTGAATATCCCCTGGTGGGAAAACTTGCCCCTGGTTGAGA
>NW_011888799.1:10236710-10240404 GCF_000151845.1 Pteropus vampyrus
TTATATAAACATCCATCCATCCATCCATCCATCCATCCATCCATCCATTCATCCATCCATCATGTCTGCATAAGTACAATGAGTAATATGTAGACCAAGGTTCATCAGCTGCTAATAATGATTGTTTTGACATGAAATTATTTTTTACTCTTGTCTTTGTACTTTTTGTATTGATTGGACCTTTAAAAAATAATAACGTCAATGTTAAAATATCTTTAATTTTGAAATCGAAGAAATCTCTTTTAATGAATTTTAGTGCTTAAAGTTGGATATTATTCCATCAGCATCTATATTATAATCTCTCATTATATGCATTTAGCACTCCTATAATTAAACCACGTTTTTCATGTTGCTCATTTCCTCACTTACTATTTTTTCCATGTAAACATTATTGTTATACTTTTTATCCCTATGAGTCAGAAAAATGTGCTTAGTTTTATACTGTTATTTATAATTCTCCATATTTCAGATTAGAAATGAACATGAAGAGAATGGCGATATTTTTGCCATGACCATTTTTTTTTTTTACCATAGTTAACTTTCTTGCACAAAGATATAGATATATTTCTTGGGACTTTAAGAAAAATATTATGAAAGATCAAGTTTTGGTTAATATCTGAGGTTTTCTGTTTTCCTTGAAGACATTCAAGTAAATAAACAAATATCAAGGGAAGGAAGCTTTTCACTTACTTTTACTTATTGGGATCTAGGAAGATAAGCACCACCTTTACCAACAATAATGACAATAACTTGACAATAGTTGTAGCTGGTGCTATAATCAAAACACTATTTAAACTATTTAATAACTTGGGCAGAGGGGACAGTTGGAATCAGCCAATCAGAGCAGAAGCTGCTGGAGTGGCAGGCACTTATACTAAGGCAGGTATTAACCCTGTAGTTGCTGAACTGTAGAGAGATGGAAAAGGGCCCACAGTGAGTCTGGGTCACTGGGGATGATGGTGGGCATTCTGGAGGCTTATGGCAGAAGCTATATATTTATCAGTGTCGAAACTGTTTTAGTAGTTTACCCAATAGCAATAGTTAACTACAACCAGTACTGTAGCCAAGAATGACAACCAACCTTGGTTATAGATTCTTATGTTCATAGAGTTAGAGTTTACATACAAATCCAATCATAAAGAACAAAGACAAAGTTAAAGATATGCATTAAAGAGCTCTAATAAGTCAGTGCTTGAAATCTCACCATTGTTTATCAATAACTTTGGGTTAAGCGTTATCATCTTTCTTTAAGAAATGAAAATACAGTAATCAAGTATAACATTCTGGAAAGAAAACAAGAAAAAAGTTGGCTCCAATATTTTACCTCATTTAAGCAGCAGGCAAATGGCTAACTCTTTCGTTCAAGAGCCAAAATTCATTTTCTCATCCATGTTTCCTACTATATTTTGTGCCGTTACAGAGCCAAATGCATCTACTATAATAAAAATACAAACTTTGAGAGCTAGAAGAGTTCAAAGCATTCAAAGATAAAACCATCTTTTGATGATCTGTGTGCCAAATAATTAGAGACCCTAATTTTAAAAATCCAGAATTATTCAATCTTAACACTATTGATATTTTGGAAGGAATGTTTGTTGTGGGGACCATCTTGTGCATTGCAGTATGTTTATCAGCATTTCTGTCTCTACCCTTCAGATGCCAGTAGCATCCCCCCTGTTCTAACGATCAAAAATGTCTCTAGACATTGCTGAATATCCCCTGGTGGGAAAACTTGCCCCTGGTTGAGAACACTAAAATAATCTAAGAGACATATTTGATTTGGAAAAGTGTCATGTTTTTATTTCTTGCAGATTTTCCTTTCTAATTGTGCTTAATGTAGGCTAATACTAACATTGATTTTCATTTGCTGGCCACAAATTACTAGCGAATAGGGAAGTTGGCCAATAACTGTAAAGTTATCATCCAGAAACCAATCTGGAATTTAGAACATTTCATAATGAACTACATTTTTTATAATCAAGCTGTAGCAAAGTCATTCATTCCTTCACTTTCTTTCAACAAATATTTATTTATGAGGCATCATTTCAGATACTGGGGAGTCAATGGGGAAAAAGACAGTTGATTCTGGCCTCTCATGGAACTTATGTTTGTGTGGCTGCACATAAATATTCCAGTAAAATGTGAAAATTCTCAATATGTTCTAGCTAATCTTTGACTCTTATATCTCACTGAATCCACAACAATTCTAAAATAACATTCAAAAGATATAGTTATTTTAGGTCATGCCACTGAGGGTGCGATTGGTGGTTAAATTTTTAAAAACTCTAATCAATTTTATATGCCTGCTTTCCTTGTAGTTTCCAGGCTATATTTACACTGAAATTTCCAGGCTATATTCAGACCAAGGTTTCCTGATTGCTTTAAGCTCTTACTCAGCTTCATATTGTGATGCATTCTGCTCCCCACTTTCAGAAACTGACTTTCCAAATCTCCTCCCTCAGCTCAATTAGTCGGTCATCACAATTGTCCTTCTTGTCTCATCTCCTCTCGGAAACTTTCATCACCTTTAAGGCTGGGTTCAGCTTCCTCACTGTATCTCCTTTAAAACTTTCTTCTTAATCCATCGTGGCCTTTATGTTGTTTTGCAATTGTTTGCTTTTTGAAGTTTTAGAATGTACCTTGTTCACCATCATATACTCAGTGAGTAACGTATTCTGTCACATATTGGGTGCTCAATCTATAGTTACTGAATGAGTAAATGAATTACTAATCCACTTGAAAAATGTTTGCTGTTATAGATTCTAACATATATGACCATTCTGGCTGAGGCAGCTGTTCATCAAGATATCCTTTTGTTATTTCTTAATATCTATATTTTGAATATTCTTGGTTTCCATTGATTTCTTAATTCTTGACAGTTTGCCTATCTACTAATCTTTCCTTGCCTTTGGTATATCCCTTTTATTTTGCGAGGCTGACCTTAATAAACACACTCCACCCCATACATTAGTCTCCATGTCTCCCTTTCTCCAAGCCTCTACATATCACTGCTATATTTACCTAGGCCTTTTCCTAACTGTTCTACTACATTTATTCTTTAGTTAAAGTAGTAATATTTCTTTACTTATTATAAATTTGGCATTGTGCTTAGCATTCTGCTTACAAAGATAAACAGGAGTACTCCTATTCTTGGAAAGTGCATAGTGAGCCACATACTTCAACTTTACACAGACTCCTGGGTCGTTTGTATACAAAATAGGTACCAAAAGGGATGGATCATATTTTTGAGGTTGGTCCCCAATCAAACCTTCAACTCCTCTATTCTCTGATCCCATGTTTGCCCCTTTCAGTCATCATTCAGCTCTCAGTTGCCTTGTCTTTCTTGTCCTTCAAGGTTGTCAATACAATTTTGGGACTTTTATAGGACACATTACTCTCCAATTTCTTACGTTCTTTACTTTGATAAACACTTCCTGAAACTCCTATCCCATTTTATACACCACTCAGCTTGTTGCTGGAGCCCCCACACTTTGAAAAGGCCTTAATAGGTATGGTTCAGCACCTAGAAAATGAATGCTTTCCTGGCTACCTTTCAAGAGCAGAATCAAATACACAATTCTATCTTCCCAGAGAAAAAGGATGACTTCCTCAGAAACTTTTCAGCTCCCTGCTACCAGATGAGAAGTGAATAGCTGCAAATCTGCTAACATCTTGATGCATCGATACTTTCAGA
>NW_011888799.1:10242174-10244688 GCF_000151845.1 Pteropus vampyrus
GGATACAAAATGGTGGAACCAAGATTCCACAACCAGTCAGGCCAGCTCTAGATTTTGTTCATAATCACTAAGAAGAGGGGGCTGACAGTATTATCACACATTTATAGAGTCGAACGTTATACAGGCTTTTAAAAATTGTTAAATATTCGATTGCATTGGAAAATATCCAAAATATATTTTTGAGCAAATAAAACAGGTTGGGAAAGCAAGTTTTATAATCTGGTATCAGTTTCATTAAAATCTGGGTATATCTTCTGTGGTAGGCAGACTTGTAAGGTGACTCCCAATGACCCCCACCTCATGCTATTTATACCCTTTTGTAATACCTCACCCTTGAGTGTGAGCTAGATTTAGTAATTTGCTTTTTAATAAATAGAATAGAGCAAAAGTGATGGAATGTCACTTCTGCAATTATGTTACAAAAGGCTATCACTTCCATTTTGCTCACAGACTCTCATATACTTCTGAGAAGCACATTATTCTTTTGAAGAGTTCCATATAACAAGAAACTGAGAATAGTCCTTGGCCAACAGCTAGTGAGAAAAGGAGAGATGCTCAACCCAACAGTCTGTGAGGAACCGAATCTTATTAACAATCACTGAGTGAGCATGGAAGGGATCCTGTCCTAGTTGAAAGTTAATTACAACTTAAAATCGAGTATCCAACTAAGCCATATCCAGGTTCCTGACACCTAGAAATTATACAAAATGATTGTTGTTTTAAGCTGTTAAGTCTTGGGCTAATTTTTTAGGCAGCAACAGATAATTAAAACATATATTTACAGAATTTCACAGCATTATTTTCAGACAATATGATTAAGATAATGAAAATGACATCTTTTCAACTTTGCTTCATTCCCACTTTGAAGTTTTTCTACAAAGGGCATATTTTATTTATATAGTCAGAAAAAAATATTGAAACAGAAGAAAAAGTAAAGATAACTCAATAATATATATATCTCGTAGTTGATAATTTTAGAACTTCTGTTCCCCCTCAGCTATGATGAAGCCTATGAGGGTAGTGTCGTTTTGGCCTGACAGCTCCAGAACAGTTATGTCACATGACCTGGGGAACTTCCAAAGCTATGCATTTTTTTAAGAAATTAATTTATTGATAGAACTAGAAACAGGGAAATTAGGAAATGATTAAAGTTGACCTTATTTCCTCCTCCATCCCTTCTTCCGCATTTCCCTCCTCTTCTTCTTTCCTTTCTGCTTCCTCTTCCCCTCTCCCTGGTCCTCCTCCTCCTCCCTCTCTTTCTTCTTTTGAGTTTTCCGTGTTTTGTAGCATCTCCTTATTAATTCACTCTGAGATTTGGTGTTGTTATGCTCCTTTCCATTACCCTAATACTACTTCTATTACTGCTATTCATAGTTCCTACTCTACTACCACTTCCATACCTGTTTACTACAGAGCAGCATGACTTAGTGGTAAAGAGAATTCTGCCTGAGTGTGAAACCTTGCTCTATTAGTGTGTATTCTGGAAAAGTAATGTAAACTCTATCTCACTTCCATCCTATAAAAATGAGGTTAATAACAGTGTCTACTTCAGAGTTTATTTGAATATTAAATGACTTAATTCACCTGGAACAGCATGCATCAAGGCTCAATAAATGTTAACATTTATTATGATTACTTATATTAATGATTGATGTTTCTAACCATGATAATAGCTACTATTTATTTCATCCTTCCTATATTACAGGCATTGTGTTAAGCACTTTACATGTTTTCTCATTTATCCCACACGATAACCCTGTGAGATAGATTATGATGGTGGTTAAACAAACTGAAGCCAAATAAAGTTAGGTAAATCATCTAGCAACAGAACAACACAACAATGAAGTCAGGATTCAACACTGGAATTTTACATGTTTTTTCAAATGGGGGATGTGTACCGCTGGCGAAATGATTTTAGGATATACAGGAACTCATCTGTTTCTTTGTTGTATCAAGATTCTAATGCACTTAGGAATGAATAGACTATTATATTTATTTTTAGGTTTTCATAAAAATATTCACATCGAGTTTATGAACATCAGAAAATAAACTCTTCCTTAGATGATGGTGACAAGTATTATCATCAGTGAAAGCAACCTTCTTTCAAAGACTATTATGTCAATTTATTTCTACGAGGTTCTAGAAAAGGCAAAACTAATTAATTGTGAGATATGATTTGAACAGTGGTTGCCTCAGAGGGGTGAGGATGAAGGTAAGTATTATTGAGAAAGGGTGTGAAGAAACTTCCTGGGGTGGTGAAATGTTCTATTATCTTGATGGGAGTTTGGGTTATACTGATATTTTTCTCCCTCAAAAGTCATTGAATGCTATAATTAAGATTTGTGCAATTATTTTATATAAATTTTACTCCCCCCAAAATAATAAATTCTAAACATTGAATTCTAGTAAATGACATGTGCATTGAAGGGTTTAGGAGTGCAGTGTAAAATACATCAAAAATAAGATGCATTGATGGATAGAGGGTGGACAGATAAATAGCTATGTAATAAAGAA
>NW_011888799.1:10244738-10247343 GCF_000151845.1 Pteropus vampyrus
TATGCGCTCACATGTTCATTGCAGTATTACTTATAACAGTCAAGATATGGAAAAAATTTAAATATTCATCAATGGATGAATGGATAAAGAAAATGTGGTAAGGATATATATAATGGAATAATATCCAACCATAAAAAAGAATTAAATTTTGCCATTTGAGACAATATATGGACCTTGAAGGATTATGCTAAGTGAAATAAGTCAGACAGATAAAGACAAATACTCTAGGATCTCACTTAAGTGTGGAATGTGAAAACAAAAATAAACAAACAACAGCAACAAAACACTCAAGCTCGTAAATACAGAAAACAGATAGGTGGTTGCCAGAGGCAGGGGTAGAGAAGTAGGCTAAATAGATGAAGGGAATCAAAAGGTACAAACTTCCAGTTATAAAATAAATAAGTCATGGAGATGTAATGTGCAGCATGGAGACTATAGTTAATAATAATACTGTATTGCATATTTGAAGATTGCTAAGAGTAAGTCTTAAAAGTTCTTATCATGAGAAAAAAAATTCTATAACTATGTATGGTGATGGATGCTAATTAGACTATTGTGGTGATTATTTCTCAACATATACAAATATCAAATCATTATGTCGTACACCGGGAACTAATATAAGGTTGTGTGTCAATTATATCTTAAAATTTTTTAAAAAGTTCAACATCAATAATAAGAATATAAATTAAAATTTAAATGTAATAGCATTTCTTCTTTTTCAAGTTCTCATTAGTTATTAAGATGAAATTATACAGAATTGGTGAGAGTTTGATAAACAGACACTGATTGTCATGCCCTGCTGAGAACAAATTAACATAAACTTGTTAAAAAGTAATTCGACAATGTTATTAAAAGCACATATATCCTTTGACTTAGCAATTTCACTTTTAGGAATTTATTATAATTAGAGAGATGAATATAATTGTATGTCCAATGATGGTCACAGTGATATTTTAATAATTGAAATAATACTGATAATGATGAAGATAATAACATTTATTGAGTGCTTACTGTATGTCAGGCACTCTCCTCAACTCTGAGAGGTAGGTATTAGCCTCATTTTACCAATAAAGAAACTAGGTTATAAAGAAGTTAAGTGTCCAAAGCCTCACGGATACAAAATGGTGGAACCAAGATTCCACAACCAGTCAGGCCAGCTCTAGATTTTGTTCATAATCACTAAGAAGAGGGGGCTGACAGTATTATCACACATTTATAGAGTCGAACGTTATACAGGCTTTTAAAAATTGTTAAATATTCGATTGCATTGGAAAATATCCAAAATATATTTTTGAGCAAATAAAACAGGTTGGGAAAGCAAGTTTTATAATCTGGTATCAGTTTCATTAAAATCTGGGTATATCTTCTGTGGTAGGCAGACTTGTAAGGTGACTCCCAATGACCCCCACCTCATGCTATTTATACCCTTTTGTAATACCTCACCCTTGAGTGTGAGCTAGATTTAGTAATTTGCTTTTTAATAAATAGAATAGAGCAAAAGTGATGGAATGTCACTTCTGCAATTATGTTACAAAAGGCTATCACTTCCATTTTGCTCACAGACTCTCATATACTTCTGAGAAGCACATTATTCTTTTGAAGAGTTCCATATAACAAGAAACTGAGAATAGTCCTTGGCCAACAGCTAGTGAGAAAAGGAGAGATGCTCAACCCAACAGTCTGTGAGGAACCGAATCTTATTAACAATCACTGAGTGAGCATGGAAGGGATCCTGTCCTAGTTGAAAGTTAATTACAACTTAAAATCGAGTATCCAACTAAGCCATATCCAGGTTCCTGACACCTAGAAATTATACAAAATGATTGTTGTTTTAAGCTGTTAAGTCTTGGGCTAATTTTTTAGGCAGCAACAGATAATTAAAACATATATTTACAGAATTTCACAGCATTATTTTCAGACAATATGATTAAGATAATGAAAATGACATCTTTTCAACTTTGCTTCATTCCCACTTTGAAGTTTTTCTACAAAGGGCATATTTTATTTATATAGTCAGAAAAAAATATTGAAACAGAAGAAAAAGTAAAGATAACTCAATAATATATATATCTCGTAGTTGATAATTTTAGAACTTCTGTTCCCCCTCAGCTATGATGAAGCCTATGAGGGTAGTGTCGTTTTGGCCTGACAGCTCCAGAACAGTTATGTCACATGACCTGGGGAACTTCCAAAGCTATGCATTTTTTTAAGAAATTAATTTATTGATAGAACTAGAAACAGGGAAATTAGGAAATGATTAAAGTTGACCTTATTTCCTCCTCCATCCCTTCTTCCGCATTTCCCTCCTCTTCTTCTTTCCTTTCTGCTTCCTCTTCCCCTCTCCCTGGTCCTCCTCCTCCTCCCTCTCTTTCTTCTTTTGAGTTTTCCGTGTTTTGTAGCATCTCCTTATTAATTCACTCTGAGATTTGGTGTTGTTATGCTCCTTTCCATTACCCTAATACTACTTCTATTACTGCTATTCATAGTTCCTACTCTACTACCACTTCCATACCTGTTTACTACAGAGCAGCATGACTTAGTGGTAAAGAGAATTCTGCCTGAGTGTGAAACCTTGCTCTATTAGTGTGTATTCTGGAAAAGTAAT
>NW_011888799.1:10249118-10255654 GCF_000151845.1 Pteropus vampyrus
TATAGTAAAGGTCAATTGTAAAATCTAAATGGTAGGTATAATTCTTTGAGCTTTTTTGTATGTTTTAAAATGTTTATAATAAAAAGGTAGGAAAAAATAAGCTTTTAAATGACATAACTTTGCTGTTTTTTTATTACCTAGCAAGCAAATTCTGTTAGATATTCAAGAACTTCACTATTTCTAAATCTGTATATGTATACATATCAAGAAAAATTTGTATTTAAAAATTAGATAAGAGCTGTCTTTAAGTAAAGCACTGTAGAAATCTAAAATCTTCTAAGTTCATATTTCTTATTAGTTCACAAAATTAATCACTATCATTTGTATTCTCTTTGTTACATTTTTGATGTCCAAAAAACAAATACTCTTTCCTAGAAAGTAATGCTGTTTTTTTAAAAAAATAGTCTTATTTCTTCTGAGTTTTAAAATACACTATATCTTCATCATTCTTCAGTAGAGACACATCAATATACCCAACTCTTCCAGGACCAGAACAATAAGAATTTCTGTTTATATTCAATTTATTCCATGCACAGAATCCAAAATGTTTCCACACAATAACTTTACAGATCAAATACACTGTTTCAATTGTGAAAGGAAAATAATTCTATTTTTATGTATAATAATATTAAAACATGAAGAAAGATAATTTCTTATGGCATTTAAATAGAATAAGAGTAAACCCAGGATCTCCAGGACACAAACCCGCATTTCTATATTCATATGTTGGTATACTATAATTTTTATTTAGTCATGGAAAAATCTGGGCTAGACAAAAAACTGGCCTAGACTCAGAGGAAGAAGGAGTAAAAGTCAGTGTAAGAAATATCAGTAACTTAAGATATGCAGATGACATCATTTTAATGGGCAGAAAGCAATGATTTGAAAGAACTGATAACAGCGAAAGAAAAAAATGCCAAAGTGGGACTGCATTTGAAGATCAAGAAGACAAAAATCATGACTACAGGAGAATATACAATTTTAACATAGACAACGAAGACATTGAAATTGTTAAAGATTTTCAGTCATCAATTCAAATGGAGATTGCAGCCAAGAAATCAAGAGAAAGCTGAGACCCAGAAAGGGAACCATGGAAGAATTAGGAAAGATTAACAAGAGAAAAAGTGTGTCGTTAGGGACCAAGGCTAAGACAATCTATGCCCTCGTACTCCAAGTTACTGTGCATGGATGTGAAAGTTGAACAGTGAAAAAGGCTGACAGGAAAAAGAAATTGATTCATTTGAAATATGGTGTTGGAGGGGAGCTTTACAGACACCCTGAACCTTCAGAAAGAGGAACAAGTGAGTCTTGGAGCCAATTAAGTCTGAAACGTTGCTGGAAGCAAAAGTGACAAAACTTAAGCTGCTCTACTCGAGGCACATCATGAGAAGGTAGGGTTCTTTGGAAAAAACAATAATGCTGGGAAAAATAGAAGGCAGTAGAAAAAGAGGAAGACCAAATATGAGATGGATTGACTGTATAAAAGAAGGCACAGGCATGAGTTCATGGGAGCTGAGTAGGGCTGTTGAGGACAGGACATGATGGACATCACTCATTCACAGGGTCTCTTGGAGTCAGAGCCCACTCAACGACACGTACACAATGAAAAAAATCTACTGCATGTTGTACTTGTATAATTCCATTCAAAACTTCTTCATATTCCTTTCTTCTTTCTCTGCATTCTTTTTAATTCTTAACACTATTTTCTCCATAACTGCTTATTTTTCTTAAAAATTTTAAAATCCCTTTATCCTTCAATAAATTTTCAAAGAAATGAGATTCGATTACATGAAAGATTATTTTTAAAATCGTGTTTTAAGTACACTTGTCTAATATCAATGATAATTTCTGAATGATTTTGGTAACAATAAAATGCTGTCACATCTTTTCTTTAAATAAGTTCCTTAAAATAAATCGCTAAACTTCATATGGAATTCTGCTTATAAAGTTTCTAAATAATTATTATAAATAAAAGTAATAAAAAGTTATGAAAAATTAAAATATTAGGTCTTTTTTTAAAATTTCATGTTTCAACAGTAAGCACTATCTGTATATTCACCACTGTGAAGGTCAAGAGGTACACATAGTTCTTTCTTCCTCTCTAGTTTTGTTATTATACATCTAGTTTACATTTTTTAAGATTTATAATATTTGCATTTTATCCTATATCTGTAATTCTCAGAATTGGTAACTTTGGTTCTATATTTAAGTAGTTTTATCATGGTTTTTCAATTCTGAGTTTTAATTTAGATTTTTTTTTAATGACATTTTATAAAGGAGCTTCTTTTTCAAGAAGGGGTCATGTTTGCTATTTCCTGAACTATTGTACACAAGAGATCATCTATCTTTAATATTAATGCTTGAAAGACAAGTGAGGTAATTATGAATGTTATTTCTGTTCCATATTTCTACATTTTTCTTCAGAATCACAGCTTATCATTATGTCGATCCCTTTGTTTCATCTTAATCATCTCTCTAATTGCTTTCCTATTTTTGTTCTTTTTTATTTCATTTTGTGCGATTTTCTCAAATCTGTGCTCTCTGTTTCTAAATGTGTTTTCACTCTTATTCATTTTATATTTTGTTGCTTTCAAAGTAGCTCATCTCTCTAATGATTTTTTTCTTTCCATTTTATTCCCCTGAGCTCTGTCAGCTTATTTTTCCTCTTTTTGCTGTCTTTAGTTTTTTCTGTTTTCTTTTATGTCTATTTTTTACATTTTTGTAAATGACCCCAAGAGAGGTCATAGTATTTGTATTTTCTATGGAGCACGCTTTAAGAAGGTTTCTTTATTTTCTGGGATAAATTGCACTTCTGGTATAATTTCATCATCTGCATCTTACGTATATTCTTTTCTCCTTCACTTTTTGTGCTAGCACCTCTCTGGTTATAGAATGGAGGCAATTCTATCTGGAGCGGCTGTTGCTGAACCCTGAGTGGGTGGTAGCAGAAGTGAGGTGGGCTCGCCTTCCAAGTTTCAGTTTGGGCTGGCCATTTTAGAATCTCCCTCACTAGACTCTGTGCCCTTTATCTTAACTGTGCATCTCCATTTAGCTTTTAGCATTCAGGAGATCAGGATGGTTTGCGGAGACCCTCCTAAAATGGGTTCCCTCCATTAAGGATAGTCCACATGGCTCCCCTTCAGTCCTCATTCAGGATCACCTTCATCAATGACTACCCTTTCCTATGCTTCATTTTCCTAATATTTTACATTAGATTGAGTTCTTATGAGACATTCCTCCGACTTTCCCAAAGCTTGCCCCAGGTTCTACATCTCATTCCACTACTAGAAGTATGGTTTCAGTTCTTCTCAGAATTGTGCCATTGAAATGTCAGGGAATCTGCAGCCTGCCGTAAGACAAAGATGGATATATGTTGAGTCTTTTCATCCTCTCTCATCTTTGTCCAATAGAACAGATACTCCTCACAATTTATGGTTTGGGATTGTGAGTCTTTGGTTGCTTCCACTGGTTTATAAGGGAGGAAAGCTATTAAAATGTCTGTAGCAGCATCTCTAACTAGAAGCATTGTCTGTCTATGAAACTAATATCAAGAACTATCTCCTTTTGAATTTTCTTCAACAAATCAATCAGAACCTGATCTCTCTCCTTTATGGCTCCTTCATGGTGCTTACTATTTTATCTATGTGAAATACCTCAGATTATATCCTAAACCAGGCCTTTGTTTTACCCCCCAAATGTGTAAACATTAGAATTTAATCTCAGTGAACAAAGGGATTACATTAGTCTGGCTTACCTCTCCCTGCCCCTTCCTCCACCTAGCATAGTGTCTAACAGATAATAGGTGCTTAATAAGAATTTTGAATAAAATAATAGATTAACTCATGAATGTAATATAAACTGACTTCCAAACAAGATTATATTATCTTTGAAGGCATCTAATGCATCTCAAGGTGAATAACTTTGAAAACTTTTTAAAAGAACTATAAAATAATATATAACGTGCATGGCAAGGAAGAGAGTAAATAAGCCTTTAATGGCTTGAGAATGGGATTGAATTAAATAATTAAATACAATTGAATTTAATTAAATAAGTATAATTAAATGTATTAAATTAAACACAGAGATACATTTAGAAGAATACTTATATAGATTATGTATTTCTGAAAGTTTAGGGTAAAATAAAAATGGAGACATCAAAAAGTAAAATAAATGACAAGAGTATGGCAAGAGAATTATGTTAGAGATAAAATGAAGGAAGAAAAAAGTTGTTTAAATACTAAAATTTGTGAACTATTTTTTGTTTTTGTGGGTTTTTTTTTTCACTTGTTTCTGCACCAGAAAGATTAGTTTTAGCATATTAAAAGAATATGATTAAAGGAACTTTTCATGATACCTTTAATGTCAATGTTGGATTTATGTTTGATTCAGAAAATGTTTTTAAATTTCAGAAGGGAAAGATTTAGTTTTCAGTGGTTTAAATATTTAGTTTTCTTATAGTTCAGACAGATATTCTGAGACCAATTTAAAAGCAAGACATTAAAACAGTTTTTGAAAAAAATGTATATTTTTTCTATTTAGGAAGGCACATTTGGTATTTCAAGATTTGAAGGGCAAATAACTGAGCTTTCCAAGTTTAATTTTTTTATAGTGCAACCATATGACACAACTCAGTCTTTGTGTGTAGTAGGAGAAGATTTTGGTAAATCTCTAAAGTTATTTTAACATATTAAAAAAATAAAGATAACAGTAAATTATCAATAAACTCAACAAACTAGGGTTACAGCTTAAGGATTTATGAAGTTCAAATTCAAAAACTCTAAATATTATAATAATCTGGGCCAATCTGTCATTCTAATCTTAGAAACTAGTAAAAAAAGTCTTGCATTTATGAAATACAATAAATCAAAAATATCAAACATTCGGCAGTAAACCAATGGCATTTACTATGGTTCTTATGTAAATTCATGACATATGTAATGTCACATATGTAATATTTAAACAAAAAGAATGACATATTTTCTTCACCTTGTAATATGGTATATTAAAATAGATATAAGGGGGCTCTATATGAATAGTGACATAAATCTTCAACAAATGTTTTATCGAAAATGTATTTGCATTAGTAATGTTTTTATATAAATATATTATCATTGACTTCATCATTACTGAACACTACCCCAATATACAAGGATTCCTTACTTTGCCATATATTAAATTAAATCTTAAAACAATGTTTTAAGGGTAATTGCTCTAAAAGTGATTCTTTTAAAAAGAAAAGCCTCTCATATGAAGTTTCAGTGCAGATCAATAAATACTTGAAAAATATTTAAGGTACATATATGAGTACAGTTTCACAAAATATTTACCAATGATTATGCATCAAAAGGAAAATAAATGTCAATAAATTACAAGTATAATTTAATTAACAATTTAATGCACAGGTAATTTAGATCATAGCATATATGATCTAAAATAAAATAGACGTGCGATATAACTTAGGTTGGAAAAATTTCAAAGGCAAGGAAAACAATTACATAATTTGAATTTAGGATTTTCTTTAAGCTTGTGTCTAAAGACAAATTTTCATATCTTCTACTGTATTAGGATTTTCCCTATGACCTTAATGTGAGTATAGTGCTACTCAGTTCTCAATGAAACACATAATATGGGAATTTCAAATATAATTGTAACCTTTCTAACACATTTTCATTTACTTATGAGAAGTGATTTTTGTTCATAAAACATAATATATCTCTTGTGTGATTCCTTGGAATTATTCTCAGAACCTAACTTCTTATTGACTCTTACTTTCCTTATGCATAGTTTCCATTCTCACTGCTCCTTTAAGCTGACATCGTTGAATAATAATTATCATGCTGATAGGATGGGTTTTCTATGCCTTAAATAAATACTGGAAAAGGCTACATAGTACAAAAAGAAGAAGAGGCTTAAAAACATAAAAGTACATGGACAAACATCAGGACACATGGAATTTTATGAAGTAACTAGCTAAAATGGTTATCTTTGGATAAAAATAAAATTATTTGCAGTAACAAAGAATATGCAAAAATAGCAAGACACTGAATGAAAGCCATTTATTTAGTCAAAATATTTTTAACATTATAAAGTTACAAATATGTAAAAGAAAAGAATTATAATAAAACTATTCCCATTTAATTTTCTTTTCTTAAAAGAAATCCTTCATTTAATGAAGAGTGAAAAAAATAGATTTAATTAAATAAAACTAATGTGATTTAATTGCTATTTATGTTGTATATCTATATTCATATAACTTTTCATTGTTCTGACCTATTTTTCACTATTCATTTAAGGCATATAACGGCTAACATTTCAGCATAAAGATTTTTATTCAAACACATTGATATTTTTAGCAATACCCATGGAGTCTACATGTTAGAAACACTTGTGGTGTTGTTATCTTACGTTGAGGTGAGTTTTTCTTTTTAAATTATTTTTTTGGCTTGCTTGTTTTCTTTAATATTGAAATTTTTTTGAATAGAGGACAAGCAGACCTGCTTCATGCTAAATTTTAGTATGTTGAACTGAGAAATTGT
>NW_011888799.1:10258079-10273086 GCF_000151845.1 Pteropus vampyrus
TACATCAAACTTATAAAAACATATTTTAATAAAAATTATAAATTTCATGGGTAGTTTCATTGGTGCTGTGTCTTAGTCCATTTAGGCTGCTATAACAAACTGCGCGCCTTGAGAATAACCAACATCTATTTCTCATAGCTCTGGAGGCTCAGGAGTCCAAAATCAAGGTGGTGGCAGATTTGGTTTATGGTGAGAACAACTTTCTGGGTCATAGCTGACCCCTTTTCATTGTGTCCACCATGTGGTAAAGGGGAGGAGCTACCTTTCTGGGGTCTCTTTTCTAAGGGCACTAATCCCAACTATGAGGGTTGGGATTACCTTCAAGATCTAATCAACTCCAAAGGCCCCCACCTCCTAATATCATTACCTTGGGGATTAGGTTTCAACATATAAATTTTGGAGGTAAACAAACATTCAGATCAAGCATGCAAAAGAGAAAATTAGTAAACTCTTCTATTAAACAGAAGAAATTGTTCAGAATACAGAACAAAAAGACAAAGATAAATGCAAAAAGGAGGGTAAGAGACATGCAAAGTTGTAATGTATGTTTGATTGCAGCTCAAGAGGGAGGAAAAAAGTAAGATAGAAATAATTTTTGATAGATGAATCTGATAAGTTTTTAAAATTTATAAAGGACAATAATTCATGAAATCCATGAAAGAGGCTCAGTGCATCTCCAGTGACGTAAATGCAAAGAAAGCCATATGTAGATATATCAAGTGAAACTGCAGAAAACCAAAGATAATGAAAAAATCTTAAAAATAGTCACAGGAAAAAGACAATGAGATAAAGATTATAGAAAGTCATTATTTTCAATATAATGAAAAATTCTATACTAAGCAAAAATAGCTTTCAAGTATGAGGGTAAAAAGACATGTTCAGAGAAACAAAGACTGAGTTTTTCACTAGCAGAATATCTCTAACGGTACTAAATAATTTTTTTTATAAAGAAGAAAGTGGTTCCAGATGAAAACATCTGAGATGCAAAAAGAAATGGTAAGCAAAAAAAGTAGTACATTAGTAAATTAAAAAAAAATTGAACTGTAAATTAAAAAAAATAACATCTAGTCAGATTAAATAATAGCATTAGAATTAAAATGCTAGACAGCAATAATATTTAAGTCAGGAGGGGTTCTAATGGAGTTTAAATGATCTAACTTTTTTATCACATAAGGAAGAAAAATGAAGGTTTTGACAAACTTTAGATTTTGATAAGTATGAATATTATAATTCCTAGAGCAATCACAAAATTGGAAGCAAACATTATTTTTTAGAGATACAAAAGGAATAAAGGTATAATAAATTGGAATGTCAATCCAAAAGATGGCCAAAAAGAGAGTGAAAAGAATATATAGATAGAAATATATATGGGACATGTGAGACCTAAAGAGAGCACAAAATAAAATGGTAGATTTAAATCCAACAATATCTGAAATTATTTTAAAGAAACTAAAGGGAATAAGTTCTCCAGCTAAAAGACAAAAAATAATTATACAGAAAATTCTTCACATTTAACTATATGCAATTTATAAGACATATAGAAAATCTATAAAAAGGTTGATACTAAAAGAATGAAAAAACTTATACTTAAATACAAATAAAAGATTCTGATGAAGCTATATTAATATTAGAAAATAGACTTTAAAGTATTTCTAGAGATGGAACATAAGTTTATATTGATAAAATATTTAGTTCATCAAGAAGATATAATAATAATAATATATATATATGCACATTATAACATAGGTAGTAAAACTATAAAAGAAAGCCAAGAGCTAATTATCTTAAAAGTCAAAATAATGCAGAGGAGGAGAGGGTGATTAGAAGAAGACGTTCAGGAGGCTTTTAGAATGCTGGTGATATTCTATTTCTTAATCCGAGCACTGTTTAAATAAGAGTTAACACATAACTATTAGTAATAATAGTATATATACAAGCTTTACATATTATCTGCATGTTGGGAAATTCTTGAGTTATTAAAAGAAAAAGCACACTGCATAATCATATACACACAGAGTCATCTTTTTTTGTTTTATATATCTATACATTTATCTATCTATAAATACAGTCAAAGGATATATATGAAATTTTTATCAGCAGTTATCTTTGATTGGTGGTTTTATACTTTCTTTTTCTTTAAATGTTTTCCTGTAATATACATTGCTTTGCAATAAGGAAAAATTGGATTAAAAAATAACTACTCAGGAATAGAAAATAGGGTTTCTAGAGAGAAGAGAGGCTGGTAGAAGGATGTGTGTCAACCTTGGAATGGAAAATGAATAGGTTTGTGGAAAGTGAGACATAGATATTCAATGAGAAGGAAATACTTGGAAAGCAGCAGTGCTGAAAAGGACTCCAGGGTGAGTATGGACAGCAAATTAGATAGAAGCTTGCAGTGTTATGTGCCAGGAATGAGAGCCAGTGTTATTTATAGCTACAAAAGCACAGGCACCATGGCACAAAACAAGGACAAGCAGCCTCTTTTTATATATATTTGGAAAATCTGACTATAAGGCAACAATTTTATAGCGAACTACTTTTAGCTTAAACTAGGTACATGGAAGAAAATAGCCACCATGACCTAAAAATCATTATGGTGATATGGAATTCTCCAATAAGATTATTTCTCATTCTAGTTTCATAAAGGGCATGGCCTCTATTAATGGAAGCCCCAAGTTTTACCAAGGGTGATGGTAAAAATGTGGATATTTGGAAATTTTTCTTTAGAATCTTTCTCAAAAAAGACATCTCACAATAGCCATGAAAGATAAAAAAAAAAAAAAGTCTGCATTCCCTTAAGGATTCAACTTATGGGAGAAAGCAAAGTACAGAAATCATAAAAGTAGGAGAAATGAATCCTGACACAAAACTGGCCTTTAATAGAATATACAATGCACAATATCCAAAGGGCATTGTGAACTTAAGATGTCCAAAATGGCAAGCAGAATATGGCAGCAAATGTCTAGGTATCAGCTGATAATCAGTCAGGTAGGTAAAGCATATTGCTCCTAGGTCCACTGATGGCCAGGAGTTGGACTGGTGGAGAGTGGGATCCAGTGCCCTGGAAGAAAGTTGATTGGTGAGAGTTAGGCAGCAACATAAGGCAAGTGGATGGACCTCAAGGCAGGACTTCAAGTTCAGCAAGATATTGGGGTGCTATATCATATCTCGCAAGAGATAAAGAGGCCGGCAGGATATAGATATCCCTCAGATAGTATAAATAATGAGAGACTACTTACATAGGTATGGGCCAAGCCATTAAAAACAAAACAAAACAAGGAATATTGAGGTATGCAGAGACTATCAAGAACAGGATGCTGTTACCACTTTTAAGTATAAAAGAATAAAGGGATGAAATAGCATTACCAGGGTCCAGTAAGAACTGCAGTGGTGACCTGTCAGAGGGTAAAGTTGTTGCCAGAGAAATAATGTCAAAATAGAAAGGAAAACAGCATGATAAAAAGACCTTGACCTCTTTCTCCTTCTCTTCTACTATTTGCTGGTGATGCTCCTTTATTGGCAAGTCCAGCGCAAAGCCAGAGGACAAGGGAGTTTGGGTGATGCAGGCCGTAAACATCAACCTTCCAGTGCAAAGGTCAGGGAAGAGAAGGGTAGAGAAGAAAATCTGTTGGTGATGATGGGGAGTGCAAACAGTACTCTGCACATGCAAGCCAAGGCAAAAAAGACCGGTTATGCATAGTGGGCCAATATGCCAGAGCTGTCCTTCATTCAGTCAGCCCCAAAGTAATTTAAAAATACTTCCTGCAATGTATTTGCCCCATTATTAGTGTG
Organism: Pteropus vampyrus; assembly: GCF_000151845.1. NCBI lineage: Eukaryota > Metazoa > Chordata > Mammalia > Chiroptera > Pteropodidae > Pteropus > Pteropus vampyrus. The sequence goes on from NW_011888799.1 coordinate 10,261,872, forward strand.
CTTAGGCTACAAAGACAGTAAGTTATTTTTTCTCACGAATGTTTTGTAGCCCTGAGTTGAGTGGAAGAGAAGACAGCATGTAACAAGGGTGAGAGAAAAAGAAAATCAGTCATTCTCAGGTTTGGAAGTAAGTTAAAAAAAATGCTACAGAGCAAGGGACATTTAAGCCTTGCAAATCAGAACAAGGGGGAGATAGAAGGGAATTTGTGGAGAAGGAACATCACGAGGCATAAACAGCCTTGTGTATTTGGACGTGTAGCAGTTTGGTTTTGGTCGGAGCAAAAAATGAGAGAGAGATTGGAATTAGAACCTATATAGAGACTATTGGTCTCCTTGGATGAACCTTGCTCCCTTGGCCAGACTGACATAGAAACACAGCAGGGCTGGGCTGAGTAAGTAGATGGCACATTGGTAGTAATGACTGGGTAGGGTGCGAGGATACAGGATCTTTCAGATGGTGTTCCACTGCTTTAGGGTTTTCATCTCTTAGAATAAGATAAAGAAGAATTAGCATGATGGGCAAGGGGATAAACAGACTGGAATAAATAACATAAGCCAAAATAAAAATATAGAAAACTCACAAGGGGAATAAAAGGAGGACCCTCAAACCCTTGGGAATCATAAAAAGATTGTCACTCTCTGGGGATTAAATTCACTCGATCAGTAAATAATCAAAAGAGAAAGAATGTCTTCTAGTCCTAACAGAAAACACTGTCTACTTAGTTCATTTACTAACAGTCAGTGGTGCTGATTCATCTCAGAGAGAAAGTTTATCAACCAAAAGAGGTGGCTTACATGGAATGGTAGGGTCCAATAATGTGGGCATCTGTGATGTGTTCACAGAACTTTCCAGAGAAGAATTTTCCTGAATCTGGGAGGCATGGGTGGGCATTTTGGTAGCATTCTTGAAGGAAAACAAGAAAATCCATCAGACATCACTGTATTATAATTTTTGCTCATCAGCCTTCAAGTAATAATTGTATATATCTTGAGAGAAGGAAGCCTGGTTAAAGAATATATGTAAACCACTTTTTGAAAAGGTTACCAGAACAGAGATTCTAGCAAATATATTATCTCTTGCCAACTTCATCAATGAGCTTCTTTCATTGTGAATCTAGTTTTACCACTATGCCTTTACAAATACCATTTCCCAACCTATAAGACAGACATTCTAATCCTGGAATACAGTAAATCTACCCTTTGGAGTCTCTTGGCAGTCTCGCTCAGTTTCCTGCCAACCATACAATCTCATTGCCTGTATCCCTTTAGATTTTCTGCATCTCAAAAATATGTTGACTTGTCTACAGAGAAACTTAAGGTCTTAAATACAAATCACACCTTTAAAAACATTTTGATAAAATGACTACAGGAAGTATGTGGATATAACAGTCACCCAGGAGGTAACGAAGCACAGCTACCCAGGATGTAAAATAAACTTAATTCATCTCAAGTTTAGTTTCTACCTTCTATTATATTATGAAGAAGGCACTATAGAATGGTAGAGGACTAGCAGTAAGCAAACATTTTTTTAATCCACAGGAATTTTTCCTCAAACTAAATCTTTATGAAAACCGTAATGTAAAAATGTGAACATGAGATTCATGGTCAGAAGCAGGAAAGAATAGCCAGTGGATCTGCTGGCTCGATTCTTTCTAAGGCCCATGGTACCCCAGCACATCCTGAGGAGCCTCCTGGGGCTCAATCTGAGAACAGCTAACAGAGTCAAGGAACCTGGGAGGAAAAATCAAGTAATACAGGTTTCAATCTTGGCTCCACAATAGGCTTGAGAATAGGTCTGGTGACTTTATTTCATTATTTAATAGAAACAGCTGCTCTCGGCAAATAAGGAAGACATTTTCATGATGAATCAGTCATGGGAATACTTGTCAGTTGCATGAAGCACCAAACAAAAGATTCGAAGTTTGGACTAAACTCTCATATTTGAAAATCCAAATTTTCCTCATTACATAATCATTTTCTTTGACTTTGTTTAAAAGCCATTGCTCTAAAAATTTTAAAAGAACACATACAATTTCATATACAGATTTAAATACATTTCTTAAAAGATAATCTTTATATTATTGCTTTATATTGCTGTGCGTTAGTGAAATTACAAGTCATTTATTTAAGAAATAATTATTGAGCATTTATTATTTGTAAAACATGTGCCAACACAGTTAAATATATGAAGTTGCCTTGATACTTGACCATGACAGAGGACAGGAAAGCCAGGGCGATAGAATTATAGACTGAATTTGTCAATCTATTGTTAAGTATTATGATGACTCCTCATGTTCATCATAGTCTCACCTCAAATTGACAAGTTAGGTGACTTTCATTATTTGTGTGATCTTGATTGGTTTTTACTTGACGAAATGACGCATGTAACCTGTTTCTTCCCCCTCACTTTTTTTTTTTTTCTCAATAGTAGTTTAACCTAATCTTATACCCAGTTCTTTCTGATAAAATTAGGTCCTTTCTTTCATTATTTGGTTTGTATCATTGACTTTTACGGTTGAACTCTCTGCTTTTTATTATGTCATCTCAAATACTATTAGTATATATTCTTAACTAATACTTTAATGATTTATATTATTAACTATAATATTTAGTTTAGGATGTTCCATTTAAAATAGAAACAATCACTGGAAATATCACTGACCAGGATATATTCTTATTCCCATTTAGGCCAAGTCAGCGTGGAAAAGTAATAGGAAAAAAAGCAGCTCCTTCTTTATATTAAATTCAGTTCAAGGTTATTTCTCTAAGGGTACATAATAATATCTGTAAGCCAAAGCTTGAGTAATAGAGATTTGCCTTGGTATGCATGAAAGCACTGCTTGATTATTACAAAAGAAATCGACAACTATGACACACAGATACTTGGTACAAACAGCACATAAACCACAGAGTTCCAGGAAGGTGGGCGGGAATCAGTGCACAGCGATTCTTCAGTTCCTGGAAGCTTAAGATTGACCTCCATGACCATCAAATCAATGTAGGATTTATCTCATTTTCTCTGCTAACTTTTTTTGTTGTTGTTAGCTATCTGGGTATGAAAATACTAACTTGAAAAAGAAGTGAATTTAAGAAATAAGTGTCCAATTTTTAAGTGATTTTTATCTGGAAAAGACTTTGTTTTTCCTCAAAAAATTAATGGCATAAGCCTTAACTCTTTTTCATCCTTCAATTTGTAAGAGTTCGGATTGCAGCATTTGCCTTGATGGAGCACTGCAGAAAATACCATTTTGGTAGGCAACTGTAGTTATCCTGCATCGGTAATATTTCTTCTTGGAATTTTCTGACATGAGAGTCAGGTCAGTTACAATTAATGAGAGTAGTTAAGGTTGCTTGTGATAGACATGTATCTGAGGAAGGCTGAGATGTCCAAGATGGAAAAGTATAGTACCTGATATATTCATAGTTCTACCGTGTGCTGGACAAAATGATGTCTCTCTCATTTTCCTATCTGCTTATATATTCAGGAGGCAGTACATATTCAAGGGCAGTATATATTAGGCAGCATATGACTTATTTATAAATCTTTCCATTTTAAAAGTCTAAGCTAGCATATCAGCTACTCTTGAGGAAAAAAAGAAATCACCAAAATGGGTACATATGCTTCTCACTCTGAGTAAAATTATATTATGCAACAGTTCTCTTCCTCATTTCTAAACTCCAACTACCACTGGAGGAAGCGCATTAGCAGTCAAAAGTATAATAGATGGAAGTGGATTCCAAAGAAAATGCAGAATCTTAAGGAGTCAAGATATAACTACTAATGTTGGACAGTGCTATACAGTAAAAAGTACATACTTTTCAATGTTACCTCAAATACTTGGCATAAAATTCAACTTTTTACTTATTATGCCAAGATCTGTTCCCTTTCCACCTCCTTCAAAGTCTACAAAAACCAGTTGGTGAGACAATGTCTTAACTAATTAAAAACATGTCTCAGAAGGTCCATTTCACATCTACGATAGAAGAACAGATCAATATATGGAAATTAAAACTAAAGAATAACATTAAAAAAGGGACATTAAGATATCGAAGATAAAAATAACCAAAAATTTAGACTTTTCTTGCTCTAAGAACTTTAACAGTCACAAAGCCATCAATAAGTCAATAATCGCAAAATGCCTGCCATGTATGCTTTGGACTAGACAATAGAAAAATGCGAAGTTTGGCCACCAATGAGCCAAAATTCTAAATGAAGTGACATATAGCTTAAGTGTCAAATAAATGATTCACCGATTGAAGAGTAAAAGTGGAAGAAATATTAAGGAACACTCAGTCCAACTTCCTTATCTTATGAAAGAGAAAACCCAGGAAGAAGAAATGACCTAGCAGATAAAAGGAAGGGACTGGATTGCACTCCAAGTCTTCTGACTCCAATCTGTAAGTACAGGGATTTTCACATCATTGGCCAACCTTTTCCCAGAGGAAATAACTCTTTATCACCCAAAGCAGGGTAACTGCAATGACTGTAGCTAAGCAACAGTTCCACTTGAACATTCTTAATGCCATAATAAGGTCCTTTCTCTTCCAGCAATGGGGTTATTTGAGGAAGGCTTTCAACGAGTTTAATGACTCTAAGTGAAACAGGCCCTATGGAAAAATCAATTTATGGAGAAAGATTTCCAATACTATAATATAATCATTAAAGAACTTTAGCCAACCGACAAGTCTTAAAGGGCCCATTATGTGCTAAACATAGTTCTGGTTAATGTCTGGGGAAAACGGAAGTGCCTAAGACGTAATACCTTATGTCCTTGACAGCCTTGCTCTTTCTTAAATCCAGTTACTGCCTCCAGCAGAACCAGGAGGAAGAGCTACCTATGTTTCTGACGAGTTCTTCCCATCAGTAAATCTCCAGCTATCAGCATGATCTGCTTAAGATATTGGTCCAAAGAAGATTCTAGAGAGCACTTTTTCTAAAAACTGACTGTGGCCCACATTAGAAAATACATCTTACATCACGATCTATTACACACATATATATATTAAACTGAAACGAAAAGTATGACACGATAATATTGTACTATGTGCAACACCTTCTGATACCTCCTATTCCTCTCTATTCTCTTTTCTTTAAGTGAAATACAAATGTAGATCATAATACATTCAACTAATTTAATGACTGTCTAATAGAGCATAACTCATTTGAGAAACACTAAGAGACTATTTATTCATTAATTCCACATATATTTATTGAGTGCCTATCCTAGGAAAGTACTATTTGAAGTATTGGAAAACATTTTTCTTGGAGCCACCATATAAGAAGTCTGACTACCTGGAGAACAACATGCTGAAGAGGCCACATTTAAATGCTAAGTTCAACAGTTCCAGCTGAGATGGTCTTTCAGAAAGACCTAGACGTGGTACCAGCCATATGTGCAAAGAAGTCACCTTGGAAGTGGTTGATTTAGCCCCAGCTATTCCAGCTCTCTGACATTCAAGTTATTCCCGGCTATTTAAATTATCTTAGCTGAGGCTCTAGACATAGAGGTGGAAAGAAACTGACCTCATTGTGACCTTTCCAAATTACTGACCGACAGAATCTATGAACATAATAAAATGGTTGTTATTTGACATTACTAAGTTTCACGATGTTTGTTTTACAGAAATAGATAACCAGAACAGACTCCAATTTAAAACAATTTTCTGACTCCACAATGAAGCATAATATTTTGATCCTATAATTTTTTTACTATGATGATGGGAGAGAGAAGGATCCTCATTGCTTTATTGTTTGGCTTAGTTTATGTGGAAGAGACAGTTGATACTCATAAAATAATCCATTTGCTCCCAAACCTTCTCTACAAGCCCTTGCAGGTAGCTGATGGCTATCTGTCCACTTCTGGCTAGTAGAATATAATTAGAGTTAACTATATCACTTTGAATACAGTTAGAAGTAGGTGTGACTTCTCTAACTGTTCTCTCTTTTGGACTAGGAGCGCAAACTCCGAGAAGACGTTATGAGATGGAGGTATCCTGGATCCTTGATTTTCTGAAAAGCATTGCCAAAGAGAGCTTCCTGACCCACACCAAGCTGCAATACGAATAAGAATTAAATCTTTGTTGTGTTAAGCTAAGTAAATTTAAGGCATTATTATTTGTTATAGCAGACCTTAACTAGTATAATTTTCATGATCTGTCATTATAGTCATTCTGCATACACTATAAACACTCTCATTTGGGGGCAGGGAGGATTTTTTAAATTAAATTCATTTCAATGTCTATTCAACTCCTCCTCCAAGCAGCTATACTATATGACTGGGCAGGGAGCGGGTGGGACTCAGCAACCATGCTGACTGATTTCTTTTTTAATTCATGTACACAAACTTCAAGTGGACCCTATTGTTTCCTACTTATTCTCCTAAATTTCTTAATTAATTCTCCAGTTTTCAAAAGTGACTCTTTCAAACTCCCCTCACTTTCTTCAAATCAACACCTCCTTCCCAAAATTTATTCTCAGCTGATGACTTGCTTCATATTTTACTGACAAAGTTGAAGCCACAGAAAATAATTTCCACATGTTCCCACCCCCACATGTACCAATCTATCTAGATCTGTCCATATATTATGCCTTCTCTTTTCTCAAATGTAAACGAGCCGTTTATGCTCTTATATAAAGCCAACGACTCTACTTGAGCTCTGAATACAGTCCCATCTCTCCTACTCAGTGATATTGCTTCTGCAATTCCCTCCTCTCGATTTCCTCCTCTCTCTGTTTTACCGCAAAGCTTTCTTGCTTTACTGCACATTGCCATCATCATATAATCATTATTATTTCCCTTTATTACAAAACTCCTGAAAAAATTATCTTTATTCACTGTTTTTACTTCCTCCAAGCTCCATTGAACCTCTTTAAATTACTCTCATCTCTCTTCTAAAGCGGATATTGTCAAAGTCACCAATGACCTTCAAATTGTTAAATAAAATGACCAATTCTCACTTTTCATAGGACACAATATCTTAGCAGCTTCTGGAACAATTGATCCTTTGCTCCTTCATGAAACATCTTCTTTACTTGACTGCTGGGACAATATTCTTTTTTGGTTTTCTGCTATCTCACTGCCTGATCGTTCTTAGTGTCATTTCCTAAATCATCCTCATCTTTCCAAACTCTAAGCATTGAATGGTCCCAATCTCATATTTCAGACTGTCTCTATTTTCTGTGTGCATTTATCTTTCTAGTTAATCCTTTCAAATTCCACGTCTTTGATTATTAGCTATGCCATGGTGAATCCAAAATTTATATTTTCAGCTCCAACTTAAAGATTTTACTACTGAACCTCACTTACATAACTGTCTTATATAGCCAGCCCCATATTTTCCCACTTAGATGCTTAATAAGTATCTCTAACTTGGTAGATACAAAACTAAACTCTTGATATTTTTTCCCCACAACTTATTCCTCCCACAATCTTCCTATGACAGTAAGTGACAACTGCTTTCTATTAGTTATTCAGTCCTCAAAGTTTGGGGTCACACTTGACTCTTCTTTTCCTTACAAACTGTAAGCAGTCCTTCAGCAAATCCTGTCAATTCTATTTTCAAAAATATATTCTGAGTTTAATCCCTTTTTCTGCTGTCACTGCTCTCATGATATTTCAAGCCATGATTATATCCCATGAAGATTTTTGCAATTACCTCTTACATAATCTCCCTATAACCATTCTTACACTATTGTGGCCAAACTTCCAAACTGTAGCCAAAGATAGTACAATAAGTAGCTACAAAAATGTTTTAAAACATAATTCAGATCACATTCTCCTGTCTCAAAGTGCTTCAGTATTAAGTTCTTGGTGTCCTACATGACCTGGCTTTACAGTACCTCCCTAATACCATCCCATAATACTAAGATAGGTGCCCACTCTGCTCTGAAAACACTTCCTTTCTTGCTCTTCCTTAACTTCACCAAACAAGGTCTATTTCAAAGCCTTTGCATATACAGTTCTCTTTGTGAAGGATGCTCTTTTTTCATGTTGCCACATGGCTTAATCCTCACTTCATCCATTTCTCTGCTTCAATTTTATTTTTTTTTAGAAAAGCTTTTCTTTGACTACTTATACTATTTATCCTTTTTTCTGCTTTACTTTTATATTTTATAACATTTATCAATAATATAACATAGTTTATATTTATTTGCTTATTGTCTGATGCTTCCCTTTTGCAGGCTTAGAATGTAAGATCCACGTAGGCAACAATTTGATCAGTTCTGTTCAATATCTTTTATTCTATAACCCAAAATACCTGAAATACAGTAAGAGCTCATAAATTTTAATAAATTAATAAATAAATGAACGTGAAGCTCAGTTTTGTTTGATGAATGAAAGTCTCATTTCTGGAAACTCTGGGTTCATGTAGAAAACAAACAAACAAAAAAACAAGTCATCTGCATGTGTCCACTAGCATTGAGCTGACTGACTAAAATAAGACTCCAGGAATATAAAACAAACTCAGGATGGACAGCAAAAATAACCATAAACCAAGGCTACTAACATCCCTGGCAAGTATCCACAGATCAACAACTAACAGTGAGAGCCAGCTTGGCATCCGTGTGCAATATTAGCCCACACTTCTCCTTCCAGAAAGAGGAGACACATCCACATAAAGCAAATGAAGTAAAAAAAAAAAAAAAATGCTGACAAAGGGTTATAAATTAAATTAGTGGCATTGGTTTGTGCTTGTATAGAGAAAGAACATTAAGTTTGGAGAAAAATGGGGTCATTTTAGATGACCCTACGGTTTTAAAAAATTGTTATAAGTCTGGATTTCTCTTTCTGGTATTTCTTCTAAAGAAAATACATAAACTTGTAATCATTTTCTTTTCTAAACCTAAATCTATAACACATAATTTGACAAACATAAATTTACCTATGGGGACACCAGGAAAAAATATAAAAATTAGTACAGGCTTAAAAAATGCAAGATATAGAGGGGTAGTATAGTATACATGACTCTGAAATGACATTGGGGATGTTAAGTGGATGAATGGTCATAAAAAAGAATAAGCAAGTGCAGTATAGAAGGAAGTTAGGTGGTCAAAAATAAGATGACTGAAGAGCAGAACACCATGAGCAACACATCCGGCTGGAGGGATAAGTTCTAACGAGGAGGAATGGTTTGAATCTTGGAGCACAATAGAGAGGATATTCACTACCTCAAAGAAATCTTTATTGGGAGATAGGAATAGAAATAGAGGTTCACAAAAGAGTTGGGCTTTTTTTCCTTATACCCAACTAACTTTGGATTATGTAGCTGTGTAAACTGTAATTCATCGATGGACTAGTTTCAACCAATACTGTGTGTATAACCTGAAGATATATATCTGCCAAACTAAACTTATTGTCAGCATCGCATTCCACCTCACCACCTTCATCAAAATGTGCTTTCTGTGTCTCACAGCTTTGTGTGTCAGGCTCTGAATACATGTACACATACACACGCACTAGAAGTCAACAAAAGAGAATGAAGATTAGGGGTTTGAGGATAATAAATACCTTAAATGTATCATTTCTTTGTAAAGAAATGATACAATTCTAACTTCAATTGAAAAATGAAATGAATAATATTGTGGGATATTTGAAATTTAAGACAGAAAAGTTCAAATCCTTCATCTAATATGTGAAGAATGAGGACAAAGGGACAAAAAGACTACACATAACTTACCCAATAAAATATCTAAAGTTAGTGGAAAAGCTGGGATAAAAACCCAGATGTCCTAGCCTTGCGGAGTATTCTTTTCATTTCATTAGTTCTCATCTTGCTATCTTTATTGCCACAATAACTTTACAAACAAACAAAACACAACAAAACAAACTCTTCCTTCTCTTAAATAAGTTTATATTTATAGGTCTATTTTTGTAATGTTTCAGATAGCAGAAAACTTCCTTTTAGAATATTTTAAGGACTAGAATTGCAGGAATACTAAAGAGTATTCACTGGGCTTCCTGGAGTCTGCACCTACACTGTCCAGGGGTGATTTAGGATGTTAAAGATCATTGAGAGGAGAAAAATGTAAAAAGTGTGTGCTACAGGGTCTAGACTTTTCCCTCATTGTGGCTTTCAGGGTTCTTATTATTTCTTTAAGGAACGAAAATAACACTCTGATTTTGTAAGGCCTATGCCTCAGTATCACTAGACACAAGTTTTCTCCTTATCTGTATGGAATATAAAATTCTGTGTGTTATAAACTTTTCCTGATACAGCTTTCCATTTCCTAATTAGATTGCCATCAGTTTTAGAAAAAGCCCTAGTAGGCCGTAAAGTATTTAATTTGTCAGTCTTGAATGAGTCATGTTTCATTTGTAGTCTTGCTTTATGATTCTTATGAATATTACTATTTCGAGTCAAAAGACTGAGCCCCTCCCCAAAACAACAAGTATAAATGGTTCAAATCTAGACTCATTCTCATCACCAGTGAAAAATTTTTTCATATGGTACTTTGAGAAAAAGAAAAACACTTTTTGTTAACGAGATGAACATGCATTTAAAGATGATTCGCAAATCTTGGAAGACTTTCAACTTCCTGAAGCCAAGTGCTGTTTCTTATTCATCATTGAATCTACTGTACTTACCGAGCACCAGATTAACCACTAAAACTTGATTATACTTATTGAGTGTATTAGCTTTAGGTATATTCTATTACATTCAAAAAACAATTCTTTGAAGATGGTTCACTTATTAATCTCATTATACGAGAGAGGAAACTGAGGCTTACTGAGATGAACTAACTTAACAGGGCCACAATGAAGTTGGATTTCCAGATAAAGAAGTTTAATGTCAGTACCTACAATATGAATACACTTTGCAGTGTTCTTGAAAACGTTTGTTAAGGTGAAAACAAAAAGGGTCCAGACCACCTAGAAGACTTTCTGACCACGTTCCTATGTCTTTTTCATTTAATAATAAATATGTAATTTAGAGCTGATTTTAACCTGGGGAGCAAAAAGCAATTACTTTACAGCTAAAGCTCTCTTGTTCATGTCAGTTCACCACGTAGAGGCCATTTTTACAGCTCTTCTTCCAAATCGCTACATGTAGGGAATTATATCACAGCTGACAGAACTCTTTTGCAATGCCGTGGTTATCACCATTATCATCTCTTTTCTGATATGCTCCATCAGTTTTGTTGCTGAGCCATCAATCACTTTTCCAAGACTTGATCTTCTCTTTTGCAAGAACACACGTGTGTGCGTGCATGCAC
>NW_011888799.1:10273136-10290211 GCF_000151845.1 Pteropus vampyrus
TATGGTACTTTGAGAAAAAGAAAAACACTTTTTGTTAACGAGATGAACATGCATTTAAAGATGATTCGCAAATCTTGGAAGACTTTCAACTTCCTGAAGCCAAGTGCTGTTTCTTATTCATCATTGAATCTACTGTACTTACCGAGCACCAGATTAACCACTAAAACTTGATTATACTTATTGAGTGTATTAGCTTTAGGTATATTCTATTACATTCAAAAAACAATTCTTTGAAGATGGTTCACTTATTAATCTCATTATACGAGAGAGGAAACTGAGGCTTACTGAGATGAACTAACTTAACAGGGCCACAATGAAGTTGGATTTCCAGATAAAGAAGTTTAATGTCAGTACCTACAATATGAATACACTTTGCAGTGGTCTTGAAAACGTTTGTTAAGGTGAAAACAAAAAGGGTCCAGACCACCTAGAAGACTTTCTGACCACGTTCCTATGTCTTTTTCATTTAATAATAAATATGTAATTTAGAGCTGATTTTAACCTGGGGAGCAAAAAGCAATTACTTTACAGCTAAAGCTCTCTTGTTCATGTCAGTTCACCACGTAGAGGCCATTTTTACAGCTCTTCTTCCAAATCGCTACATGTAGGGAATTATATCACAGCTGACAGAACTCTTTTGCAATGCCGTGGTTATCACCATTATCATCTCTTTTCTGATATGCTCCATCAGTTTTGTTGCTGAGCCATCAATCACTTTTCCAAGACTTGATCTTCTCTTTTGCAAGAACACACGTGTGTGCGTGCATGCACGCACACACACACCTTTTTCTAGACAATTTATGTATATCTGGGAGAAAACTTACAAGAACGGATGTCTTGACTGAGGATGCTCAGATGTTCATTAATTTTTTTCAACAGAGATGAAAAAAATAGAAGACACATTTTTAAGTAGCAGCAGGAAAGTTTTAGTTTATATAGAGGTGGGAAAATGGAATATATTCTCTGCAAAAACTTTGTAATGAATTAATCAAGTTTAATTAAAAAGTTCTTTGAGATTAGAACATATCGGTGATTCTCAGAATTTTCCCATCATGATATTTGCTCTTTATCACCAACAACTTGAGAATTCACATAAATGTAAACCATAAAGTTTTGTTTGAAAAGTTTGAAGGTTTTGGATCTCCTTAAATCTGTACCCCATAATCCTTGACCTATAATTTTTAAAGAAGATGAGTAGAGAATTACGATATTGTACAATTTTAAAATATTTTGAAAGCATTAAATTTCCCAACATAAATGAGAAAATGGCTTGGTCAGCCCATAATTTCCTGAAAGGTCCAATAAGGTGAAACAGACACCACCCAAGTAAAATTTTACATAATCACATGGACACACCAATGCAAAATTAAAACAGATTTCCACCTGAGAATTCAAGAAATGTACTACCTTGCCCCGTACCGGTAAGAATCCGATTACCACAAGGATGGATAGTTACCCATGGCGAAGAACGGGATTCCCAGCAGGGTGGAGTTGTACTTCCCATCAGTGATGAAGAAGATCCCTGCTGCGGTGACGATGGAGATGCACACTGTGAGCACCCCTAGGAGGCCCAGGAAGGGCTTGCTGCGCAAACAGTCCTTCATGGAGCTGGAGAGAGTGGCTGTGGTCAAGATCAGCACGAGGCTCACCAGGACCTTGCTCCTGGCCAGGATGCTGGTCTTATGAAAGTCTCTCCAGAGGCTAAAGGATGCTAAAGAGTAGAGATGGAGGTCCTGGTGCTCCTCCTGGAGCTTCCTTACAAGCTTACAGAACTCATTCTCCCACTTCTCCCCTATGAGGTCCTGGGTGGCAGAGCCATAGGTCTGGAGGTAGTAGGTGATTTGAATGGCTCTGGCTGACTTGACCCGCTGGTCCTTGCTGTTTGGCACTTCCACTACCCCGCCCAGTTGGTGTCCGATAAAACTGTTCCTCCCATCCTTGAAAACAGAAAAAGAGGAGATTTAGGTTACCAGAGAGATGCACATTCTAAAGAACGGATTCTTACTCTATGTAGGAAGAAGCACAAAAGGAGGCAAAGATAGGCTTTAGCAATTGTGAAACTGATGTGGGTGGAGTGACATGTTAGGATTTTATATTGAACTTTTTAGAGCCACATGGAATACCATGCAAGATGATCAGGATTAGAAAAGATGCAAAAAGTATTATGAAGCTACACAAGTCTTGTCACATGCATAGGAAATGTACATATATATTATTTTGATCTCATCCATACTCTCATTCCCACTATTTCTTTCTGTAACAATCTATTATAACTCCTTTATGCAGGATCAAGTTTATGATTCAGTTTTAGCTCAAAGTAAAGCATGGCATGAGTTAACAACATTTTAAAAGTTAAAATAAGTTAGAAGTCAACATTTCATGTAATAAATGTATGCTAAACTTTCTAGGATTAACACACATATCTCCTACACACATATCTATACCAACACACACACACACACACACACACACACACACACACACACACACACACACACTGCAAGCATCCATACTCATTCTTTTTATATTCTGGGGTACAACCATGTATCACAAAGTAAGTAGAAGAAAAATACTGTTCTTTTTACAATTAATCTTATAGTGTTGAAATGTTTTTTAAATACAATGTGAGCACCTATCCATTTACTACAATTTCCTTCCAGATACTTGCCTCAGTCATAGATTAACATTTTTACCACAGAAGATAGTGGACAAACTCCCCGCCCCCTCCCCACCCATATAAAACTAATGAGATTTCAGGTGGGTTGTCAAAAGTCATCTCAATTTCAGAGTTTCACATAAGGTAGAGTAGGCTACTTTTAAGAGAAGCAATCCCTCCTCTTTAAGGCACACATGAGAAGAACATTGAGTTGCCAAAACAGGTTCAGAGTAGTAACTCTCAACCAGCGCGCCTTACCACTTAGAAGAAAGCCATTGCTAAATTTTAATCAATTTGGACATTTTCTTTTTGCCACACTGTCATTTACTCCAATGGCAATAATAGTCAGATGGAATATTGAATCCAATAGCAGGTTGCAAGATGGTAACATTGAAAATGTGCTTCAGGTACTGAGACACAGGCACAAAGGTAATTTTATGCCATAAATAGATTGTGTGTTTAATAGATCAGGCAAGACATTCATCTCCTGAGGATGTAAAGGATTAGAGTCAGAGCAGAAAACAATTCTTTCTAGGAGGTAGCATGTAAGGGAAACAACCCTAACAGCGTGATAACTATGCTTGTTTTCACAGAACTGTGAAGTTTTATATACTCAAGTAGGCATGTGTAACAATTATTGTGGACTTGTTTAGTCTAGAATCCTACATCTGAGGTACTTTTTGTATTTGTATTCTTAACGAGCACTAAAAGCAACCCTAAAACTTGAGAGTGGGTGTCAAACACAAAATGTAGAGAAATTTACAGAGAGTACAAATGCTGTTAGTAGGATCATCAAGAATTGAGAGAAAACAATTTCAAAGTCACTTCAGATGCTCATTTTTTTCCCTACATAGTCAATAAAAACAAATTCTACTTAACGCAACCTGACAAACTATAAACGAATAATATATTTCTAACTAAGAACTTGATTTGAGGGTTTTTTTCCCCTTGGCTTAGTGTATCTCCCACTTCCAAGTCATCTTTTTTTTTTTTCCCTTATAAATATCAAACTAAAATTCCAGCTGTAGATTCCCAAAGCTCTCTCTCAATGAAGCCTGACTGGGTTCTCCAATGAGCTGCAAGTGAAAAGATAAGAAAGCTTTGAAGAAAAAGTAAGAGTCCTGCCCTGACACTGAGAGGTTGTGGAATATAATTTCTACTCTTTCAGTCCAGGACATATTGCTCCTCAATTAAGCTTGTTTATTTTTGTTTTTAGCTTGGTATAATTTTTAGCTCCACTCTTATTTCTCATTCTTGAAATATTGTCTGTAATGTTGACTTGTGCTTTTGATTATTTGAAAGAAAGAGTGTTTTAAAAGCTATATTTATTCACTTAAGACTGTGAATTTCCATCTGCCTTTACTCATTTCCATAATCAAAAAGATTTTGCAGGAATCTTTAGCAGCAAAGATTTATGCATCCCTCAGGCCTCATTTGGGGATTATAGTGGATCAAAGAAGGTGCTGATAATGTGCCTGGACAAAAGTCAAAATTTTAAAGAAAGTGAAATATAGACTTTTAAAAAACTGATCTTAATTGGCTTTGGCTAACTGCTCATTCCCTTTTGAGTGTCTAATTTTCATTTTTTACAAAAATTACTTCATAAAATGTATCCTTTCATTCCATTATATTAAAAGCAATACAACTAATAGAATGAGTTTCTCTCTCTTAATCTGCTTTTCTCCATGTACCAGAAGAAAGTAAACAGTATTTGGATGTTCAAATGGAAATCTCTATTGAATGGTCCATGTCTGGGACAAGCTATTGGCTCAATCATCCTACTCAGTACACTTCTGAGAAATAGATTTTTATACATTATTTTCAAGGGAAAGTTCCACTATTTTGTAAGGGGCGGTAAAAGAGTTCTTTAGTTTACCAAACTAACCAATTCATAAGTGCTTCTATGTAGGAGAAACAAAGAAAGAATTTAAGATATATTGTAATTGTCCTCTGGACTTGTAAGAAGTTAGATGGGATTAACGTAGAGAGTAGTTAATCAGGAGTCATGTGATCTGGGTTGCTGAGTGCATCTCACACTAATTGGATAAGAAAACTTTGGTTCATCTCCCCTTCTATCTTTCAGTTTTCTCATCTATAAAATGAGCGTATATGAGTATACGAGTAAATATTTTTGTGATATTGAAGACATTTTTCAACTCTATTATTCTATGAAAATACCATCTATAAAGCTACTCTGAAGAGATAAATGTCCAAATGATATCATTATAACAGAGCCATTAATTGATTAATTTTACATCTGGACAAAATGTTACCAATCACTGAGTAGAACTGTTTTATTTAATAGATGAACAAACCTAAAGGCTCAGAGAAGGCAAACCTGCCAGTCAAAGGGATGAATCCAGGGTTCCAATTCAGTTATTCTGATTCCAAATCCAGTACTTTCCTGAATCTTAGGGGGTGATTTCAGAGAAGCCCACTAAATGTTCTTTATTATTAAAGCTATTTCACCTGAAGAGTCCCCTTTTCCAATATTTTCTTTTCCTCTAAACCAATTCCCTTTCATTTAACACATACGTTGATTCAGCTTCCTCCTTTCCCAGTAAAACCTCCTACACAAATTCTGAAATTCCTTTAAATGCAGAAATCACTTTTATGTCTCAATGAAGATAAATCTTGAAAATATAACAAGATGGTAACATAGTACTTTCAATGCTCTCCTGTATCAGTGTTTCACTGACCTGAACTGTCATCATTAACATGAGATGAAATGAAGTCCCTAACTCATCCTTTGTCTACTTTTGCTCTTCCTCAATGTGTTCTCCACATTAAAGCCTGAACATATTTGCACAATTCCAGATGAGATTACACCATTTCTGTACTTAAAACCTTCTACTGGCTTCCATTTACACTAGGAATAAAATAAGAATCCCTTACCAGGCCTGCAAGGCTCTGCCATGGCCCATTGCTGGTTGAGCCCTCAGACCTTGTCTCCTCACAAACTCTGCTCCAGCTTTTCTGGCCTTTCTTCCTACTCCTTGAAAACACTAAGTTAATTTTCTCTTTAGGGCCTTTGCACCTGCCATCCCCTTTGCCTGGAATGATTTCCCCTAGTCTTCTTAGGGCCAAAGCTACTCCCTCATGGAGATCTTAGCTTTGAAGAGAACATTTGAACCACATGGTCTACACTAGACACCTCTTCCCAGAAACACTCTAACACATTGCCTCACTTCCTACTAACGATTTCTATCCAAAGTGATCTTTATTTAATCATTTAATAGTTCCTTTTCTGTCTCTTCCATTAAAGTGTGTGCTCATTGAGAGCTGGCACCTTTCCTAATTGCTCACTGATAATTTCCATGTGCTTAGAACAAAGCCTGATATATTATAAACACCTTATAATATTTAACTCGGTGAATTCACCTTGAGGTATATACAGCTAATCACACATTATTTTTCAGAGACTACTTTGCTAAGAACAGTAAGCGACAGCTCAAAGTAGCTGAGGATGGTAGGACCTCAGATGAAGAGAGATATATAGAAATTAGAGGTCGATATAGAAGAAAACAAACTTGATGCCTTTTTTTTTTCAATCCGATAAGTCTAATGTAACATTTCCCCCAAATACTTTTCCTCTTCTATTTCCACTGCACACCAAACATGTGCAGTAAGCTGGCCAACCAACAGGAGGATGTAGTGAGTACTTAGAAAAAAGATTTGTGTGCATACAGCTGAGGCAAAGAACAACACAAGATGTTCAAGGAACTGAAGGAAGTTACCCTGCAAAGATGAGATTTGAGGCTAGAGAAGAAAGCAGGACCTCTTCTTTAAGGGCCACGAAAGCCTTATTAAGGAGTTGGACTTAATTGTCCTGTCATAGGAAACCACTGGTGAGTTTTAAGCAGAGCAGTAACTGATTTACTTTGTAGCACTCACTCTCACTGCCCTGTGGATCATGATTTGGAGTGACTCTCAAGGAAAGAGCTCATTTAAGAAGTCCATGCAGTATTTCTGGTTCTTGATGCAGCATTAAAAAAATGTCAGCTGTCAGTTTCTGGTAGGTAAATTGTCCCAAGGTGAATCAATGGAATTATAGGTCATGATGCTATCTCACAGCCATGAAACATCTCAACAAATTATCTCTCCAGGAGCAGTAATCGCGGGGAAAAAAATCTTGGGTTCTTTAGGTCTCATTTAGTTTACAGTTATTGCTTTGAAGCTCTTAAAATTACTCCCACCTAAACCACACCTTTAGAGTGGAAAAGGAAATTAAACTCTCAAAGATTAGATCAAAGAATAAATTCTTAAAGAGATATTAGAGGAAAGAGATTTTAATGTCATAAACAATTGTGCAGGAAATAATTACTTCGTGGTGCCTTGTAATTATAGGGGAGTAAATGTCATATCTGCTCAATATACTTGCTAGGTTGACATTAGATATTTTCTATGACTGCAAGATAATTTGGAAATACAGTTTCTGTCCAAGACAATTGTAATTCAGATTTCATTGATTCTTGATGAGGTAGACCCTACAAGGATGTTAGAAACTTAGATGGTCAGTTGTCTTTAATTATTGAAAATACTATCTTCCTATGTATGGTAGATAGTGATATTTTTAAAGGAATGGTAAGGTATTTTTGTTGTTGTTGTTGTTGTTTGTTTGATTGTCTGTTTAAACAAGATTTTCCCTCATATTTATTGCATTAGTTGATCTTCTTAGTATCAAGTATACGCACAAACCAGGATTAAATAAAATCGTCAATTATCTTGAATTTCCTCTCCAGGCTTCATGTTTAGTTGAAACTAGCAAATATTGAGAAAGCGAGTTCTTACAATACATTTAGTTTAAAAGAAAAAATCAAAATGAAGGCTTTAAAACATTAAAATATCCTAATCAAGCATAAATTAAATTTCTTATGCATATTACTAAGGTAGGAAAGTGCAGTCACACATTTTTTGTTTTTTGTTTTCAAAGAAGAAGGGTAAAAAATAAGGTTTCTGTGTTGTTGAAATGAAATAAGAACTTTAACAAAGCATGCCAGCATATAAACTAAGACTTGGTTGGAAATTTTTAACACATGTGGCAGACTTGGTTCTGAGACAGAAGAACATTATTTGCATTATCCTAGGCAACTCTCCCACTCTATGACAAAGTGCTACATTAGAGAGCCTCAAGTCACCAACGAGGACAGATAGGCTGAAAGGGAACAGAGTTTGCCACCCCAAAATATGCCTCTTTGGGATATTGATTATTTGAAGTCCAGAAAACTCTGGAAGAGCTTTTAAGCGTCCCTTTAACTGCCTAAAAGAATTTAAGATAGAAGGCCTGTTCTGGGAAGGAACTGGCACTAGCAGCACAGATAGTTTAAACTATAGTTTAATCCGAACTAGATGTAATAGACAGGGAGGAACCTAGCAAGGCCCTTTGACCAAAGTCCTCTCTGTGTCACATTGTATCTAGATGTCACAACAAACATTTGTTTACTAAACATTAACTCTTTCATCCACCTTTGAATTGCTTTATTTTCCTTTGAAGTTCCAATCCCCTATCTATTTCTCCTTAGTCCAGAATGATACACACACACACACAGCAGGTTCTCCAATAACATCTTTTCATTCAATGTTATTTCATTATAACATTGATAGGGAAAAAAATTGATCCCTTGCTGGCACCACTGTCTATGTGGAGTCTGCATGTTCTCTCCATGTCTGTGTGGGTTTTGTCCAGGGACCTGGGTTTCCTCCCACATTCCAAAGATGTGCACTTGAGGTAAATGGCATGTCTACATTGTCCCTAAGTGTGGGTGAGTGTGAGTGCACCTGCATTGGAAGGGTTCCTATCCAGGTTGGGTGGCCTGCTGGTGCCCTGAGCTCTGGCCACTGTGACCCTAAACTGGATGGGAAAATCATTTTCTTATTTTTATTAACTTTTCTTAAATGTATGTATAGCTCACATTTAATTCCATGTTTAATATTAGAAGTGTTTTTGGGTCTTTATTTAGAAGTTTAGTGATGTTTTTGTAACCCGAAATATGCCGTGGAAACTTAACTTTTGTTTATATCAATTAGCCGGTGATAAAATTGGTTTTATTATATGTCATTTCATTTAGGTTTCCAAGAGCCTATCAAGTGAGGACTTAATGTACCTCATTTTGCCTTACTGTCTTTAGAATTGTTTGTGCTTATGTGAATTCCCCATGTGTATATATTAAATTTGGTTTTCTCCTCTTAATCTACCTTATGTCATTTTAATTATTAAACCAGCAATAAGAACCGTGAGGGGAAGGGGGGAATTTTTTCTTCCCTTCAAAGCCAAGTGAGAAGAAGTAATGTGAATAAGGTTATATGGCTCCTAAGTGACACTGGCAATCACTTGATTCCTGTTTCTGATTCCAATGCTCATGCTCTTAACACCACTGCACATATGTTTGAATAATTTATAGATATACTTGAAAGAAAGGAAGTACAACATAGCAGTTATGTACACAGACTCAAGAGTTCAGCTGTCTCACTTAGAGTCCCAGCATCAACACTGACAAGCTATGGAAGTCTCTTACGCTCCCCGGACATGAGTTTTATTATTGGTTAAAATAAGAATCATAAGGCATTGTGAGGATCAAGTGTGTTAATAAATGTAAAACACTTAGAATAGTATTTAGACAGGGTTGGGTATTATTCCTATTAAAATATGCCATAAACTTAGTTGAATCATACTCTTTATTCACTTAGTCATCTAAGATTATTTCAGCGAACGTTTGTAATAGGGCTGCAAGTTCCAATTCTGTTATGTGACATGCTGCTTGATTTCTCTGAATGCTGACTCCCTCATCTCCAAAATAAAAGTTTTTGATTTATATTATCTTTAAGGGTTTTATTAGCTCTGTATTTAATGACTCACCTGTGGTAAAGTCATTAGACACCATAAAGTAAGCTAGAGAAGTCCTCCATGGTGGAGGGAGCGGGTGGGAATAAGAAGAAAGGAGAAACAGACGGCCCATGTTCATTTCCTTAGAAACAAGAGGCTTTTTATCTTCTTTTACTCCGGACCCAGTAGCTTTTTCTCCCCTTTCTTTGAGAATTCAAATGGAAAAAGGTCAAGAATTTGCCCCATTTTACCTAGATGTAAGTCATCTCTCAGTAGCCCAAGTGAATGAATTTTTTTCTTCGACAGTAAAATTTATTTTATCTTCGGATCTCTATTTCATGAGAATCCTGTCTACTGTTTTGGTTTACTTATCACAAAATAGGATAAATATTTGTAATTTATCTTTTACTTATGCAAAATCATTACACAAATTTATAAACAACGTGCGGAAATAGAGTTAACATCTACATTAAATGTTAGGCATATGACACTGAATTTTTGTTTCTCTGTAACTCGTAACTGTGACCCTATCTCAAAAATTGCCATATTACTATTACTATTGTGTGTCAGTCTTTCACAAAAGGATCACAATGACCATTCATGGGCAAGTATTATATATCAAAGGACATTTATCTCTGATGCTATTCTACAGAAAGGAAAGACACACACATCACTCTTGTGGGAGCATTTGAGCAATACCAAAAGCCCCTAAGCAGAGTGCTCCCTTCAGGAGAGAGACTGAAAGTGGCCCCAGCATAGACTTTCTTTTGGGTTAAGAAACTCTCTCTAGTTAAGACTAATTTACAACCACATGCTATATAAGAAGAGTGACACCAGGGCCATTAGCACCTCTAAGTGGAAAAGCAGATCAGACTGACAACCTGCAGAGGCAAACCTCAGAACAGAGTTCGAAACATCCTCCCAGAAATGGGAAAGTTAAGGCAGATCAAAAGCATAGATACTGCAGGTACCTACTGGGGCACTAGTGTGGTGAATTCGTAGGGTGCCCTAGGATATGACACACAGGTGAAAACAAGCAAGACGAGCAGTCGTTCATTCACTCAAGAAATATTCAGTGAGCACACGCTTTGTGTCTCTGTATCAGCCATCTATTAAAGATAGAGTGGTGAACAGCTACAATTCTTATCTTTCAAAAGTCTCTGGCTCTGGGGTGGAGTGAGAGATGGGGTAAAATAAGTAAGCAGGCAGGCAATGAAAATATATATGTATAAACCCCATGGTACTGGTTAACACAAGATGTTAAGGGAGCACTAAGTAGGGATTGAGTAGCCTAGCGGGGACTAAGAAGGCTTTCCAGAGAAGATGGCATCTTAGCTGAGACCTGAAGCACAAACAACAATTATCCAGGTGAAGATGGGGAATTTGGTTGGTGGTCATGTGGAGAAATGGTCTTCCAAGCACAAGAAACAGTATGTGCAAAGGCCTAGAAAGAAGAGTAAGCATGTTGTGTTCTGGGGACTTTGAGAATGACTGAAATATACAATGGAGGCTAAGAAGGGTAATGCAGAGATGCACACTGGTGGTTGGCATAGAGATTTGCATATTCAAAAGCTCTCTTCGATTGCAGTGTGAAAAATGAACTTTAGGCATGTCTTTGGGATGGAGATGGGCACTGGAGAGGAGGCATGGAATAATTTTTTGCCTTTCTATTGCTTTGTCTAAGCCAAGACCTACCTAATCGATTATATGAGCATTAAAAAAAGATTTTTCAGATCTTACGGAATGCATGCTATTTTGAAAATCCATTTTCCCCACACCTGGGCCTTTTTTCTAAAGTAGCACTTCTTTTGGAGTGCTGAGGAATTCTTGGAGAAAAGCTTACTTTCTGGAGGTGCAGGGGTTGTTGAAAGTGATCTACCGATTCTAGTGATTCCCATAAATTCAATAAATTAAAACAATATCTGTGCTGCGTGCCTAGGAAGGTAATTAGACTATGTGTAGAAAACAAGATAAGGACAAATAAATGGAAGATAAAGTCTCTTCCTTGGAAGAATTTACACTTTTGTTATTGAAACAAAGCACATAAATAAAATGGGAAAAAATAATGCAGCATAGAGCATTACAACATAGAAGATATTGCTGAAGAATCAAGATAATTGCTGAGGGCCTCGAAATTATTTATATACGGCATGATCTCAATCATGTAAAAATAAATATGCACATATAAATATTCAAAGGAAGTCATCAAAATTTTAACATTGACTCTTATTTGGTATAAAATTATGGGTTATGTCTGCTTTCTTGGTTAGTTAGGCTATTTGATATTATATTTAAAAAATCTTACTGACTCATCAACAAAAACGATAAAAACAAGGGTGTTAAGGGAATTGAGTAAAGAATAGATAGGCATGGAGAGATAAATCAGGTACACCTTCTAATCGGATTTCACTTAGGCAGTGGAAGAGGACTCCCTTATTTCCAGACTTAAATTCTAAGCAATCTGCCTTGTAGCATCTAGGTCAGTTTGAGATATGACACTTCATTCTTCTTCATGAAGGACTGTGGTTTTGTCCATTAAGACATAACGAATAATAATATTCTACTTAAAGTTATAGGTAAGTAACAGCAGATTCCTGAGTGCTAGAGTAAGTTCAAGTGCTAACACACTCTGGTGCTGATCCGATCTTGTACTTGGCTAAATGGTGTTTTCTTTTCAAAGAAAAGATTATGAGGACCTTGGTGGCTCAGTATCACTTTTCTTGTATTGAACTTGAGTTCCAAACTGGCTCTCATGAGATTCTTTTTAACTTTCATCTTTACACCATCCCATGTACTTTTTTTCTTTAATTTGAAAACAAAGGCCAAATTATTTGACCAACCAAATGAATTTTTTATTTGCTACACATGTAGCACCACATTAAGCAAAAGCTGGTTTATTTCTTTCTTGAATTATCCACATAATTGTAATCGCAGAATTCTACATTATGAGGTTGATTAAAACTTCCAGGAAATATGCCATTAATTTATGCAGTTTGGAGATAGTGTTACCATTTATGAACTCCATTTTTCTAATTTCTATTTTGCTTTATTTTCCAAGATTGTATCAAATTTGTATTCAAAAGGGCCTCTTCTGATAATGAATACATGTTGCCTTTTACCACTGTTACTTGTTTTATCAATCCAACTAGACTTCTCAATTTGTTGAAGATGGGAAATGAGGATTGTATCTTTTTTGAGCTAATGGAAACAATTTGGGGCACAAATCTCAAGGAAGTATAGAGGAATGTGAAAACAATGTGAAAGAATGTGGAAACAACACATTGCAGTTGTATGAAGTCAGCCCGTGTCTTAATCTTTTGATAAAACAAAAGCGACACCCTTGTATCCCTACTGAAGATGAATCAGATCTTAACATCTTATTGTCTTATATGAACATTCTCCTTATCTCTTCCTGGCTTCACCTCTTCTCTCTCCTACTCTTCTGGCCTGGTTGTTTCTTGTGCTCTCTCTCTTTTTGTCTCTCTCTCTTTCTTCTCCCTCCCTTCTGACCTTTCTCCCCATTTTCCTCCTCTTTCCCCTCCCATGCCTGTCCTTCCTTTATTTGAAAGGCAACTACCTCAAAGCCACAATGAGGGATAATTATTGAACTATGTCAGTAAAATGTTAGATAAAGAATACAAGGCTTGCTTAAGTCCATTTTATCTTCACTAAATTACCTTTTTTTTTAATCCCTAAAAAGACAGACATTCTTTGAAAGTATCATGTGTGATATACATTCTAATGAGATCCCTGCAATTGTTCTTTACTACAACCAAGATATTCTACCTCGAAGATATTAAAATAATAGAAAGCCTTTAGATAAAGCTACAAAAATAACTACTCTCCTATCTTGCAGCTCCATGTGGGAGTTAAATATTACTTCTCTCAGCACAGGAGATGAGGGGTACAAAGGCTCACCTTTGCAAGTGTATTAACATTTTCTGGGTTGATGTGACATATTTTAGACAAGTGCATGGGCTAATCTTTGTATTAAACTATACATTCTTGTGTGTCTAACAAAAGAACATCTGTATGCTTTTGGGAGGTAAAATTTTAAAAATTAATAAAACTTTTAAGATATACCCAAATGAAAAATTAACTCAAAAGCAAAGTATCTGTTGTTTTACTCGATAATTTAACTTACTATAAAAGATTATCCAAAAATCTTTAAAGATTTAGAAAATAATTTTGTCTTTAGTACTTGAGAGGGGAAAAAAAAGCCTGTTTGTCTTTGTTCAAAGTTAATATGTAAGTCGTTTTTATTTAAAGCTAATATAAAGCTAACTTAATACTAAAGCTAATATTAAGTTATATACAATAACCATGGACTTTAAGGCAGGTAATATTTCATGTTATTTTATTATTTAAATAAGAACAACTCATAGAACACTTAAATACATGTATTCTTAGTTTATACCTACGTGAGGTTTTTTAATGAATAATATTTATGAATTAAAATCTTTTATTTGATCACCTAGCCCCATTTTTAGTTTGGAACATGTGATAATCTTAATAAATTAGGTATTAGTAAGTTACAGTGGGTAAAAGTATACTTGATGAATCATCCCAAAAGGTTTTGGCAATTGATATAGATTTTTATGCCATTAGAAAAAATATTAAGGTAGGCAGTCTCATTATAATAAAAGTAATCATCACTGTGAATTTACTATTCAAAATTAGGCCAATTTTCAGTGGGCCAACCCACATTCTAGCCTTTGGGAATTTAATTGCATCTACTACATAAATATGATTGTTGCTTCCTCCAGCCACACATAAATATCCCTCTTAGCTATGTCAGTTCTGAAATCACCTAACCTTATTTCATGGAGTTTGGAGACAAAGCTTCTAATCAAACTGCACTCCTGGTTTAGACTGGTTTCAATTTACTTCTGAATATTTCAAAATAGTGCCAAGTTTCAGCAGCCAATTTCTCATAATTTGACAGTTGATATATTTTTTTCAACAAATTACTACCTTTCTTTTCAAAGGACAAAACTCTAGCATAGAGAATTCTCCCAAACTTGTTCTTAAGAAGTGTTAAGAAACGAACTGACTATGGCCATGCCACCCTGAACAAGCCCAATCCCGTCTGATCTCGGAAGCTAAGCAGGGTCGGGCCTGGTTAGCACTTGGACGGGAGACCACTTAGGAAGACCAGGGGCTGTAGGCGTAAAAAATAAAAAATAAAAAATATAGCATTGTAAGCTGACAAGGTCCTTGCAATCTGTGAGATCAACCAAGGGTTGCCTCGCTTAAGAAAATAAATAAAAATAAATAAAGTTTAAAAAAAAAAAGCTAATACTGTTGTGACTTTGGTTTGTAGCTGCCCTGTTTGTTTTTTGACTTAAGAGACTAATGTAGTAAAAAGAAATTATTAGTCCATGTTTTGGGACATACAATGTATAAAGATGTAATTTGGTGACATCAACACTGTGTTAGGGTCAGAGCTATGAAGTAGAAGAGTTTTTATATGTTCTTAAAGTTAAGCTAGTATAGATTCACTATACAGGCGTTACAACTTTAGGAGGTTAGGTAATTCCAGTGACAAAAAATATTTCTCTTATATATTCGGTCTACATCTGTGATTTCTGGCTCATAACACCGTGATGTGTTAAAGAGGACGAAGAAACTGAAAGAAAAGGGTACTACAGGTAGACAGGATAACGACTGTAGTATGCTGAATGATGGCCACCCAAAAATGTCAAGTCCTAATCCCTGCACATGTTATCTGCTAAGGAAAAGAGGTCTTTGCAGATGTAATTAAATTAAGAGTCTTGACATGGGTAGATCATGGCTCATATATATGATGGAATATTACTCAGCCATTTAAAAAAATGAAATCCTACCATTTGCAATGACATGGATGGACCTAGAGATTATTATGCTGAGTGAAATCAGTCAGACAGAGAAGGATAAATGCCATATGATTTCACTTATCTGCAGAATCTAAGGAACAAAAAGAACAAACGGATCAAAAACAGACTCACAAATATAGTGGACAATTTAGTGATGGACAGAGGGCAGCGGGGTTTGGGGGGCTAGGAGAATGGGGTGAAGGGTTAAAGAAGTACAAATTAGTAGCTGATGATGGTCACAGGGATGGGGAGCACGGCATAGGGAATGTAGTTAGCATTAATATGCCAGCCAAGTGGAGGGCCAGGGGAGGGAGGGAGCAACTGGCGGGATCGTTTTACAAACTCTATAGATGTCTAACCGATGTACTGTATACTTGAAGCTAATTAGAATTAATGTATTAATTTAAAAAAAAAAAAGCTTCTCTAAAAGCGAAAAAAAGAAAAAGACTATGTTGTGCTGGCATAATGACAGCTACATAATACACTGGAACAGTATTGAGAACACAGAAATAAACCCTCACATATATGGCCAAGTAATTTTTGACAAAGGTGCCAAGACCATCTTAATGGGGGAAAGAATCATTTTTTCAACAAATGGCAATGGGACAACGGAATAGCTACGGGCTAAATAATGAAATTGGATATTTTTCTCACATCATCTACAAAAATCAACTCACAATGTATTGAAGACCTAAATTAAGAGTAAAATCTATTGAAGTGTTAGAAGGAAACATAAGGCTAAATCTTCATGACTGTGGATTTGGCAAAGGCTTTTTTAGGCTTGACACCGAAAGCACAAGCAACCAAAAAAAGATAAGTTGGACCTTACCGAAATTGAGAACTTTTGTGCTTCAAAGGATATCATCCAGAAAGTGAAAACACAACACATAGAATGGGAGAAAATATTTGTATTCATACGCATGTCTGAAAAGGAACTAGTATCTAGAATATATAAAGGACTCTTATGATTCAATAATTAAAAATAAATATCTCAATTAAAAATTGACTCACTAGAGGGATTGTTTTAGAAACTATATAAATGTCTAACCAATGTACTATACACTTGAAATTAATAATAAGATCTTTTTAAAAATTGACAAAGTATTTTGCATTGGTCAGCTCAGGCTGCCATAACCAAATGCCACAGACTGGGTAGTTTAAACAAGACATTTACATCTCACATTTCTGGAGGCTGAGAAGTCCCAGATCAAGGTGCCAGCAGATTCACTTTCTGATAAGGGCCCACTTCCTGGCTTGCAGACAGCTGCCTTCTCATTGTGTCCTCATGTGGTGGACAGAGAGAAAAAGAGACCCGGTCTCTCTTGTCTTCCAATAAGGACACTGATCTCATCATTGGAGCCCTACCCTAATGACCTCATCTAAACCTAAATGTCTCCCAAAGTCCTCACCTCCAAATACCATCAGATTTAGAGGTTAAGGCTCCAACACTGTAGTTTGGGGGACACGCATTTAGTCTATAACAGATCCAGATAGACATTTCTCCAAAGAAGATATGCAGATGGTAAATGAGTCCACGAAGAGACATTCAACATCATTAGAGAAATGCAGATCAAAATCACAGAGATACCACTTCATACTCAGTCGTATAGCTAGAATCAAAAAGTCAGATAAATGCAAGATGTGGAAAAGTTGGAACCCTCACGCACTGCTGGTGGGAAGATAAAGTAGCGCAGCCACTTTGGAAAACAGTCTGGCAGTTCCTGAAATGATTAAATACAGT
>NW_011888799.1:10291851-10306768 GCF_000151845.1 Pteropus vampyrus
ACATTCAGTTCAGCATCCAAAAGCACATTCTCTGGCTTCAGGTCCCTGTGGACGATGCCCTTCTGGTGGCAATAATGCACAGCCGAAATCAGCTGTCGGAAGATGCCCTGGGCCTCGTGCTCCTTCATACAGCCAAAACGCTGAAGATATCCAGATAAGCTCCCTCTGCTCGCGTGCTCCATTACGAGGAAGATGGTGTATTCGGTGTCAATCACCTGATATAATTTTACAATATTGGGGTGGTTCAGGCTTTTCATGGTTTTTATTTCTTGTAAAGGTCGATAGGCGCCCCGCCGATTAATGACTTTGACAGCCACCTCTACCCCAGTAAGAATATGTCGGGCCAACTTCACCTTGGCAAAGCTGCCCTCGCCAATGGTGTGCAAGAGCTGGTAGTGGCCAATAGAGGTGGCTGCAAGGTCATGTGGCATAGTGACCACTAACTGCACTAACTGATAATACTATCACTGTAAACTATGCTAGCAGACAATACTAACTATGCTAACTGTGCTAATACTAATAAACAAAGCTAACTATACTAATTAACTGTGCTAATACTAATAAAAAATGCTAACTATGCTAATTAACTGTGCTAATACTAATAAACAATGCTAACTATGCTAATGTGCTAATACTAAATGTGCTAATACTAATAAACAATGCTAACTATGCTAACTGTGCTAATACTAATAAGCAATGCTAATTATACTAACAATACCAATACTAACTCTACTGAATGCACTAACAATGCTAACTACCAATACTAACTGAAAAAAAATTTCAAAGAAAAACAGAAAAAAAATATGAGAAGAGAACAAAGAAAAAAACTGAGGAAAAGCAAATGAAAAAAGTAAAACAAAAGAAAAAAGGACAAAGAAAAGAGAAGGGACAAATAAGAAAAATGAGAATTAAAAAAATGAGAAAAATAAAGTAAAAGCAAGAGGAAAAATAAGCAAAACAACAACAAAAAAAGGAGAAAACAAGCTAACTAGTCCAAGTCCAACAGGTCACCACAAATCAGCTTCCTGGGCTCTAAGGACAAAAACCTCAGCCCAGTCAGGGCCTTTATAGGAGTTTTTCTAATTCCATCACAATGGTGCTTTATGAGGTCAGAGCAAGACATGGACCAATCATGGCCGGATATAAACCAGTGGTTTTCTTCACTTCTTGGTCTCAAGATCTTATATTTTTTACACTTAAAAAAGTATAAACAAAACAAACAAAACAAAAACAAAAACAAATAAGGACCCCAAAGAGCTTTTTGTTTATGTGAGACAGTAAAGATTGATATTTACTTTATTATAAATTAAAATCTGTAGGATGCTTCAGTGACCTTTTCATTTATAATTTGAAGATCTGCAATAAATTTTGTCCTTTAAAGACCTTAGAGTATCTACACTTAAAATGTTCAATTCTTTTTTCTTAAAAATGATGCTACAGGTTAACTGATATCATGATACTATAGGAAATTTTCTGTTGAATAAGATAAGGTGCATTATTAACATCTGTAAAGCTGAGAGGAGGTAGCTTCATCATATTTTTGCCAATAAGATAATGAGCATTTGCTCAACAGAAACCGTGGAGACCAGGGGGCAGTGGGTTGATGTATTCAAAGAGTTGAAGGGAAAAAAGCTATTAACCAAGAGTCCTATATCTGGCAAAACTGCCTGAAAATGAGGGAGACCTTAAGACATTCCCAGATAAACCAACGCTGATAAGTTCTTTACGACTAGACCTGCCTGGCACGTAGCACATCCTTCAGGTTGGAATAAAAGGACACTGGGCAGAGACTCAAAGCTTTATGAAGAAATTAAGATCTCTGCTGAAACTCAGTGCATGGACAATTATAAAAGCTAGTACTCTATGGCTACGCCACCCTGAACAAGCCCCATCCCATCTGATCTCGGAAGCTAAGCAGGGTCGGGCCTGATTAGTACTTGGATGGGAGACCACCTAGGAAGACCAGGTGCTGTAGGTGCAAAAAATAAAAAATAAGGGATTGTAAGCTGACAAGGTCCTTGCAATCTGTGAGGTCAACCAAGGGTTGCCTTGCCTAAAAAAAAAAAAAGAAAAGAAAAGAAAAGAAATGAACTGAGATCTCCTCCCTATTTTTCAGAGAAAAGAACTCATAGCTCATAGTAGAGGTCACATGACCTAGTTGCCATGGCAGTGATGGCAAAACCACTTTGGTTTCACAAGACGTATGGCTACCAATGACAGTTTGACTTTAAAGTTCATAGAACTTTGGCTTGAGTTCTGATTTGGCCACTTACAACTGCTGTGACTATTTTGAAAAGTTACTTAGATTTTCTGACCTTCTTTCCTTAATTATGGGATGGGACTGTCTAGATCATAAGCTTTATTATACGAAATAAGTTTGATGATATTTGAGGAGGCATGGCACCCAGTGTGTTAGTGTGTAAGGGCTCTATCTACAGTTATTATCTAATTACAAAATAATGATTGAGCAATTCGGTAATCTTAAAATGAAATAAAAACAATGCCTTTGGCACTGAAAACACTTCATCAATGCTCAGCCTTCACTACAAGTACAGAAAATAACCAGGGCTCTAAATAGGTTATATTTAGCTAACACAGAGAACAAAAGATGCTAACTCTCTGTTCCAGTCCTGGGGGTACACTCCCTATACAACCTAGAGCTTGCCCTCAGCTTGGTGCAGTTTCAGGAGACAGATATTATCTGTTATATTTAGGGGAAATCTAAACTTGCTCATTCAAGTCTTCCTTTAGTATTCTCCAAATGATCACCTGGACATAGGTTTTCTCTAACCTGGAAAACAATTCATTATCAGAGCAAACTTCTGGGACAACTGAAGCTCTCATGGAGCTCTCCCTCCTTCACCGTAGCTTTTGAGTCAGGCCTGTGTGTCAGCACTGCCAGATGCTTTTCTTCTAGACACCAAAAAAGTAGGGTTTCTGGTTGTGACAAACATCATGGTGGAAAGAAGGCCTGTGCTTTGTGACATTCTTTGCAGTAAGACAATAATGAAAATAAGAACCAAACCTCAGATTCCACAGTACAGAGTCTCCCCACCCCCACTCCAATGAAAGTCTTATAACTAAAAGCACTTGGTGAAATCATGAAAGATCCTCATAAAACTTCCTTATTTTATCATCTTTTTAAATTTCATATACAAAATGGCAGCATGCAAAAGCCAGATGAGATGATTCTACACTCATATGGTTTTATTGTTTTCTGATCTATCATCTGATCTCCCTACTAAATTGTTCAGAGGAATATGATTTCATCAAAATCATTTACAGAACACTTTGATTTTAATATATTTGTTTCAGTACAATATTTCATGCTTGCTATAGATATTAAATGTTCTCTTATTCTGTAACATGTTACAAACATCACTGATGTTTGCTAAAGAATGCCAAGAATATTTTGTATAGTGTGATGTTAATATAAATTCAACATATTTCATCTTCCCCATTGATAGCAAATACCTTCATTCAACTGACTTGATCATTTTAAAGTGAAGAAAAGGAAAAAATACAGAGAAACGGAAATACAAATAAAGTACGCATAGACATTGCTTCCAACTTAACACGTTCAACAAAGAACTAGTTTTTTAGAGCACCTGCTACAAACGATTTTACAGGCACAGAAATATAAAAGGCTGATCCATTGTCCTTAAGAACGTTCACTATCACTCTCTCTTACTGCAACATAGATTAATTCCCTATAATTTTCCAAGTAGTCAGAGAATTTGAGGTAACTATGTCATGCCTGCCTTATGAATAAGGTGAGAGTCTCTCTTTTTTTCAGAGCTTATGAAAAGAAAACAATCTAACATCCTTCATTTATATGGAGGTACTTTGTGGAAGAATGATTAACATGGGTAAGTGGGCGTCTGACTGAAAGATCTGAAAGATCAGGGCTATTTGAAGGCAGAGCAAGCAGTTATATAAGCAGGTATTTAGGGGAGACTTTTCAAATGCATATTGCTATATCAATGCACTGTTAAAAACACCAATAATAACATACACCCAAAACAACACTCCCTCAAAACTGGGGCTGACAGCATTGGAGCTGTTTGAACCACATGAGGTTGTTTACAAGGAAATACTGAGTAATGAGCTAAAGGAATGGAATGGCACTCAGGACTAGGCTAGCCAGTCTGGAATAAAGGCTTCTTCCCAGTGTGAAAGTGCAATAAGTGGTGGCACTCCCTCCAACAACAACGATGTTTATTATTGTTCATCCAAAATGGAAAAGAAAAGAAGGATGAAACCAAGGGAGACATCAGAAGGAACTCTTGAGTACCACCCAGGGAATGTGAGATGTTTGCCACTGAAAATCTTTAAAACAAAAAGTAAGCTGGTGAGATACATGTGCTACAAGTTCTCTCTGGTAGCAATGTGAAGAATGGTGTGAGATGCCAGTGTGTGTGTGTGTGTGTGTGTGTGTGTGTGTGTGTGTGTGTGTGTGTGTGTGTGTGTTGCGATTTGATGATAATATTGACAGGGTGATAGATGAGTAGTTTCCAATAGATATCCAGGTGAGAGATAATCTCTAAATTAAGCAAGTGGCAATAGAAAGAATAGAAAATTAGTTAATAACAAGTTATTTAAGAAGTACAATGGATAGAACTTGGTGACTGACTGAATGTGAGACAATGGCAAGAAAGGACAAGTAGATGATGACTCCATAGATGTTGCTTTAGAGCCTAGGGGACAATAGTGACATCCTTGGAGCTGAAAACCACATTCGGTAGGATGAGGGGAACTGGAATTAAGGAAAGTAGGTCAGGAAAATTTTTAAAAAGGCAAAACAATGCAGAAAAATAGCAGTCTATATAGAGTCTATATTGGTGAAACATTTCCCATTCCTGATGGGAAATATATAGTGTAAAAGAAGGAATTATAACAAATGGCAACACATTGGCTGACACTGTTTATCTCAGAATAAATTTTTGTAGGATACGGACTTACAATACATTCAAATGTTCCAATTCATTAAAATGAAAGTGGTTCAGATCCAAAGAATAGTCTTTAGTTGAAATATTTTTTCAATGCCTTAATAGGAAATTCCCTACTAGTCAAGTGAAGTCACATCCTGTTCAATCTTTGAGATGAAGAATTTGCCTTTTAATAAGAAATTTGCATTTCATTATAGGGATGTACCCTCTGTCCTTGACTTGGTTATTCTCCACAGAAGCAGACTTCTTTGGATCATGTGTTCAGCATATACTAACAACAGATTCTAGAAAATTTATCTCAGACATAAAAAAAAAAAAATAAGCATAGTTAAAAGAAAGTGAGTGTGGGGAAAAAAAAAAAGAAAAAAAACCCATACACTTTCTTTTGCTAGGTGCAATATAAAGAAAATTCTTAGAAGTGACCTCATGGATTTCCTATTCCACAGCCAGGCATCTGTGAAGACAGAACTAGTCATGAAAGGAGTCGCGTTAGATTAGGTCACTGCACATGCTAAGAATTATTTGCGAAGGGGAGTTTGATCATTCAGGGCCACATGAGTCAGCAGTATATTTTAAGCAAGGAAATAGCTATGTGGGGGAGCGGGGGGAGGGCAGAGAGGAGGAGCCCGTCCAAAATTCTAATTTAATTTGAATAGACAGAAGTTGAATTAAATAATAATAAAAAATGATCTATTAATGAAGCAATAACACATTACATTAAAAATAACAATATATTTCCTGGTTATAATAAAATAATAAAATGGACAGGTTTTCAAGTTGGATTAATGTGACAATTAAAGTATTAACGTCTCAGTATTTCTAAGGAAACTTCTGAATTGTCTGAGACAAATCAACTTATTTGCAAGAGAATTTCTTATCTGTGGTAAACAAAAAGTTAGAACTGACATAAAAATTTCCCAAAACCTTAAACTGGAAGAAGCTCTTTCCTCTGAAGTGTTATATTTTCGAGATTGCTCCTAAGACATTTATAATAATTATAAGGCATTTTTATTATGTTTCTCACCTTCTTTACTAGAAACTCTTTGGAGGCGGAATAAGTGTTTTTGTTTTGATTTGTTTTGCAATTGCCTGCATTACAGTATCTTCTCAAAATCATTTAATGAAGAGTGGTATTTGCCTTAGCTAAAAACTTTTTGAACTGTTTGGAGACTTGTAATACCAGAGCACAGCAGTAGAGAAGGGCAAGACATTAAAGTTACAGGCAGATGAATGGAATCCAGGTAGTTTCTACTTTTCTTATGTCAAAATGGTAACTGAACCAGTACCAAGTGTATTTATGTGGTTTCTGCCTTCTCTCAAACACCTTTTCCACGGATTGCCATAGCCTTGCTTTCATCTCTTATGAGATGAAATTGTTACCACTATCATGTGTTAGACAAAGGGAGTGGGGGCAACATTCCCCAGAAAATCATTCTTAAGAATATGAATTCTGTATGGAAACAGCTGGGATGCTGTTTCTTTCTCACTAGCAGATCAGCCCAGACCAATAATCTGTTACCTTGGAAAGCACAGAGCAAGGGTCTGAAAGAATGACCCATTAAATGAGCAGAGTTTGAAGAATCAAACATGAGGCATCCTTGAGAAATCGTGGGCCCTGGGAGACATTACATTTTGTAGGAAACCCTGGGCTACTGGATGCTGGAAAAAAATGAGCATACTGTATACTTCTGACTAAAATGAGCTGAGGGGTTTCTTTTGTTTGATAGATGTAGTAGTCATTATTATCTTATACAAAAAAACAAAAGCAAAACAAACAAGCAAACAAAAACCCGTGGGCACATATGACCTATCATGTCAAGTTTTAAGTGAATAGGTTTAGACCCCAGTGATGGCATATTTGGATAAGGAGAGATGTCTTAGGACAGTCATTTCTAGGCAACTAGGTGTCATTGCCAAGGTAGATGGGCCTTCTGGATGTAAGTCTTGCCAAAAAGGATCAGAATTAGGGCCTAGAAGAAAAGATGAGGAGTTGACTGTCCTGTATTCTTTTAACTTCCTTAGAAAAATGAAGATTACCCAGTGACCCTTCAGTTAACAACTTACAGAACAAAGCTGAGGGTGGGAAAGCATTTAAAAATTCATATCTTATGATTTCAGAAGACAGTATTTGAATGGAGGTTTTGAATTATTTAAAACATCACAATTGAAAAGTATAACAGAGAGAGTGCTGGGGTGGGAGAAAGGCTGTCTTCAGAGTAATTGTTCTCTGTTCCTTTGCTGCTTCTTTCACTTCTGAGTTTGGCATATTGTGCACTTTTCCAGAGCTGTCAGTGAGTTCATCACTCGAGACCTAATTAGTGCAGGTACCACCTCTTATCGGAATGAACTCACTTTCCAGTCAATGAAAATTTTGCTTTTCACTCCAAACCTTCTCACTCCCCAAACTATGATGAGAAGATAAAATGTCTTGAATTATCGAGTAACAATGAGTGCTGGTTAAAGGTGTCTGGGCAGTGAGCTATCTCATCAGGAACAGTGCAGTACCTTCCTCTCCAGAACAGCTGTTACACGCTTTCTGCATTTACCACCACCACTCCTTAAAAGGGAGAGGACATATTTTTCAAAGAGTTGAATTATTTCTTCACGATGCTCTACTCTTCTTGTATACTAAAATGTATATCAAGTACAAAATGTAACTGCTTTATCATTAAAATCATCTTTTTATTTTTTAAAATCATCTTTTTTTTCTTGTCTGTTTGGTAGATAAATAATGTTCTTCATTTTGCAGAGATATATAATCATTGAAATATCATAATTTTTCCTAATACATATACCATTGAAACACTTACTTGGAAGATGGCAACAAATGAATCTGCACTAACAGCTCAAACTGTATCATTTATAATAACAAAGTATGAGGATGAGTTTGGTTACTCTGAATTAAGAAAATCAATTCTTCAGAAGATTATAATATTTCACTCTGTTACAGTAGGTTTCAAAGTGTGTTCCCTGGACCATCAACATCAACATCAACTGGTAACTGGTAATTCTTCGAATCAAATTCTGATCCTTTGAATCAAAAACTCAGACAGGAGGACACAGTAATGTATTTTTTAATAAGCCCTCGGGTGAGTCAGATGCCCATTCAAATCTGAGAACCACCGCCCTAGAACTTCTTTCTCCTGTGCTTGCAATATCAGCTTGATGATGATGAGTCAAATTTCACACCAGAAACATGGTAAGAAGTTTAATTTTCTTTTTTTGTCCTGAAGAAATACACATACATACACAATTAAGTCTGTAAATGTTAGCAGAGAGATAGTTAGAAGAAGAAAAAACAGAGAGATAAAGTTTAAGGAGAAAAAAATTTGGCTAACAAGACGGACTGATGCTCCTGGGCAACCATGATAAAAAGTGAAAGCTCTAAGCTAAAGAAGTAGGAAACTACTTAAAGATGACATGTTAGACTGAAGAAATGTGGGGTTTCACAGACTTCAAGAAGTCTAGAAGTCCTTTTATCATAAAGGAAGTATACACAGATTTATGCATTTTTCTTTTCTTTTTAAAAAAACTCATTCTGATCAAGCTTGGGCTTAGTCCGACATGCTCCGCAAACTTCAGAAAGGAAGGCTTCAAAGGTTTAAAAGAAAAAGTTGACAGACTCTATGACATGTAACTCTGTAACGGAAAAAGAAAACTCAAAGTTTGGAAAAGTCTTAAAATGCCAGATTATGCAAATAGAAGTAATTTCACCAAGGAAGGAAAAAAGGAGAAACCTACAAAAAATGAGGTGGCACAGAATGTTCTCCAATGAGTTTAACTTTTAAAAGGAGAGGTCCAAATAAGGAAAAGGAGACAATTTAAAAAAACATCATGGATTTATAAGAATAGCATTCAGAAGGCTATATTTAAAATAAGCCACAAATGCTAAGAGTAAGAAAAAAAAATTCTTTTTGTTTGTTGCTGTTAATGTTTGACCTGACTTGCTTTTTTTTGGACCAGGAAGATCAGAGAAGAAATAGCCCCACTGCTTTGGGCTAATAATGTAACGCTTGTTTGCTGACCAGAATTTAAAAACTCTTGTTTGCTGACCAGAATTTAAAAACTCTTGTTTGCTGACCAGAATTTAAAAACTACATAGTTTTTTCCTTCTCTTTTTATGAGAATAAAGAGGCAGAATAAATATAAAGGAAAAGGAATTGAAGCTGAGGAAGAAATAGAAAATAATAAAACATTATTGAATGATGCCTTTAAATTATATCTCCTGACCTGGGTTAATTACCACCCACTGTTCCACGAGAACATGAAAAGGAGACTCAGCTGCCAACAGAGATGCTGGTGCAGCCACAGTGAACGAAGAGGGATCAGAAGCCTGGGATGGGCAAATGTAATTTGCGTTTAAAAAAGGAAAAATGTGATTTTCTCACATGCGTCTACAAGAATTGATGTTGATTTGAGAACTAATATTTCAGGGAGTGCCAAGCGAACAATTAAGATAAAAAGATGAGATGCTGGTTTGAGTTTTTTTTTTTTTTTTTTTTAATAGAGTTACAAACAGATGTATTAAAGAATTATAAAGGACCTAGTGTGCCTGGACTCCATCAAGGCAGTATCTGAAAAAGTCTCTTATGGGCAGTGACAGGATTCTCACTTATTCTCTTGCTCAGAAAGTAAATTGATAGGACCACTTAGAAAACTTTCGGCGTTATCAAGTAAAGTCGAAGATACAAAGATTCCTCTCTTGGCTAGATAGCGTGGACATATTTGTACACATACAGCTACACAAATGTTCATGGCGGTGTTGTCTGTGAATGGACCCAAAGAGTAAACAACACAAATGCTCATGAGCATTAGAATAAATTGTCAAATTACTGCTCAATGAAATATTACAGTGGAAAAGAAAAACTAAACTAATTGACATGGATAAATCACACCAACATAAGGTTGATTGAGATTAACAAGAAACAGATGCCATAGAATTACATTTATACAATGCTCAAAAATAGGTGAAACAACAATATCATTTAAGAATGTATACTTAGATGGAAAAATAATGAAAAACGAGGGAAAAGATTATCATAAAAATAATACTTTTAGCCTTTATCACCAGTAGAGAAGAAGAAAAGGATATGACGGGATAGGCCACAGGAACACTGAGCTACTGGCAATGATTTATGTTTTAACCCTGTTGGTGTTTACACGGTGTTTGCTTTATAATTATCCTTTAAACTATACATATATTTTACATATTATTTTGTATGTATGGTACATTATACAATTAAAATGCTAGATAAACGTCTCTCTTGACATTGTGAAAAAGATAAAAAATATTTTGGATGATAGTTTTTAATTGGGTGAATTTGTATTTCTGAGCAAGATGCTGATTTAAATCACTGATTTCGAACTCGGTTTGGGACAATTTTTCAGAGGTATGTTGAAAACTTCTGTCCTCAACCTTGTTCATCGATTCGATGAACACTTTTTAGAGACTCGGATGAAAATATATACATATCAGATTTGAAGCTTAAATGAAAATAGGATGAGTACAAACCTGGCCA
Organism: Pteropus vampyrus; assembly: GCF_000151845.1. NCBI lineage: Eukaryota > Metazoa > Chordata > Mammalia > Chiroptera > Pteropodidae > Pteropus > Pteropus vampyrus. Next base: position 10,302,320 of record NW_011888799.1, read on the forward strand.
CTGTTTCACAGCTTTTTGTGTGAATAGGACCCACCTGGGAATCTTGTAGAAATGTACATTTTAATAAAGTATGAGCGACGTGGAGTCTGAGATGCTGCATTTCTAATATGTTCCAGGTGGTGATGATGCTGTGGAACAGTGGATGTCACTTTGAGTAGCAAGAGAATAGACAATCTTTAAAGTCTTTCTCAGTCCTAAAATTTAATGATGCTGTGATTCTAATTCTTAATTTAAGTACATGCATGAGTCAATCTCATACTATTGAGGCCATGCCACTCACAGGGTGATGAGAATGGTTTATCAATCCAAATAGTCTGATTATCCTCTTTTCCCACATTCTCTCTTACATTTTCTCATCTTTATTTACGACAATTCTATTTCCATTCATTCTGAAATGCAATAATAGGCCCCTGGTAAGCACTCATCCTATTTATTTCCTTATATCTCTGGAATAACAGAAAGCATAGCCACCATAGCCCAGAAACAATTCTCTCCCTCCACAACTGGTACCTATAGTGTGAGTGAGCTTTTGTCTCAGAGGAATCAGAAAGGAAAGAAAAAAATATTAAGTGAGTCTTGCTTTCTAGTTGTCATAATGAGTGAGTTATAATAAGTAGTTACAAAGTTGAGGACCAACAGGATGATTCAAAATTATGAACAATGAGTGTTATATGAACAACTTTAAAGCATGGAAAAGAGTGAGTTCAGAGTAAGGAAAAAAAAAAAAACAAAATCTATTTATGATGTTTGCATTATGTGCCAGATATGTTGGCAGGTGCTTTCCTATGCTTTAATTCCCTCCACGACTCTGTGAAATGTGTGTTATTATTGTTCGCATTTAACAGAGACTAGTCAAATGGCTTGCCCAAAGCAACACATCTTATAAGAAATGGAGACAAGATTAGAATCTGATCTTCTAATTTCCAAGACAGTACCCCTTTTGGCAACCTCACTCTCTCACTTGCAGCTCCTAGAAAGAGGAAAATCTCATTTTGGTGAAACCTGGATGAGAGATACCATGCATTTTAAGTTATTTAGAAATATCTTGAAAATTGCATCTTTGTTTTATATTAAAATCCATGTTGATGGGTATGGCAAGTATCATTCAAAACGCAGTATCATGTTTTAACTAAAATCCAAATAGCAACCCATTACGTGTAAATTACCAGTTTCTTTGGATTGCAATAAGATGAGTTTTGTTTTTAACTGGTTCCTGGGGAACTTAGCAGCGACAAGTTCAATTTAATGAGTAAACTGATTCATACCACAGAATAGAGAGGAAGTAGGCCGCTATCCAGTTGAGAATCTAATTAGACTCTCAATTTTCATAATAGAATATCAACCCTGCTACTGCCTCCTCCGGTTTCCAAGTGTTCACCCTCCCATACTTGTAATATAGGACATTAGCTCTTCAGTTCCCTATCAAAGCATGCAGCTTCAAACACTGAAATCCAAATCTTACCAAATGTTTCGCTAAATAAAGTAACACTTGTTAGAGACTGTCTAAGGGACACATTGCCCACTGATTCTGTCAGATTTGTTAAAAATCTCTCCTTGGTACGCATTAGGATTTGAGATGTCTAGCCCTCTCGATTTAGCCCTCACAGAATTTCTATCATTAAAATGTTTTAACGCTATGCTCTCAATTTTTACCATAGGTTACTGAAAGTCACAGCTACATACAATTTCTCCCTGTGCTTACCAAAAATGCCACTGGGATTATTGTCTAGTATATCAATCCGTTAAGATTCAGATATAGGAAAGACTGGTAGAACCATCTCTCCCACTGAGAAGATCATGCTTTTTTTTAGTCGTATCTCCTAGCATCCAGAAAACTGATCTGAATATGAGGTCGAAGCTTAGAAACCACTTGACCATAATTGCTAGCATCTGTGCAGGAATAGTCCTATTCCCTTATTCTGTTTTCCTTATTTTTAAAGCAATCTGAAATTATTTTTGAATATTTTTGTAACTAGCAAAAAATTCCAAGATGTTTAAGTTGCCCAAAGAAAGGTCAACACACTGTAAAATTCCTTTGCTGACTGGTATAGTTTAAGACATTCACAGAAACATACTGACTGATTGATTAGAACCTTGGTGCTCAAGGTCATAACTGTAGGAATCAAAGAGACCAGTCTTTTAAAGTTCACAATCTGTGAATGTTGTGAATAATAGCAAAGGGACAATAATATGTGGTTACGTATAAACACTTTCTTTTCTCACTGATTAACTCCAAGAAAAGAGAAAGGAAACTCGTTACTCCCACTCTTTCTTTAATTTTTTTGCCTGCTGTCATCACCCATATCGAACAATTTTTACCTCAAATCCAGGCCCATAAACATAGGCATAAGAATGGCTCCACATAGCTTTCTACCAGGCATTGTGCAGAATGGCAAACACCATGAACTCGGAGTCAGAAGATTTGTGTTTGAGTTCACTCTCTCCTATCTTTGCGTCCTTGGAAAAATAACTTCATTCTAGGAATCTTAGTCATTTGATCTTTAAATGAGGGTAGCAATGCAAACATAATCCAGTACAATAGAAATATAAGCTCCGACCTATATCTGGGCGAGAGGGTTTCCCTGCTCATTATAAAACAAGTCCTTCACAGAGACTGAAAGGTGTGATAGAAATATCAGGTCAGTACTCTGACAGAGAAATGGAAATTGACTAAAATGAAAACAGCTTCCTTTCCCAACAAAGTTACTGACCCAGTCTTGTTTTCTGGATGCTATTTGCTGGACCGCTCTTTCAGGCACCTTCCCCAGGCCACTGCACTGCAATTCCTTCCTTCTTGTTTTTCTACCCTGCAGTTTTATTCTGTAGTTTCTTAGTCAAAACACTAGGCAGACACCTGACACCATGGAAAACTTAATAAATATGACATCAATCAACACAGTAATTAATCAGAAACAACCGCCAACAAAATCCAGCACCATAAACAGTTGCTTGTATTTTCTCATTTGCTTCATTTTTACCCAAGAAATAGTGGCCAGAAAGAAAGACTGCCAATTTGCTGTCTACTCTGATTTCTGATGAATATCAGTGGTGTTGGGTCTAGTTACTTAGCTAATGCATCAAACATATTTGCTGAGCTTCTACTGTGTACTGAACAGAAGGAAAGTATTACTAAGTTGAAAATATGAGGGAGCAAAAATTAGAGTTGAGACAAATTAGAGAAACACAGTAGTGTTTAAAAAAGGCCTGAAGGTATAAGCAAACACACATATTAAAGGCATTCACTGCTAGAGAGATATAAATATGCCTTTAATGTAAATAAATATGCGAGACCTTTTTGTCTTTAAATTTTTCATCATTTCAATAAATGTTCAAACAATCCCAAGCCTTTCCAGAGTGTTTTTCCAATAATTATAATTTTCTGGTCCAAACTGTTCTTCCCAATGTCTATAGCAATGACAGTAAATGTCCAGATACCAGTCTGAAGCATACACCTCACAGAATTGCTAAGGGACTATTATTCATTCCCTATCAAACTATTTAATTACTTTTTTCCGAGGCCGAAAGGCAGCACTTTCTGATGTCCAAGATCAGAAGACTATGACCGAGAATGTCAGGTTCTGTTTCCTCATTTTTTTTTTTTTATCTTAGTCTCCTAGTTTTGTCTCAAGTATATTCGTAATTTCTCTACATTTCTTCATTCTTAGATTAAGTCATTAGAGTGATCACTTATACTGTAGGTTTGCTGTAAAGAATTCTTTATAATGGCAAGGCACGGATATGATCTCAAACTTGAAATGCTAGCACTCCTTAAATTCCAATGCCTTTGCTTGCTATTCTCATTATATACAATGTCTCTAAGAATGCCACTAAAAATAGGTGCCAAGCTCATAACAATATTCGAAACTGAAAATTGTGCTTCCAGATGCCAAATATTTATAAAAGTGAGGCTGTCTGCCTCCTCGAGGGGATATAACTTATCAGATTCACAGTAACAGTTATACAGAACTTTTGTAGATCTAAAGTAGAGATGCTATTCAACCCAGAGGCAATGCCTCCACCCACATAGAACCTTGATCCAAATTTTAGGTCAAATTGTCTTCAATATATAAGAATTATATGCAAAAACTCAGGTTTGAGGGGGAAAAAGAGGGGAAAGAAATAAAAGGGAGAACCTCAATCAATCATTTTTGATTGAGCCTGATTGCAGGACGCAGTACATATCTTATTTTTATGGGGCCTTTCCCAAAGGGATTGTAATGCCGTTGCTTTATGTATTTTCATTAATATTTTAATTTTTGTTCTTACATCCTGAGGCATTTTCATGAAGGAAGAAATTTTAGAGATGGAAGAGGAAGAAAATGACATTTTCTTTTCCCTGCTGCCAGAAAGTTCAACACAGCACAGATATTCTCATGTCTTCGGGAACTATTCTTTTCAGTGTCCTTTCAGTGTCCGCAAATTCTTTCGAAATTGAATGCAAGTTTGTAA
>NW_011888799.1:10306818-10308588 GCF_000151845.1 Pteropus vampyrus
AAAAGAGGGGAAAGAAATAAAAGGGAGAACCTCAATCAATCATTTTTGATTGAGCCTGATTGCAGGACGCAGTACATATCTTATTTTTATGGGGCCTTTCCCAAAGGGATTGTAATGCCGTTGCTTTATGTATTTTCATTAATATTTTAATTTTTGTTCTCACATCCTGAGGCATTTTCATGAAGGAAGAAATTTTAGAGATGGAAGAGGAAGAAAATGACATTTTCTTTTCCCTGCTGCCAGAAAGTTCAACACAGCACAGATATTCTCATGTCTTCGGGAACTATTCTTTTCAGTGTCCTTTCAGTGTCCGCAAATTCTTTCGAAATTGAATGCAAGTTTGTAAGACAAACTTGTAGTACATTTGTCTAATTCTCTTTGTAGATTTGAGTCTTCTTAGTCTAAGTTCTAGATGCTGCATTGTAAAGATTAGGAGAAAAAAAAAGACAGATACATAACCTAAATATGATGTGGGGATATCTGATACTCAGCAGAGGAAAAATGTTACTAGTCATTTTGAAAATATGGCTTTAAAAAACAATCTAAATCAGGGGTTGGCAAACTATAGTCCACCAATGAAATCTGGCCCTTGTCAGTTTTGAAAATAAAGTTTTATTGCCACACAGCCACACTCAATTGTTTGTGCATTGTCTGGAGCTTTATAGAAAAGTTTATTGACACCTGGTTTAGAACATGCAAAATAGGTATGTTATGATTTTATTTAATCCCATATTTTATAGTGCTTAGAATCTTTTTTAACTGACAGGGATAATCTGAATTTTGAAAATGAAAGAACATAGAAATTTTGGGGTTTAAATTTCCAAATATTTTTGACATGCGTTCCAAATGACAACGTCCTCAAAATCCTGTCACGCAGCATCTTCCTAACTGAAATGCTGTTGGGCTTCAGTGTAGCAGCATGATTTGCAGGCTGCAATTCTAAGCAGAATTTGCAAATAGAATTTATATATTGATGTTTCCGCATCAAACTTTCAAAGGAATATGCAAGTCCACACATTACAGAGTATGTCCCATTCCTTATTAAAAATATAACTTCTATCTATTTCTCCTGATTTTTTACTACAGCCTTTCCATCTCTGCCACAGTGGTTTATTGTACATTGTCAACTCTGCACATCATTCCCTACATCAATCATAGGAGGAGAGGAAGATCCTAAAGATTTCATCTCTCTGACTCCAGTCAGCCTGGCATCCAAATCATCCAGGGAAGACAGCTGCATGTCATATTTCTAAAAATACAATTTCAGGGGTGATAAATTTTACTAACAACCTTTAGAATTAAAAAGTTTCCCTTAGGCCTAATCTTTTACTATAGTTTAATTCTATTCCCTCTACTAACTCAACAGAGAAGAGGAATATTGAGTAATTTCTTGATCTCATTTAAAAATGTTTCAGTTGTAATGTTTCTAAAATTGGGATTCTGATTATTCCAGCAATGCCTCCACCCACATAGAATGGTTCATTTCCATTTTTCTTATTTTTGAGATGCCAAGAGATTCTTGGTGCCCCCACTTTAGAGACCTCCTACAATTTAATTGTGTCTATTTTTTAAAATATGTCTTTTCCTTTAGAGCACCAACACTAATGTTTTCTCATTTTGGTATAGTCACTGAAAAATGTTTCTCATTTCAATCCTTCTGGTGACCTATAGGATAGTTTATCATTCTGTTTTAAACTAAAGAAGCCAAGGCTTAGAGAAATAGTTATTTATCCAAATCATATAGTTAATAAGTGATAAGGTCAGGTTGCA
>NW_011888799.1:10308638-10349874 GCF_000151845.1 Pteropus vampyrus
AAAATTGGGATTCTGATTATTCCAGCAATGCCTCCACCCACATAGAATGGTTCATTTCCATTTTTCTTATTTTTGAGATGCCAAGAGATTCTTGGTGCCCCCACTTTAGAGACCTCCTACAATTTAATTGTGTCTATTTTTTAAAATATGTCTTTTCCTTTAGAGCACCAACACTAATGTTTTCTCATTTTGGTGTAGTCACTGAAAAATGTTTCTCATTTCAATCCTTCTGGTGACCTATAGGATAGTTTATCATTCTGTTTTAAACTAAAGAAGCCAAGGCTTAGAGAAATAGTTATTTATCCAAATCATATAGTTAATAAGTGATAAGGTCAGGTTGCAATCCTAGATCTGATTGCAGAGACTGAGCTTTTGTCCACAGAGCCCTGCAGCGTGGAAGGTGAGGATTGGGTTACTGCCCTTCTGTTTCTCCAGCACACATTCTCATACACAGAGGGGTCTAACTAAAATGTATGTTGAATGAATGAATGGCTAAACAAATCCTAAACAACATGTTTAATGTCTCTGTAAAAATATTAGTTATATCCTTAGCAGTTGCTATGTCTTGGTCTAGCTGTGACTGAGCCAGCCTGACTACTTCGTAATTTGTTTGAACAAGTCATTCAGACAGTCTGAGAGAATAAAAAATGAGAGAGTGAATACTCATGTTAATAAATTCGATAATACCAGGGAACAAATAAATATGTTACTCAGGAGAACAAATCAAGAAATAACTCAAGAACCTGCTATCTCTGATCTAGTTTACTTTAACTAATTTGCAAATACCTTCCCTCATAATTAAGACCTTTTCATTCGATATTCTTCAGTCACTGATTCCCCGATACATGCTTATGTTTAAACCTGTTTATCTCACTCATTCCATTTGGAGTTGTTCTTTTCCACAAATAAAAAAATTCAAAATGCAAGTAGCTCTGTTGAGAAGCTCCAGTTCTACAAAGTGTTTTGAGTAAACACTTCCGGTCTCCCCTGAATGGAATTCAGACAGATTTAAAAGTGTCAGTTATATTTCTAGCACCACAATTTCATTTTAAAATAAACAAATATACATTTAATTGATAGGATGGGTTGATTCTTCTCTATCTTTTTAATAGAGAACTGTATTAATTGTATTATTTTTATGAATCCTTATTTTGAACTTCTCCAGCAATTTCTATTTTCTTTCTATTGTATACTTCCAAACTTACTGATATTATATTGAAACAACTTTCTCAATTGTGCCGACTTTTAAAGGTTCTATACCTTATTTAATAATACATGTCTTACTATGCAGCAAAACATCTAATTTTTAATACAACTCATCACTTTTCAAATGAGATAAAACGAGGTTTCTGAAGGATGACTTCTTTGAAACATAATGAAACAGAGGCTTGTTTGAATTAAATGCCCTTCTTTGGGGTATATTAAAGCAAGTTGTTATTATAAAGTTAAAGTAGCTCAGGTTACATTGCTAACTCCTGAGGAAAGCATCGTGAAGGGAAAATCAGTGTGGATGCTCAAAATACCTCCCTTGGCACCATAGCAATAAACTGAATATTGCTTGGGATGTCTTGGATTCATTGTCAGAGCCTGAATACTGGGTTGCCTGGCTCATGGGCCCAGTCACCAGAATGTTTTTTTTTCCCTACTTTGTTCTTATGAGATGAGTAAAGACTTTAATAAATGAACCCAAATGAGATTTTGTTTACTAGAACTCTCCTGCTCTTCCCCTCTCTCTCGTTCTAATGACTATGACATCTTTTTCAAAAGGACGTACCTGTGACAAATCACCGAAGGCCAGTTTCCAGTTGGAAAAGGCCAGTTGGGAAATTCAATTTTTGTCTATCTATGTGCCCTGAGAAAATACCTCTATAAAGAACCAAATTATCATTTAGGAATTTGTATTGCTTTTATAACTGCATTGGTTGCATGCAGGCTTCTCCTAATACCTTTTACCATTGTCTATAATTACTTTCGGTGGAGCTAGACCCTAAACGGAGCCTGACCAATGAAAAAAATTTAAGTTTGGCTGTTTTTATTGTTTATGTCATGTGGAATCGACCACTCAGGCAAAGTAGATTAAAACATAAAACTCTCTGCAGTCATTGAGCATTATAAATTCTCATTAGAGTCCCACAATCAATGAAATTTGTCTGAACTGAACATACAGTATAGTAGCATACATATGGCCTCTGTCGTATATAAAGAAGGATATTATATCATTAAGATGTAAAACAGGTATCTGGTAAGAAAGTTACTTCTTTGAAGGCACATAAATAAAAATTCTAAGATGATCAGTTACCTGAAAAAGTTTTAATGAACTACTGTGGAACACCATTGTAGGAGCTGTGTATTCTGGAGGATTTAATGCAGGTCTAAAAGTAATATGAAACTCCAAGATGAGTTTAGAACAGGTACTAGGAAAATTTGAACTAAAATAAATGCAATAAATAAGCAAGTGTGAGAATAGAAACATTAATGAGAAACATTTATCATCAGGCAGTTGTTCAAATGTCATCTATTTTCTATAAACTGCAATTGAGCAGGTGTTACCCCTTTTCCATGATTACCGCTGCTATCTGGGGAAAATATTTTTTTAGAAGGACAAAATATTTCACTTTAAAAATGAATCGTACGATTGAGTGACATGGGCATGACAATATATAAAATGGAAAAAGGCTGATTTGCCAGGCCAACCTATCTTCTCTGAGTTACCAAGACAGGGAAAAATCAAGTTGGCAAATAGCATTTGCTCTACAGCTTCTCCTAAAGCTATGGAGGGTGGCTTCTGTGTTTTTTAGGCCTTTTCCTTCCTTAGTGCCAGGGACTAGGTTTTGCAATATTACCTTGAGGATTTAGCATCTCAGCTCAGCTGTTTCTGACTCTCCAAAATGAGGAAGATGAATTATTTAACATCCAGGAAGCACCAGCTGTGTTCTCTCCTAAATTCTGAGCTTCCCCTACCAACGAGATTTACAATTGAAATAGGTTTCTAATCTAAATAGGACGACAATTTTGACAAGTGAACACGACTAGAGAGTTTTTCCTCAGTGGAGAGGAGATGTTAGTGAGCATTTCTTAGCAGCTTGCACTGTGTGTCCTAGGAATTCTCCAGAGATTACAGCCCCTGTGTCCTGCCAAGTTGTCTGCTTCCTCCTGACACAGAAGGCACACACACACTCTAGGGTCACTAAAAAAGAAGATTTACGACATACAATATGTAGGATTTAGGTTGGGTACAAAGATGATTGTCCTGATGGTCTGTGTTACGGACAGAGGAGAGAAATCTGAGAGAACTCTTTTCTTCAATGTTCATATAACTAGAACAGTGGATCTCAATGGGGAGAGATTTTGTACCCCAGGGGACATTAACAATGTCAGGAGACATTTGTTTTCTGTTGTCACAACTGGGGAGAAAAGGAAATTACTACGAGAGTCTAGTGGGTAGAAGGCAGGATGCACTAGATGTCCTACAATGCGCAGGACAGCTCCTCAAAACAAAGAGTTATTAGGCCCAAAATGTAAATAGTGCTGAGGTTAAGAAACCCTGACCTAGAAAACTTGCACATTTGAGTTCTTTTAAATATGCACATCCTTGGTGGTCCTATAATAAACTTTTTCAAGAGGGCTTTCTATGACTTTAATTAGTCTACCTGAGCCAGTCCTAGGAAATAAAAATAATTCTCCCTGTATGTTTACTGAGAATAAAAATGGTGATTGACCACCCAAGCGGGAAGAGTCTATATATAGACTGGTTCTTCTTTTGTCCAAGTCCCTGCTCTTCTCCCTTGTTTGGGAACTAGCTCAAATCCTACCTCATTCCAAAAGCCTTAGGGAAAAATAAAAGTGATTGATCTATTGTTCCTCTGAACTCCTCTCTATAGGAAGAAATGTCTTCATCCCTCACTGGGCATGTACTGCCTTATGCATGCACTGTATGTGACATGTCAACTGAGTTGTAAATTCCTCGCTGGTAGGGATAGTATTTCATACTGCTTCAGTAACGTACAATCAATTATTATCTTACACATAGTGAGAACTCCATACATGTTTATTCATCATATCTCCCAATATTCTGGGTACCCTCAGAATGGTGGTTATTAAATGAAATTAGAAGAACTTTGGCTGCCAGTTTTCTCCAGTCTAAATTTGGGGCAAGAAGAGGTCATTTTAAAATTACATCAAATACGTTTCTATTTACAATGGTTCCTATGCTACAAAGCCAGGATGTGGACTTTGAATTTTGGCCTTCACAAAAACTAGGTGTCACCATGACTTACTAGGAAAAGAATTATTTAGGGTCATTCTATGTCGTTAATAGAAAAAGGAGTAATGGAATATCATAATAAAGAGAAATAGTTTTATAATAGAGAGATGTCATTATATTTGTCAGGTTTATTAAGGTTTTTGAGGAGTATTCCAAGAAAAGAGGCAGAGATTTGATCAATTAAGGGAGATGCACATAAATTGAGCTTAATAAAACTGCCTAAATTGCTTTGAAAAAAAATGCAATAGGGAATATTTTTATTAGTTCTAGGTGAGGATAGATTTGATGATACAGTGAATCTTTTTCCACTTATAATCTTGAGTGTCCTATGAAAACCATCGGGAATAACTTTAGACATATGATATGCAACTAACTAAAGACTGAAAAACCTTTGTGGTCAATGGTGTAGAAGTAAGAATGTAGGTGCTGCAGTAAGAATACTGGCTTCACTCCAGTCTGAGTGACCTTTAACCATCTGTGCCTCAGTTTCCTTGTTGTAAAAAGATAAAGTAGTGCCTCACTGCCCTGTTGGTGAGGACCAAATGAGTTCCTATATTTTATTTGGAGCAGCGTCTGCTCCAAATGACACAGAATACTCAGTGTGTGTCAGTGCATATCACTATGTGGTAGAACTCCCATGGTCCCACATTAGACATGGCATCATCTGTCCTTGCCTCCAAAAAATTAGAAGAGACTTCCTAACTTGCTGTCTTACTATATCTGAATGAAAACAAACAAATAACAACAACAAAAGCCCAGAGAACTCAAACAATTACTAAGAAAAATAAAAGTGTTGCCATAAGACAGTCAGATAACAATAACTCAATTTTCTGTAGAAGATAATCAAATAACTGGGCAATTATTTAACATTGCACTTCCTTTTGCTAATATGGAAAATCCTTAAGAAAAAAAAGAAAAAGGCACGTTTCCATTTTATGTTTCTTAACAAAGAGACTTAGAGTCCTACAATTTGTACGTAAATATTAACTCTCAAGCATACGTCAGACATCCTTTCAATCAGTAAAGAATGAGATACCTTTTGTTGATGATATTTACACATCCTAGTCTACACAGTATTATTGTGACCTTTTGTTAAGGATATAAAAGTGACTAATTCATTTAATGGGAATAAAAATGCTGATTTACCACCCAAGTGGGCACTAAGCACCAAGTCAGAGACATTAATTAAACCAGATATTACACACAAAAAAAGTAGAAGTAGCTCTTTATTCTTTGTCCTTATTAAAAATGCTCAGCCTCATAGCTGTGGTTGCTTTATAATTTATAAAAGATGTTTTATAGTTGTCCATATGCCTCATTTTTGCTAGTTAAATAATCCCACAATTATCTTAACAGTTACTACATGCTAGCGAGGAAAGACCTAAGGGTAGGATGATTTTTAGGGTCATGGAAAGTTCCACTATCCAACAATCTTCTGGCCAGGTTTTGTGGATGATTAATAACCCTCACATTTTTTCATCTTGATATTTCTTGGTCCATACCCATAAAATTTTCTTGCTTTGTGTTCATTTTTTATGTCCACAGCATTATTGGGATTTTATGCTGACTTCATAACCTTCAGAGTAACTGATCGTAGCAAAATATTTCCCTGCTTATGGAGAGCAGCTCTCCACTGACCTCAATTCTAATGAATACATTTTAAAAAAGAAAACATTTATTACCAATTAAAATAAGCATCTCTGAAAGACTTCTCCCACAAATAAAGAATATTTGTTTTTGTTTTATTATATAGCCCTTGAGGAGGCTGAATCTGATATAGCACCAGGTCTGGATTACCCAGAGCTCTAGGTCATTTTGTACTAACCTTAACATTCACGTTACCATGCTGTACTGATAATTTTTCATTTTCTTGCCTTTCTTCCTCACTAGACTGCAGGTTTAGGGCCTGTAACTCCATTGCCTAGCCCAGCGTCTGAAACAATAAAAATATGGACTGCATCTTCATTGAGAAATGCTATTCACTTCAGATAAGGCAAATACAGGGAGGAGAAGGCTTGGAGCAGGGAAGATACTTGTGTAACTTTAGAAAGAACACAACATATGTGTTTACCATTCAGGAGACATATCGATTTCCCAACCTTAAAAGTTTGCTAAAAACAAGAAAGCTTTGAGGTAAAGAATGACGTCTATGTTTAAGAGATTATTCAGCCAGAGGAGAAGGCCAAGAAGATATAAAGACCATTTCCAAAGTCACAGAAGATAGTTCAAAAACGATAGTATGACCAGGGTTCTCCTCTGAAAGAAGAACAAACAGAATACCTGTTTTAAATAGATTTAGAGAATAATTTTCATCTAGAGAGATAATAATTAGTGAGTAGGTTATTGGAGCACTTTATATATAACAGGGCTTTCTGAAGGGCATAGTTCTGATAACTTTCTAAAATCTCTCAAAGCCTTGAGAATATATATGCACACAATATGATGTTTTAAGGTGTGTCTCAATTACTTAACAGTTTTCTTTTTTTTTTAGAACAGTAGATAAAAGAGGAGTCAATTCCTTATTTTATACAGCTTGGCAAAATATAAGACGAGTATGGATTCAACTTTGTAAAATGCTTTTACTTTTTTCCAAAGACAAAGTATTTAATCCCCAAGGTAATATAAAGGGTATCAAATATGTGGCTTTCTTTTTGTGATGTATAATTTCCAGTTACCAGTGGCCACTGGCACACATCGCATCATTCATATTGAAACATCCTAGGGAAAACATCCTTTTACCTCATTGTCTCAAGTGACTTATAATTGTCATTTAAAAATAATAAGAGAGTGAGTATAAGATTTGTGAACCACTGGAATGCTAATGGAAAAGCTTTCTACTGACCCAAGAAGTGTACTTATATTGTCGTGGCTCTTATGTAGTTGGAATTACTGTAAATATTCATTGCTCTTTAATGAACATACTTTTCCTTTAATTAGACATGATGTTAATACTGTTTTAATATGGATTGACTTGCCTCGCTGATCTAAGGAGGTTAAGATGAGTTAGAAGTCACGAGCATGCTAAAACTAGTAGTTAACCTTCCCAGAACTTGTATATACGTCTAGAAAAGGAGTTTAATATTATTTTCACAGATGAAAAGATAGAAGATAAAGAATTTGGCTGAAGATTAAGTAAGTTTGGGTAAACTAAGAGTGGGAATATTTTGAAATTCTTTAATGTCATGCTTTTAATACTCAAAATGTGACAATTAAAAGGCCATTCATTCAACACATATTTCTTTATCTCCTATGTGTTTATCAAAAAGATGGGCTAACAAGAAAGCATTAACGAACTGGTTACAAATTAATAAATACTGATCACCTCAGGATATGAATTTAGGTTATCTTGATGGAAATCGAGGAGCTAATAAAAATAAAAATTGACTCTATTTCAAGCTCTAGTTTCATACTCCTTTGAGTTATCGAGATTTCTTATCTTTGGCTCTATCACCATAATTATAAATATTTACTGTGTGCCTACAGATTTTCTTTATTAATCTCTTTGCAGAAATGTATTAAGTAAGGATGCCTTTTAAAGTGTTACGGGATATATTTTTCCAATGACTAGCAATCTAGGACATCTTTCGAGCATAGCAAATTGATTAAGACATCATATTTCTGGCCAGTCAATACCAGATTAGGGAATTGCAGCCAAGGATGAAGTTGTTCACTTTAGCTACAGAGTTCCCATGGAGGCAGTTTACCTGGCGGGACAATGGTACTACAATTGTTGGTGTCAGGGCAAATGCTCTCTACTTTGAGATCCCAGACTGGGCCTGAAGCTGAGGTTCAGGAGAAGCAGCCTTATTCCTTTATTCTCTCATCCTACACATCTGCAAAGGAGCTGGGTAGGACAGGGGCTCTTTTCCTGGTCTAAGTTCCTTTAGTGTTTCTCAATCAGGTTATCCACTGGAATCATCGGCCAAGCTTAAAAAAATACCAATTCTCAGGAATTTTCCCCAGAGATTATGTTTCAATTATTCTGGGGAGGGGACCCAGGCGTCATATAATTGAAAAGTTGCTGAAGTGTTTCTTATAAGAATCATTGAGCAATACTAAGTGAAAAGCAAAAATTACTTTGTAGTAGGATAAGCTACAAGGTACTGTAAGAAGTTTAATCTTGGATGTGTTCCTTAACAAAGCCATTTACGGCATTTTTAAGTTGGTCTATAAATAAATCAGGTCCTTCTAATTTCTATTCAGGATTTTTCTTGGGACACCTGTTACCCTGGAGCTTGTTGACCTATATTTGTATCTTGCTTTCATAAGTGCACATACTTAGGAAAGCGACATTTTAAATCACATAAGAAAATGCTCTTTTCCTACGCTTCTGTTGACAAGCCAAGATATTTTGCTTTCCTCCTTATGCCTGCCTGTTAAGGATTGCAAAAACCAGCTCCGAAAACACTGCCCCAGAAATACTCCAAAGATAACAATAAATGAACAATTAAGTAAATTATATCACAGTTACTTGCCAGAATTTTGAGCAACCAATAAAATGATAATTGTAAAAATGCTTACAAAAAAATGAAAATAAACAAGATCAAAAAAGACATATACTCTGTACGGCAACTGTGTATTTTGCAGTGAAAGATGGAAATTGTTTATAGAACTGATGAGTGGGATTGTAAATGATTTTTCAAGTGGCTTCCTAATCTTTCTTTGGTGTTGTTATGATGTTGGATTTACATTAAAAAAAACAGCTAGAATTTATTAAGAAACTATAAAGTGCCAGAAACTAAAAATCTGCAGAGTGGATATTAATATTTTTTATTTTTTAACATATAAAAACTGAAGGATAAAGGCAGTAGATATCTAAAGTCAAAGTCATACAGTTAATAAATGAAAAAATTGGATTCATAGACTTGTGTTTCCTTTTAATTACCCTTTGTCATTATTTAAAAATTTTTAAAGAGGGTCTTAATCAATAAGCACTTTTCCTATATTAATCTATTAAGAAACAGGAACCTTATCAATAAAAACATGTGTTGCTTTAGGCTAAATGGACCAGATTGTCATGCTTATGATTTTAACATCATCAGTAAGTTTTCAGGATACTAAACTGAGGGAAAAATGAGAAGTGAGGGTCTCTTATCAATTACCAAAATATTCTTCTATCAGGAAGAAGACAAGTCGAGTCACATCAGTTTATAGACAATTTTTGAGATAAGTTAACTAAATTATAAACTTGAACACTGTTTAGTAAGAGGCATGCTGGTAAGATGTGATTAGTTAATCAAAAAATCTCTCAAGTTTCACAGTCTAGAAAGGATCTAATTCCTTAAAAATAATCACCAAGGTAAAAATAGTTGAAAAAAATGAAATGAAAATAAAAGTCACGTTGCTAACGCCAGTTTTATGTGCTATTCCCTTAGAGAGGTATGTTCTACCTGTGAAAAGGGGTCATAAACTAGTTCAGACCCTGAGCTTTTTGCCTCCCTGGGAACTCTGGCAGGGTGTCTGTCTGTCTCCAGGGGCACTTACTGGTGCCCCACTATCCCTGTCCTCATGCTCCATTACTCAGGCTCTGCCTGAGCCACCAGGGGATTTGCCTTACAGAGGTCATCCTGCAAAGTGTCTTGTGCAGAAAAACCTGGTTCCTGAGAAGGGAGAAACGAAAAGCTAGACTTTTCACACATTTCGTTTAAGCTAGAAATGTGAACAAGACATGATCCCTGCCCTTAAAAGCTTTATAATCTTGAAGGAAAATAAGACAGGCTCTAAATAGCACATACACTTTATTAGTGCTGTTGTACAAATATTTAATAGCATGCTTCAGCTTTGTTTTTAATAATACATTTCATACATGCAAAGGGTAACTTAGTCTGTCTAGGGGTTCATATTTTAGCTTGCTACTATTTCCAACCTACAAATTTTCACTCATCTGCACCCATAATCCCCTTTCTTTCTTCCTCTTTCTTTTCTTCTCTTTCTCTCTTTCTCTCTCTCTCTTTCCTTCCTTCCTTCCTTCCTTCTTTCTATAAAAGGAATCAGGACTTCTTTTTCACTCAGTTCCCTATGTTTTAAGAAATTAATTTCAATCTCTACCGTTGCACAGAGATGATAAAATCATTCACTTTGCATTTTATGTCCTCTATCAGTTTTGCTTATGATACTTTCACTCTTACCATATTCAAATGAGTAGCTTCCTAAATAACCCTCTTTCTAATCTAATGATTCTTAAATCTGAATAACTGATAGACCTTTAAAAAATCTTTTCTATCCACAGTGTTGACCTAAATTATTTCATTTATAATAAATGTCTGTTTTAATGGTTCTGGCTAATATGGACAGTTCCTCTTTTTCTTTTTACAATTTTTAAATTGAGATTTAGTTGACATATAATATTAGTTATATATGTGCAACATAATGATTTGATGTGTGTATATACTGTGAAATAATCACCATGATAAGTTTAGTTAACATCCCTCTCTTAGCAACTTTCAAATATACAACACAGTACTGTAAACTATAGTCGTCATGCTGTACATTACATCTCCAGGACTTATCTTGTAACTTAATTTCTTTAATTAAATTTTTTCTTTTGTATATAAATATATTTCATCCTCTCATAGATAAGACATAAAAGATATTTCTGCTATATGGGATCTTTATCCAATGTAGTTTTAGATAAGTTTTTTTTTTTCATTTATTTATTAATTTTCATTTTACTAGCAAATAAATTCTTGGGATTATTAAAACAATAAATGTAACTTGGGTTTCCTAAGGCCAGAGTATATAAACGAGGACATATAAGAGGAACTTAAATTTTACTTCTTTGCATCCCTACTTGAATAAGACAGAAACTCTGGCCCCTGCACACATTCACCCACACATTTCTAGGAGTCCTTAGAATATCGTTATAATTTCCAAACTATACCTTTCGTAGGATGATGGCCACTACTGTGATTTAGAACCGATGCCAGTCCCTATGACACTCTAAAGTCTATACTGGAGTCTTCCGATGTGATTTGTGAATTCCCATAGTGCTAGGTTGCCAGATAAAATACATGATGCCCAGCTAAATCTGAATTTTAGATAAGCAAATAATGCAGTATTTAAGACATCTTATACTAAAAATTATTATTTGTTTATCCAAAATTCAAATTTAACAGGTATCCTATACTTTTATTTACTATATCTGGCAACTCTAGCAGATACCCGAGCCATATTATTCTTCCTACAGCCTCTCCTGAGCTGAAGTCATGTGTGTGCTGTGTACAGGTGGGAAAAATGTCTCCCTCTCCCTCTTCTGGTGGCCTTTTGTCTCCTAAGCCCAAAGCTTGTGCCTTGTGTAGCTCAGGGCCATGCATGAAAATAGTTTTTAATATCTTTCTGTGATCATTAGAGTTTAGGCACAGCCTTAGAATGTCAGACAGAATGGAACGGACTTCTCAACTCACAACTTCCCCCAAAGGACTGGCCCCACAGACCTCTTCTTTACTGTCTAGCTATTCATAGGCAAATCAATTTATGCAATGAAGGCTACCAGCTTATTGGTTTGTTAGGCAGATACAGTTATGTTTTAGCAAAAACTTGTGACAAATCTGTAATACAAATTATACACTGATTAAGGGAACTGCCTTCAAAGTACCTCCAAAGTTCACAGAAGTGTTTTCTACCTTTGAAAGCACTCAGAGAAACTTCACGGAAAAAATGGCTTCGGGATCTCAGCTTTTAAGAGATGGAAATGAATTTGACAGTGTGAAAGAAATTCCAAGCAAAATTAAAAGTATGCATGAAGGTAAGAAAAAAAGAACATTTGGGATGGCATATATGATGTAAAATCTGGGGTCTGGCCAAGGAAAGTTGTCAATGGCTGTGGTAAAGAGTATGTAATTTCTTCTCTAGGCAATGGGAAGCCCTTGCAAGATTTAGTTAGAAGAAACTATAACCAAGAGATGCAGATGATCCTGCTACATAGGCTAGGCTCCAAGTGTGAGAAATTACGTGAGAGAAATAAGATTATCCCTTAAATAAAACAGGTAAGTGGTAACGAAGGCCCAAAGGGAAGACAGTGGAAAAGAAAAGGAAAAGAAATTTGATAAGGAGATTTTGGTCCTCCACCTTGGTAGCCCATTATAATCAAAAGAGGAGCTTTAAGAAATTCCAATGCCCATGCTGCCTCAAGACTAATTAAATCAGAATCTCTAGAGCCGAGACCTATGCCATCAGTATTCTTAAGGCTCCCCTGCTACCTCAGCCAACACTGAGCACTGCTGCTGTGGAACAGTGATTCTCATACTTCAGCAGGAATAAGAATCACGTAGACAGCTTCTTGGGCCCCAAGCCGAGTTTCAGTAGATCTGCAATGAAGCCTGAGAATTTCCATTTCTAACAAGTTCCCACTTCGAGAATGTCTAATGTAGAATGATCGAGACCTGGTAGTTAATAGTTAATTAGATATTACTTTGTATGTATCTTGGCTGGGGGGTTGGTGAAGAAGACTTAATCATAGGTGACTGAGATTCTGAGCCTGATTCAATGGCAGAATAGAGATGCCATTAAAATAGTTATAGGCATGGAAGAAAATGGATGTTTGGCTCGAATGAGAATATTGAGAGGTCAAACTATGAAAAAGACTGTTTCATGGAAATAATATGGGAGAGGAAAGGAGAATGAGTCAGTAAGAAGTAGAGAACCAACAGAGATATAGAAGGAATACCCAATGTCACAGAAGAGGGAAGAAAGAGGTCAAGAGTAGCTCTATGGAGAATATCACACAAAATTAACCACCAAGTTATTCCCAAACTCAGTGAAAACTGAAACCAAGGTCCCACGCTTTCCTTGTCTGCTCTTTACTGTCCTTAGCAAAGAGAGGTCATATTCAGAATGACGGCTCTGGAGGCAGCTCGAGCTTTTTAGTGCAAGAAGCAAAGGGATCTATGCCCCTCGTATTGTACTTACAAAGGACATTGTGAGAACTACCATGTGATAGATCTTTAGCTTTGAGGGCAAAACCAAATGGGTTTTTCGTCTAATCATGAGTTTGTAAGAAAGTCAATTAACAGTTCTGGATAAGGGAAGAATATCAGTGCTTAAGGATTTAAACCACTAGCATTTGTTAAGAATTTGCAACGAACCAGGTGTTGTTCTAAGTGCTATATGGCCTTCCTACTCAGCGGGTGGTTCATGGACCAGTGGCATCAGCTTCACTTGCTAGAAATGCAGACTTTCACCTGACCCCAGACCTGCTAACACAGAATCTGTATTTTTAAGAAGATCCCCAGGTGACAATTAGAGTTTGAGAAGCACCACTTTAGGTATCATGAACTCATTTAATCTACTCAATGCCAAGAGTTAGGAGTTATGATGAAGAAACTGAATTACAGAGGGTAAAATAAAATATTTGTACAAAATCATAGCGCTAATGGGGTAGAACAAAGAGATAAACCCAGAAAATCTAGATCCACAGTCTTTAATCTAATCTAGATCCACAGTCTTTAATCTAATCTTACACCAACTCTCAAGAAGTTGTTACCATGGCCCTTGGCACTCTCGCCATTGTCATTTTTTAATTTCCATGCACAGCGGCTTTTGTTCAATGCATCTAAGGGATCTTGTCTTCTGCGTTATACTCTTGGTTTTACCATCTAACTCACTCTTGAGTGTTAACTCCCTGTCGCTCTTCAGCTCTCAGCTCACAGTCACTTCCTCAGGAAAGCCGTTTCTCACGCCCCAAGACATGGTATGCTACTTTTACAGCACCATGTGTTTTTCCTTCATAATAATCTGTAATTAGGAATTTATCTATATGATTTTTGTCTTTTTCACTAGACTCGAACTCCTGGAGGTCAAGCACTGCATCTGTTTTGTTCCTCACCAAATCTCCAGTGTCTGGTACATGGCAAATACAAAAGTTACCCGAATTAATGTGTACATGAATAGCTTTTGAATCTATTGTGCCTCCTGCCCACATTAGCATGACCTGCCGTGGCAATCAGAACTGAACATTCTCTCCCTCCATGTAATTTAGAGACCTAGTGAGGTGAGAGAACAGACTGAACATTCAAAAGGGAAGTGCAGCCTTTGAGGCTGAACCCTAAATAGCCAGTCAAGCCTCCATCTGCCACGAACACCTGGAGCTGCATTCAGAACCTTCTGAAGCTACGGGAACACTTTAAATGTGTTTCTGCTTTCCAAAACCTGAGCCTATATTGTGCCTTCAGTGTTTGAAACAGCAAAGTTAGAGTGGCCCAGGTGAGGTCTTCCCATGTTGGGAGGGTAGCTCTGGAGGGGAAACAGTGGCTGTTCTAACACAAATCCTGTAACTAAACAGAGTCCATTCATTCTGAGTGCTGCTCATCAGGTACCTTTCAGAGATCCTGAATTCCCTTGAATGACAGAGAATGAGCCTTGATTTCAATGAATGGCACTGTCATAATAATCCTGTCTGAGGAAAGCAAGGATTGCAAGGCTACTTTAAAAATACACGCCTCTGTAATTGTGTGTTTCATTTTTCCCCAAATACTCTTGCTCCTATGTATAGTTCCTATAACTTATGTTCTCATGTGATAGTTAACAAAATTAGTCTGACTAGGTTTTAATATTGCTAGTACCGTGAAATTACTGCAAAGGAGCTTGAAAAAAAAAAAAAAACGCTGTTGTTTTTTCTTAAAGAGTTGGTTAGATTTATTTTTAACATTTTTGGAAAATTTTGGATGACAGTAATCAGATTTAAGTTTAACTCAGTGACAGACCCAACTACTCAATGTGGGATAGCTGCTGATAATTCTTCAGGCACTTCTTCAATGGCTCTATCACATGACTAAATGATATGGCTGTGGGCTCAATTACTCAATTTTCTTATGGTGTTTTGATCTGAATTGACATAGTTGCTCCAAACTTGAGCCATGAATGAGGAATACCAAGGTCAACCTTGCATCATAGACCTGACCTTCTCAAACTCTCAAGTGCACATGAATACCTAAGGAGTTTGTTAAAATGCAGATTCCAGTAAGTAGAACTGTGTTGAGACATGGGCGTTTTAATTTCTAACAAGCTCCCAGCTGCTGTTGCTACTACTTACTGGTCCATACACAACACTTTGAGAAGAAAGGTCTTAGAAAACACAATGTAATTGGTTTTGTGGCTTACAATGTGACTTGGCATGCTTTTAAGTCAGAAGCATTTCCTAAATGTTTCTTTGGGCCAGGGATGCATATAATTCTGTCCACCTCTCACTGGCAGAAATAATCAGAGAAATGAGTCACTCCCATGATTCCACCCTGTCGGGGGGGCCTGCCCTGGGCAATTTGTTTGACTAAGTTAGGGAAGAAAGAGATCTGCCCTTCAATCTAGAGCTGTCTCATAAGAAAATGTAGAATCTTGAAATTTCAAGATATCCTCTTTAATATCGTTTATATTGAGCATGCGTAGAAATGTCTGGACGTATCTGGAATAGGTTTGAACATAGGCTCTTCAACTCTAAAACCAAATTAAAAGCAATGTGGTCTAATTAGGGTATAACTACTGAGATAAAGTGAAAAATATTCTCCAAACACATTATATTTGGAAAGGCACAGTATCATAGTTTGTTTCGGTTATAATAACATTTAAAGTAGAAAAGATTAAGAAAAAACTATTAGAGTTAATTATTGCTTAAAGTGACAGGAGAGGCAAAAGAATATTTTTTGTGTGTGAGGGTTTGCGGGGAGTGGCCTTAGTCTCTCCTACATTTCCATCTTGCCGCGTCTCTTTGCCTTCTCCCTACTCCACTCCCAAGTCCTGGGTGGCCCTGGACCACTAGGAAACTACCATCAGCTGAGCTGATGGCAAGGAAATGAGAAAAACAATAAAACAACCATTTCTGTTCCTTTTTTTTTTATCCATCTCTTAATTCTTGAATTTACAAAATGGAAAGAAACATAAATAAGTACTTATGAAAATTACTTAATTTAAAAGTAGGTCTTTGTTGAAACCAAGGAGTAGGATCTAGGACCCAATCAATACCAAGCAAGTCTTTTGCCGACTTGGTGCTAGGAAAAATTTAACAAACAGACATCCTGTTATAGTGGCTACGAAATATATGTGCAATAGTTTAGTTAGAACCATTCAACAGCATAGTTCAAATCTAATCAAGCACATCTACTTTACCCTGAAGGAAAAATATTTTAGAACATGTCCCCAAATCTATTGTAATTATATTTAACTACTACGTGGTAGAATGTTACACAAGAGTCCTAGAACTTGACTCTCAGATTGGTGATGGGAATTGTTCAAAATCATGAAACTCACCTCTAAAGAACGGGCATTAAAACTTAGGTTTCCTAAATATTTTCCAATTTGCTCCTTTTTATGATATTGCATTATGCCATGTTATTTCACCAATCCTTTTTCCCTGATGCCAGTTTAAGATAAAAATACGCCAGCTTGTCTGACACATAAGCCCCTGGCTCGGAACTTTGGGTCGCATTATATAATTCTCACTTTCAGTTGATCCTGGAGCCTCACCTTAACCTGTTCTGAGCTGATATGAAATTATATTAGAGGTAAAATCATGTACCAGTGAGGAATTTGCTAAACTTCTGTGGCAAGTTTCACTGTAGACAGAGAGTGGGAGTTTTCCCAAACTGCGAGCTTTACTTCCTTATGGTCAGGTAAAGGAAGTGAAGCTTCACTTTATCTTCCGAGCTGGTCTCTCTGACTGAGGGTGAGGACTGGTGTGAAAGAGCAGTAGGGGTCTTTTCACAGGGATTTGAGATGGCTCAGGAGTTATAGCCCTAGTTCTTTTTTGGTACAAAGGGCTGCTGTTACCGAGAACGATACATGATATGCTGGTTAAGAACATGAAGTTCAGTGCCAGACAGACCTGAATTTAAATCCCAGTTTCAAAATGTACCACCTTAGGAACCTCACAGATGTCACTTAACCACCAGGTTTTCAGTTTCCTTACCTCCAAAAGGGAAATATAAATAATCTTTCTAACTTATAGACTTGTAAACATGACATGCTATGTATAAAACACCAACAGCACTTAGAACACAATCAGAACATTCAGTAAGGTAGCCACGTTTTCACCTATTAAGAAATAGAACCAGGAATGTAAGCTTACATCTAAGTATCAGAGAAGATCCTGATATGAATGTCTTATGAGGTTTTAGAATGAATTAGGGAAAGGAGCTATTTTTTGAAAAATAATGTTGGTCCTCACTTTCCACATTGGCTTAAGTTGCCTGTCTATTGAAATCTGAACTAAATATTAATGGCAACGTCTTCTGAACCGGAAAGATGTACTTGAAATGTACCCACAGAAACTTGTGTTAAAAAGCAAGAAGTGTTTCTTTGCTCCTATTCTTATTTGTAGTACATCGAAGTACGTACACTTCACTTAAACATCTGTCCAAAGGTATGATATTAATGGAATTTAATGAGAAGGACAGGCTGCAAGGGAATCAAATCTGTGTCATTGCTTTCTCACCATTTGTCATGGACCATATTTCGCTTCTTCACTTTTTTTTTCTTTCTTTCTTTTTCTTTTTTTTTTTACTGTGACCAAAATAAAGAAAGAGGGACATATGAGATTTGTTACTTTCTTGGAACTAGCCAGATGGAAAAGTGAGGTCATGGGGATTATTGCCTGCTACCACCTCAGTCACTTAAATTATAATGAAAATATTTCTCGGAGTGCAGAGTAGTCCTTGCTTAAGGATTTTGAGAGCCTGGATTCAAGAGACTGGATTCAACAATATGTTATGTATTTAACTTGAAAATTCGGTCTGGCCACATTGCATTAACTTATAAAATATATGTTTTAATATGTAAAAAAAGGCCCCCAAATTACTGGGGTCAAAAAACACTTTACAGAAATCTAGAGAATGTAGAAAATATCTTTAAAATAAGAGCATTCCTTAAAGGTTTGATGTGATGATAATTTTGAGCCATTACAGTATAAATATACAATTAATCAACAGACTAATCAATGATATGAATATTATCCACATGGAATTGGACAAGGTTGGGGTCAGGGAATGTAAGTAATACAGAAGGAATATAAAACACGACCTTTGTGCCTAATCAGGGATATAATAATATAAAGATTATAACAACAGGCACAATCGTAGATTTTATATTATATAGGTGTAAGAATTTCAGATTTTGGCATCTTTTCTATACACCACTTGAAAATGTGTATATATTTCATTTCTCCTATAGTATTCTAAGCTGATTGCCGCTTTTTTCATATCAGCTTTATCTGAGCCTCTGTTTGGAATTCCATACCAGTAACTTTGTGTCCCTGCTTGTCTGGATAACCCTGTCAAAATAATCATGTTTATCAGAAGTTCTAAACCTTTCTGTGGTCAGGACTACTTGGATGTCTTAATAATATTTGCGAGATGCCCTTCTGATTGTCATAACTAAGGTTTTTGACCACTCTTTTCTGTCAATCAGTGTTTATACATCTTCAGACTACCTCTAAGCACTGACCTACTTGCTTCCTTCATGTCATGAGATTGCCAATTCCTACTCACATTATCCAGCCACTGGGATTTATTTTGCATTTTTCTTCAACTACTGATTCCCTGCCTACCAACAGCATCTTTCAGCACTGAAATTTTCCATATTGTCCAAAGTTGGAAAGATTGGTGACCCGAGTATGAAAGAGGAAAGCAAAATAAATTAGAGGGCTAAAAAATGGTACGTATAAAAATTTTCCTCAAATATCCTACACCAGTAGCTCTCAAACTTTTTCATGCATCAGTATTATAGGGACAGTCTTTGAAAATCACTGCCACACATGAATTAAAACCATTTCCAAATAACATGTAATCAAAAGAAAAGGATATCTCATTTTGCTCTGTGTAAGGGAGTTCTTACCCTGAAAGTCCTTGGGGACCTTTTGATAGGATTCTAAGTATCCATGGTATTGCACAAATTATATTTTACATTTCATTACCATGTGTGAGATTACATCTGGATGCCTGAGAGAGCCCATTGTTCTCAAAGGATTCTTAAAGGATTCATTTGCCCAAACATAGCTTAAGCATCTCACTGATGTCATGCAGAGGAAGTCAAGCCAACACACTAGAGGAGACACTGATATTAGAATGTAGCAGAATAAGGGCTTTACAGTTTATAGAACCAATGTATAATTCTCCTGTTCTTTTTAGGGTTAGTGGAATAAGTCTACAATTATTACATTGACCTTCATAATCAATTATTTCACTCTTTTATGATTATCTACTGATTCCTATCAAGATGTAGATCAATCAACCAATCAGCCAAAAAGTTTAGATGGAGCCCCTATTACAAGCTTAGCACAGTGTCGGCTGAGTGGTGGACGCAGACATTGCAGAGTCCCTGCTTGCAGTTAACTCTGGGTAAGGACACTGACATCTGCTACTTTTAAGCCCCATGAGAGTAAGAACCTTGATTTTCTTGCCTCAAACTCTGTCTCATGTGCTTAGAAGAGCACCTCATAAATCATAGAAATACAACCGATGATTACTAAATGAATGAATAAGAGGCCTCAGGGATTTGTACTGTAAATGTCATAATGATATTGTCAGAAAAACAAAATGTACACAGTGGCTGATTGGACAAAACTCTTAACACCCGAAGAGTACTGCTGAATAAAGACATAAGGAACCCAACGAATAATTCATATTAATAAACTGCAGACTAGCCTTGATAAGGAAAACAAACTGAAGTTAAACATGACACATTTTCAGACCTTTCTATACGCCAGGTGTGTGGCATAAGAAAGAACTCAGTTAAAAGCCTATAGGCTAGGACCATCCCTCTCCACCAAATCCTTTTCTTTAGCAATCACTAATGTTGATGTCAAAGGAGTCAAGAAATGAAAAGCATTCTGCCCAACCACATATATTCATCATGCTCCTTTCGATAAGTGTGAAGCAGACAAGCCCTTACCTAGATTTCAAGCTGATGAATCATCTGTCTAGTTTCACTAAACCTTAAGGGGCTGCTCAACTAAACAAGGGGCTGCAACACTGTCAGCCTCTGGATGCATTTAAACAAGACCAATGTGTTAAAAGAAGGCAGATAATGAGGTTTCCTGAGGAATCCCTAGTTTCTTGGTGCATTAAATCCTCCTTCAGTTAAAAAAAAAAGCCTTTTGATCTCAAAAATCCTGAGAAAACTATTTTTTAATAGCATATAGCTGTTATCAGATACATAAATAGAAAAATTAGTGATTTCCTATATTTAGGTCATCCATTTACTGAAACTGGGGTTCCTCCTATTCCATTATCTCCATAAACACACACACACACACACACACACACACACACACACACACACACACACACACATCTTCATACCCATTAGAAAAAAGAAAATTCCTTCTTCTGGGGAAACACCTGTCTTGGGAATTCTTGGTTGTGCAATTTCTGAGCCTGCACAGGGTCGATCCTACAAATGGTGCAGTGACTCTTTTGGAAGTCACATTTGTCCCTGAAACTTCAGTCACCTGGAGACTGCATGCCTCATTGCCTGCAGCAGCTCAATCCTGACAGTGTAAGATGAGTTTAGAAATCTCATTTGAGCAATGAAATCTGAATTGAGCGTTTAAACAGCTATATTTAATACTGAAATAATTACTCTTTGCAATTTTTGCTGACTGTGGAATTTTTTCTTTTCTTTTGCTCTTGGACTATAATAATAATCTTACTTTGGTTTGGAATTTATTTTGAGAAGAAAGTAACAGGACTCAGTAAACTAGTACATCAGTTAATTGCACATCCCCATTTTCACACATGAAAATTTTCTGCTTCTTTTGCTATGCAAACACACGTACATGTAATTCCTGGAATCCCAACTACATTCATACCCACTGCTTTCAGACACATTTTCACAGGGCACCCAGACATAAAGTCCCTACATGTCAAAATCAAGTCAGGCTGAAGATGTAAATAGGTGGATATGGCATCAGTGGATGTGTAATCAGTAATAAGAAATACATTGAGCCCCATAATGAAAAGAAATCCCCCAAATTGTTCAGGATTCCCCCACCCCCTTCCATTCACTGATTTATTAACCCTGAACAAAGATGTAATTGCAGGGTCTCAGAAACAACTTTTTTTCCTTTTTTTTTTTTTTTTCATTTTTGGTATTTGTTTTGGCTTTGAATTTCTTAGTATCTAGTCGTACCATTCATTGCCTCTTTTCTTCACTCAGTTGCCCATCTTTTCCCCCCAAAATGAAAGAAGCATCAGCTTCTGAGTCTTAAGGATGAGACCTCTGCATTTTCTTTGCTTGTTTAGGGCAAGAAATGAAGTGCTGCCTCTTTAATTGGCAGAAGCATGCAGGAGGAGCATACCTTTAATTTAGTGTTGGGATACCTCACTTGCACCCTGGCTGTTGTCTTATTGGAGACGGCAGCCTGCCTGAGATCCTCTAGCACTGAAATAATATCATCCAGCACGCATTTCTTATCCTGATTTCTCAACACACACAGATGGGAAAAAGTATAATTATAGCCCTTGTGGTTCACCTTCATTTCCAGCACGGCTCGGTGGGTCTGCAGGATCCCCTCAGCCTGGAGCAAAATATTGTCCCCGGGTGGGGAGAGGAGGATCACCCTGCCATACCTCCCAGGGGTGTGTAAGTCCGAATAAAGCTGGCTTTTGGACTGGTCCAGCGGGAAAAGGCTGCTGGCCAGGCTGCGCTCGATCTTGGCCAGGCTGTGGCTGGGAGCGACCAGGCGCTCCAGGTCGCCCTCGGGCTGGAAGCGTTTGAGCGCGCTGAGGCCGAAGGTGATGGTCAGGACTGCGGGCACGGTGAGGAAAAAGACCGGGTGCCGGCTCACGCACAAGCCCAGCCTGTGGCAGAACGACTGGAGCCCTCTGCGAAGCACCTGCCGCAGCATCCTCCACCAGATCCAGCTTGCAGGCGCTCCCGGCCGTCTTAAAAAGCACATGTGACATGTGTAAGCGCCGAGCCACCCCCTCTCCCCCATCCCACCGCCTCGGGGCCAGCCTTCCTCCCCACCGCCGCCGCATCCCCACCCCCTCCGCGCTCACCCCCGACCACTCCTCCTGGTCTTTCCCCGGCCCCACCTCCATGCGCTCCTACTACTCTTTCAAACACTGCAGCAAGTTGCAGTAAGGCGGGCAAATATCGACAGCGCGCGTGGGGGCGGGCGGCGGGCGCTGCGGGGGCACGGTGGGGCCCACCCCCTCCCCAGCCTCCCCACGCCCTCGCCGCCTCCCGCGCCCCCTCTCACCGCATGAGCAGCGATCCCTCGGTCTAGCCCTTCATCTCGCTGCTGCAGTCCCCCGGCCTCCCTCGCTGGAGGTGGCTCCGTGCGGAGTGTCCCACGGATGTGGATTTCCTCTCCGTCCTGGTGGGGTTCGGTGCCGAAGTGGAACCATGTGCCTTGGTGTTGTAAGAAGCAGACATGTGCCCCATAAGGAGCGGGAGGGGGGGGTGTGGGAGGGAAAAGAGAGGGCGGGAGCTGGGGTTGGGGGCGGGGGGGGTGGCTAAGCTTTTCTTTTTTTAAGATGCTGACAGTTATTTTTAGAGTTTTGTTTTCCTTCTTTCCTCCCCACTGGAGTGAATGGAAGAGGAAATGGGTGAAGGCGCTGCTGGCCCATTGGAGCGGTGGCAATTGGAGTCCAAGAAAGGCGGGGCGGGGTGAGGGGACGTGGAGGAGGGAGCTCCTGGAGGTAGGCAGCCTTTTTTCCCCTCCAGTTTCCCTCGAATTCTGCTTTTCGTCTGAAGAAAAGGAGCAGAGAGGATGATGCTGCATTTTTAACATACCACAAATCACGCAAGGGATTTCCTTGCAACACCTTTCACACTGTCATTCCACAGACTAGTCAGCTGCCGCCGAGGGCTGTCAGAGACCCTATCTACTGGCGGCGCGTTAGGGCTCTAGGGATCTCTTCCTTCCTCTGGTGATTGGAGAGGAGGCATTTGCCAATAGCAGTCGGGTGTGTGTGTGTGTGTGTGTGTTGGAAGTGAAGATCTACAGGCAGCATGTGGTTTCTCATAAAATATTACATTCACTTTCTGTACTTTTGAAGTTTAGGATGAAAAGTTCTTAAAGCTGGTTCCAGCCCTCTTCATTTTCTCATCCACCTCGCACCCCTGAGAACGGTTTCTAGCCATCTACTTGGTTTATAATGAGATGAAGCAGACTGAGAGGCTATCTAATTTTCTCCTGTGAGTAGAATTCCAAAAACCCGTATTTTGGGACACCCATCGTATAGTTTTTGCCTGAATAAAGAGGATAAGGGAAGTGCATTGATCACTTGATATGCAAAATGGTGAGTCACCTTCACCATTTAGAAAACTCCCACCAAGTACAGTTCCTTCCTCAGTACACAAAAGTGTGAAGGTGAGGATCTCTCACCTGAATCAGATCACTTTCAAAAATTTGAATATTAATAAGTGGGTGTGTTAATTTTTACCTATTAGGGCTTTCACAAGTTCATTTTCTGGAAAAAAATTGAAGAATCTTGAAGACAAATTCTAGGGTTTGACTGTGAACTGGAGACCTGCTTTCCAAAGTTTCTGTTCTTTTTTGCCTTGGCTTCATAGAGAAGATTGAGTTTCAAGAGATGATTCGTTCATACTTTCTTAATGACAATGAAAGGACTTGTTCTTCATTAGATGCTTGGAGATGTGCCCACTTATGCATACAAACAAGCCAAAGGTCTCATCCTCTTAATAAATAGATGCTTTTTATTTTTGCTAGTGGAATCTGTTCTTCAGTTAAGAGTCCAAAGGGACAGCAGAGAGCTCAGACACAGGGGCAGTGCTTATGGGCAAAAGTCTAAAGGGTGGTGTATATAAGATTAAAGAAAAATTCCGGCCTTTTAAAATTGAAAATGAACTTGGTGATCATCCAGTTTGAATTCCTACCGAAAGTCAGAAATGCTTCTACTACAGCCATGCCGCCCTGAACAAGCCCGATCCCATCTGATCTGGGAAGCTAAGCAGTGTCAGTTCTGGTTAGTATTTGGATGCGAGACTACCTAGAAAGACCAGGTGCTGTAGGCGTAAAAAATAAAAAATAAGGGATTGTAAACTGACTAAGTCCTTGAAATCTGTGAAGTCAACCAAGGATTGCCTTGCCTAAAAAAAAAATAAAAAAAATAAAATAAAATGAATTGCTTCTAAAATATCCCTTTCGATCCTCCATCCAGCGTGTGCTATAAAATTCTCTGCATCTAAGAACCCACTCATTTTTCTAAGAAGCCCATTTTATTATTACACATCCCTTCTTGTGGTTAGCTGAACTTGACCTCCTTGCAACATTCATGGACTAGTCTTCCCTCTCCTTCAGCAAGAAGAATCCCCTTTGCACACAACTGTTAGGTCTTTGTGTCATTTTGTATAATGTATTCCATTAGTACCACATGATGGGAAATTATTTTTGGCTATACAGCAAAGAGGAAAAGTATCTGTCATCCATTTTCTACCTCTCTTTATTATATTAAGTATACTTGGTCATATCTTCTAAAGAAATTTCTAAAATATAGTATTTTTGCAAAATATATAGTAATAGATTTTAGGAATGGACAGTTGCTTAAATTATATAGTTCATTTTATCGATGGGGACACTAGGAACTGTAGAGGTTGAAATTAAAACCATGCTCAGAGTTATTTGCAAATCTGAGACCAGTCTCTAGGTCCTTTGCTTCTCATCCCATTCCGTTTTCCCTAATAGTATGAGACCAGCCCTCCCCCCCCCGCCCCTTTCTCGCAATGAACAAATAGGTCGGAATGGTTTCCACTCTTCTAACTCTTTTTATTTCCCACACCTCCTTCCTTAACAAATTCAGTGGAATTAGAGAAAAATAAATACACCAATAAATAATTGACTAAATAATATGATACATTCCTAAAATAAACTGCTCTGTTATAAATACAAATCATATTGTAAAATTATAATGGCATCAAAATACATTTACTGAATGTTAAGTGAAAACTATGTACAGTACGAAACCACTTTAAAAAATAAAAATAGACAGGAAAAAAGATGAAACTTGCATTAAAATGTTTCTTTTCATTGCTAGATTATGGGATCGTGGGTGACTTTTAAAAAAAAATCTACTTAATTTTGTAAGTTTTATATGATAGAAAATTGCAAAGATAGTACACAGAGTGTCCTGATACCCAACAGCCCCCTATTATTAATATTTTACATGAGTGTGGTATGTTTGTTATAATTAACTGATACTCATACCTTATTATTAACTAAAGTTCATACTTTATCTAGATTTCCTTAGTTTTCCCTATTATCCCTTTTTTTGTTATTCCAGGATCCCATTCAGGAGACCACATTGCATTTAGTCATCAAGTTTCCTTAGGCTCTTCTTGGCTGTGACATTTTCTTAGACTTTCCTTGTTTTTGATGACCTTGACAGTTTTGGGGAGTAGTGGTCAGGTATTTTGAAGAATATCCCTCAACTTGGAATTGTCTGATTTTTTTTTTTCGTGATTAGGCTGGGGTTAGGAGTTTTGAGGAGGAGTAAAACAGACATAAAGTGCCATTTTCAGTATATCACATTAAGGGTACATTCTGTCCGCGTGTTCGTCACTGTTGATGTGGGCCATGATCACCTGCCTGAGGTGGTGTTTGGCAGGTTTCTCCACTGTAAAGTTACTCTTCCATCTTGTTTTCCATGTTGTCCTCTTTGGAAAGATGCTACTACGTGCAGCCTGCACTTAAGGAGTGGGTGCAATGCTCTATCTCCTTCCCGTTAGAGAGCGGAGACTAAGTAAGTTATTTGAAATTCAACATGGGAGACTTGTCTATTCTATTCTACTCTGTTTTACTCTATTCTATTTTCTTTTATCCTTTCAATCTTTTATTTATATCAGTGCAGTCTCATAGATGTTTCTGAGTATTTTTTTATATTTTGGGTTATACATCAATTTTTTTATATTTGGGTTATACTTCTATGTTGCTCAAATTTTTTCAGCTTTAGCTGTTGGGAACTTTTCCATTGGCTGGTGTATCCTCTGGACATATCCCATTATTACGGGGTTCTTTAAAAATAATTCTTGTTTTGTTGTACTATAAAATATTCCAGGCTCATCTTGTATATCTCCTGCCCCAGTCTTAGAATCAGCCCTTTCTCTGAGGAGCCCCGGTTTGTTTTATTAGAAAATGATATTAGAAACAAAGATCCGGGTGCTGTATGTGCTGCTTGCTGTTGTAGTGTTTATTGCTTCTAAGTCCTCTCAGCTGACAGCAAGGAAATACAAAAATTATACTAATCTGTGTACATTGTGTCTATAAATCATTCTTTATATAACTCTATATCTATATTAAATTAAATATGAGTTTATACTTATGTCTCCAACTCTAATCTATTGCAACATGGATCATTATAGCCTCTTCCTTTTCCTTACCTTTAACCTCCCACTCCAACAGTGAAAAATTGGTTCAGTGGTTAATTTTTATATCATATTCTATAATAAAAACACATTAATAGTTTTGGAAAAAATTTGTTTAAGGGAAAGAAGAAAAGCAGGGTTCCTGTAAATGACTAATGCCCAATGCTATTGTGGATTCATTAGAAGGATAAATTATATGCTTAAAAGAAAAGGAATGTTAATGATATTCCAGATCAAACTGCAGGGAGTTAATCTGCATTAAAACATCAGTGGATATCAATCACATAATTCTAGTATATCTAATTTAAAATAAAGCTTAATATAAAAGTGAAAGCAGTACATTTAGGGGCCAATCAGTAACAATACAAAAACCTGTACTGTTTAGTTCATACGGGGTTGATCTTTTCTAATACATCTTGGTCAATATCATTTTTCAACACTCGGAACCAAGTTGGAATTTATCTGCTTGTCCTTTTGCAGAATAAGACACCAGAAGAATATGAGCTTTGACACAGAGCAGCTGAGTTCTGGGACATATCCAAAAGTTAGTTTCTGAGTGTTTGGGGTAAGATACTCAAATCTCGGATCCTCAGTTTCCTTATTTATAAATTCGAATTACATTAACCCACTTATCGATTTACTCATAACACTATTCACCAGAACTCTGTAACTGTACTGTGTTAACTAATGCTGTAACGCTAGCAACTGTGGCAATTAAACCTCTAAAACTCAGCAGTATAGAACAGTAAAAGTTTATATCTTGTTCAAGGTTAACAGTCCCTTATGGATATTTTTGCTCTGCAGTAGAAGGTAGAACACGGAGGCTTCATTTCCACAAGTCATTCATCCACTTTTAACTCATGGCTTCCAAGGTCATTCCTGAAGTCATTTCTTAGCTAGCCAGAAGAAAGGAAGAAGGAGCCTGGAGGAGTACACCTGGGAGGTTTTTATTGTTTAGTCTGGAAAGTGGCATGCATCACTTCCTCTTACATCCTCTGATTAGAACTTAGTCACAAGAGAGGTTGAATAATGCAGCTTAGCCATTTGCCTAGAGAGAAAAGGGGATGAGTTTCATGATCCGATGGCAAAATCTCTCACCCTCTTCCTGGATTCTCTTTCCTTGTTTACCTGAAGCTCTTATTATATGTTCAAGGTGAACATCTGCCAATGCCCTTTGTCATTTCACACAGAACTCGTTCTGCCACTGCTATTCAAGCAATGCTGGCTTTGGGGCTTTAATAAAATGCTCTTCGAGCTTGTTTTGTGATAGCTTTAACGATTTTGCGTTGGATCACCCATAATTCTTGGTCAGGCTTATTGTACCGAGAAAGGGCACATCTCCAGAAAGCATTTAGACTAAACATCTGGAGATTTAGTTATCTCGTGGACGTGGGCAAAATCAACAGATACGTAGAGAAACCGTGATGGGTCAAAGGTTCGTGAACAGCCAAAGTAAAAACAGCGAATCTTCGAAGTAATAATTAGTAAAAATTCATTGTGCATACACCAAAAAGATAGTTTGTAAACCAGGAACACTCAAACCAAAACTTGGAATGAGGCTCAAAGAAGTGACTAAAGCTTTTATACATTTAAACAAAGAAACAGTTATTTGTGAAGAATTGACAAAGGAGTTCAGGCTGGGGGCAGCAAATTACTAGAGTAGCAAAAGCTTATTTATACAGCCTTCTTGCCTTTGAATTCCCTACTGCTAGCAATAAGGATATCTCTCTTTCTCTTGGTATGTGGAGGGTAACTTTCATATGGAAAATTTATTTCCTGCTTTCAAGGGGAGTAAAGGAGGGTCAGAATGTTCTAACACCAGCTGTTTTTAAAGTAACTTTAACTCAAAATAATCAATATGTATTCTAGATATGTTGATTATTCAATATTTAGTGGCATATTTTGGGGAAGCCTGTCCTGAATCCCATAATTAATCTTGCAAAATAAGCTAAATTAAGTTTCAGTTGTATGACTAACTGGTTTTGTCTGCTCAGGGAATTTTCAAGACTGGTTTTCACTTTAGCAGGTGAAACTTCTTTCTGTGAGCCCTCATCTTTGGCTAAGTGCCCCTCCTTTGCTGAGTAGCTGTAAAATTTAGTATAGTCTTTATTCTATTGCATTGAAATGATCTATGTCTCTCTCCTACATAGACTTCAGTCTTGTGAGAGCAATAACTATTACCCTCTGGTCTTGCACCCTTCCTCAGTTTCTAGCAGGATGCTTGGCACATAATAACTAGATAATTGCTACTTAACTCATTCCAGAATGGCTCTCTCAATGTAAGAGAAGTAGAAAAGAAACTAAGGAAATGTATGAGAAGTATAAGTGTAATTAAGGATAAGACACAACAAACTAACTTCAATATAGAGGTTCAGTCCTTGTGGATAATGACATGCATGGGTTTATATCCCTGTTCGCTTTGGGTCCACTGTCCATTTTCCTTTATGCCCAAGCATCCCTTTGTTTGGTCCTCCTCGCTGCCCTGTCCCCTAGCTCAGCTAACCTGGCATTGTCACATTATCTGGGTCTTGGGATTTATCTTTCTCATTTTCAGTAATGTATGTTTCTGACATTTGTTGCTCTTTTTGGTGATTTTCAGGATCTAAACAAAGTTCATTATAGCTAGAGTGTAAATTCTAGGGCAGGAGTAGCAAAAAGTAGCAAAAGACTGAAGGAATGAGCTAGTGCAAGAATACCAAGCTTTGAAACCAGGTCCATCCGCACACTGACCAAAGACTTACTGAATAATCAAAACATACAAAACCCTTCTTTGCAAGCTGGAAGCGGTTGTTGCTACTTTCGGAGAGTTTCCATTTTAGGGGGAGTTAAAGTGTTTCAGGAAGCTACGCCCAACAGAGGAATTCGACACCCAACAGAGGAATTCGGATGCTCAGACAACTTTGTTTAGAGAAAGGAGAATTTATTAGGCTGGAGGAGCGTGTGGGGTTAACAGCTCCATGCACATGCTCGCTCTAGCTGGATTTATTATAGCTTATATATTTTTGCAGTGTCTATGCAAGGGGCACGTGATTCCTTTGTCTGAGGTTTCATGTGTGCTTCATGACTCAGGATGGGTAGGGGGAGCTTCAGGTGGGGAGAGGAATTTCCAGACCACTGGTCTTATCTATTGCCAGGTCATTTTGCCTTGTAGAACCTGCGACCTTGGCGTCATCAACACTGTTACAGGATTCTCGGAGAGACGGGACACTGAGGCTATAAGCAGAAAGTAGCCCTTATTGATGCCGGCACCTGCTCAGCGGATTCCTATCTAAGGGCTGAGCTTTAATTGTAACATAACAAGCCGTTTTACACAGTCTTGTTATTCCTATATAGCTACAGAGATAAGAACATTAATTGAATAGCAAGCTATGAATCAACAGATGTGAGCTGGAGAGTCCTTGAGGTGGGGGAGGTAGCTATGGGAACATGTTAGCTGGAGAATACTGGGCAGCATGTGGGAAGAGAGCAGTTTTAACCAGCTGAGTCGGTCATTTCTGCAGGCCCTTTCCTTTACATTTGTTCAGATGCCTCCTCTCCTCTCTCAAAAGAGTTGGAGCTTCTTCCTCAGAGCAACGTGGAATTACGGAAGTATTATAAGAACAGACTGGGGTTTAGACTACAGCTTTTCTACAGTGTAGAGAATGAACTGGAGGGTGCAAGAATAAAGACTGGATGATCCTTTGGGAGACTAAACCAGTATGAAGCATGACAAGAGCAGCCTGAACCAGGGTATAAGGGCAAGGATGGTGGGGAATGAAAGGCTTTGTAAGTTACTTACAAGTGAAAATAGATACAATTTGGTGATGGGTTATGTGTGGATGTGTACACTAACAACAGATAATGTACCTCCTGAATGCACTTACAAAGATAAGCATTAAAAAATTATACTAACATTTCTACTGTGTTTTAGGGGTGGGGGCAATACAGCATAATAGCTCTCTGGACTCTGGACACAGACACATGCAGGTTCAAATCCCTTAAATCCTTCTGCCACCAAGGTATTACCTTGACCGAGTTATTTAACCGCTCCAAGTTTTAGCCTTCTCATTTGTAACAGTGGGTTAATAAAAGCTCATACCATACAAGCTTTTGTGTGAATTAAGTGGAATATTGAATGAAAATATTCAAATATATTCGTAGAAATAGGATGCATATTATATAGTGTTATACAAGTATTATTAGATGTGTTCTTGCCTTCAAAATACTTATCAAAAATGAAAGGAAGGACATAATTACTTGAAAGTGAAACAGATAATTAAATTAATTTACATCTATTTAAAAATTATACCCAGGTACATATAGATAGTATTAGATAGTATATGATTGTAGACACTAAAAAAAATACAATTTTTGGGGGGGGAGAAGTTTACAATTAAAAGCAGAAAAACAGCTATGTTTAAATTTTACTTTTACTAAACATTATACTATTTCTTATTTATTATTTAATTAATTAAAAATCCTGTGATATAGCTATCACTTAGTCACCGTTACAGATTCTAGAACTGATGTTCAGGGGGCCAGGAATGAGTGGAATTTGGAATCAGGCCTGCCTGTGCCAAAGCCCCTGCTCATCCTGATGTTCACACTGTGGAGAGAAGAATTTCCTGTGTTCTTAGCATATCTTCGGTTTTCTCTTGTTAAGAAAAAATTATCTATTGACTTTTCCTTACTTTGCCTATTTGGTCTTCCTCTTTTTCTGCTACCTTCTATTTTTCCCAGCATTATTGTCTTTTCCAAAGAACCCTTCTTTCTCATAATGTACCTGAAGTAGGACAGCTTCAGTTTTGTCATTTTTGCTTCCAGCAACGTTTCAGTCTTAATTTGCTCTAGGACTTATTTGTTCATCTTTCTGCTGGTTCAAGATATCCATAGAGCTCTCCTCCAAAACCTTATTTCAAAATTAAATACTACATCAGCCTTATAATGAAAAGCAAGAATTCTTGCCCATAAATTTCCACTCTCAGTCAAACTTCTGAGGGACAGTCTACATCATTTTTAAGCCCTTTCTTCTTGAAGATTTCTCCATATCTCTAACCAACATTTATAGAGCTCTACTTCGGGATTAATCACTATAGAGCAAAGCCTTTTTTTTATTACTTCCTTAATGTTCCTACAAAATTAAGTCATTAGTTTTATAAAAATAACTTTAATTATAGTGATCACTTTAAAATGTAATAAATATGCACTATTAAAAATGTTAGAATGCATATAATCAATGACAATAAAAATAGCTACCATTTATATTTATTATAATACAATTTTAGTACCAAATAGATTTACTCTAATTTATTTAATCATCCCCTTATTGGTACATGCTTGGATTACCTCCAAATTTCTGCCTTTATAAAGGATGCTGAATAAACAAAAATTGTTGCTAAAGTTGACTACACAAAATTTAAGTACACTTTCCTTAGCATCCTAGGAAAAATTCCTAGTAATATAATTTCTAGCACAATTTTTTGTTTGCTTATTTTGTTTGTTTTATTTCTGAACCATATTGTTAAATTTCTATTCAGAAAGTCTGCACCAATTAATTTTCCCCCTAGAACAGGGTTTGGCAAACTTTTTCGTGGACCAAATAGTAAATAATTCAGTCTTATGGGCCAAAAGGCAAAATTGAGGATACTAGATAAGTATTTACATAACAAGAAAGAAATGTAACTTTCCATACATTTTAATTAACCAAATTCAAAATTAATAATAATAATAATAGAGTACAATTTTATAATACAGATCTGCTAATAAAAAGAATGGAGTTCTTTTGGGGTAATACCAATTTACTTAATTGAATTGGTGTCAGGATAATGACTCCACAAATATGTCCACATCCTGATCCTTGGATCTTTTAAATATCTATATAGTAAAAGAGAAGATGCAATGATAATTGAGTTTGTGGATGTTAAAATAGGGAGACTAGCCTGGATTATCCAGGTGGGACTAATCTAATCAAATGAACTCTTAAAAGCAGAGAGGATGCCCGCAGGCTGAAGTCAGAGAAAGCAGCAGAGAGATAATTTGTAGAGATTAGAAGCATGAGAGGAACTTGACCTACAGATGGTAGAGGGGCTATAAGGAAAATATGAGAGAAAATCTGGGGAGTATCTAGGAGCAAAGATTGGGCCTTGGATGATAGAAAGGAAATGAGAGCCTCGGTCCTACAACCATAAGGAACTAAATTTGTGCAACAACCTGAATGAGCTTAAAAGTGGAATAATTTCCAAACCCTTCAGAAAGGAACACAGCTTTCCTGACACCTGGATTTTGGTGTCGTGAGACTTTAAGCAAAGAATCCAGTTGAGCTATGCTGTAACTTGGACTTCTACTTTATAGTTTATGAGATAATGAATGGGCATTGTTTTAAGCCACTGAGTTGTGGTAATTTGTTATAACAGTGATAGAAAACTCACAAATTGGGCTTTCAAATTTAGTGCTCTCTGTCATAAAAATTGGTGCAGATGTCCATCTGTTAAAGAACTTAAATGGTATTTTGTACATTTCACCTATGAAATGTCTTTTTACATAGACAGATTCTGTCAAATACTGATAGCAAACCCACAGACATTCAATTTTCTTGAATATTCATCTCTCGAAAGGAACTTATAGATTCTTTTAGATTCTCTTCTTGATATTTGCCTTTTAACATGTCATTATGATGCAGATTAATTACTTCCAGTTGAAGGTTAAATGAAAGCTTTTCGGTTGCACAGTTAAATGTGCTTCAAATTACAGAAATTTCCCTTGCATTTTCATCAAAATGAGAAAAATGCTGCTGTATTTGTAGTTTTAGCTCAGAACTTTTAGATTAGCCCACTATCAATCTGTGTAAAAATGGAGATCTAGGTTATGTTTTAACTTTTGACAGCATAGGACTTATGAAAAAGTGTGATATTACCTGTGTTTCAAAAACATCAGTCGTGAAAATGACTATATTTAAGTATACATTTTACATAAGCACTCTTTTGTCTTTCTTAATGTTTATTAAGAAACATCAAGTTGACAATAGAAACCAGTTTCAAAGCTGCTCCATATTTGATAATAGTGATAGAGAGAAGATCTTACTTAGAAAAATTTTATTCTTGATCCTGAGTTCAAAATCTTCCAAATGACAATGGTTAAGTTCACAAGAGTGATTGAAGTACACTACTGATACTACTCTATCAGTAACACCAGGTTCAGTCAAATACTTTCTGTAAAGTATCTTCTCATGACTAATACAATAAATAACCTTAAGCTTTAAACACTTTACATCTTCACAAGGTTTGTGAAATTTTGAAAAACAACTCTTTTCTGCTCTACACATATTTTTACAACCATCAGTCATAACACATCTCAGTAGATTCCACTTCAGGTTGTACTGAATTGTTTTCTCAACTTCTTTGAAAATATTCTTACCTGTATTTATTCCACACAGATAATTCTTCAGTTACTTCGAACTCATCATTGACTTCTCTAATAAGCAACAACTGACCAGTATTGTTAACATGTTTTGACTCATCAAGGGCCAAGGAAAGCCAAAAGATCGTTCACATTGTTCTTTAATTGACTATTGATGTTGCTTCCAATGTTTTCAACTTTTTGAGAAAACTGTTCTTCTCAAGAAGTTGATAGTTTTATTTACTTTCTCTGGCCACATTTTTTCAATTGCTAAGTCAAGCTTTTTAAATATATTTCCTTGCTTGGCTGATAAATGAGCTGTTGATAAATTTAGTTGCAGCCTCATTTTGTGTGTGTGTATGTGTGTGTGTGTGTGTGTGTGTGTGTGTGTGTGAAGAAATTCTGTTGTGAGGAGACATTTCGTTTACAATTTTCTACCTTTTCTGATTGTTATTTTCCTATGAGTTGGAGATGTGACAAGAGAATATCAACATTTATTTAGCACTGCTACAGAGTCATTACTTAATAAAAAGATGTCTTGCCACCTATTTTGATAATGAAATAATCTACACTACTGTACTACAAGACTGAAATATTCAAACTCCACTTTTTTCTTCTTTTCTTATTTTGACATGACATGCAACAGTAATGAAACAAATGTTATGGTACAGTAATATGCATAGCACCAGAAATGTTGTAGAATTATAACTGTCACTGTGATTTGTAGTGAACCAAGCAGCAGTGCAAAGCAATGAAACTGTAACATATGGTCTCTGTCACAACTACTCAACTCTGCAATAGGAGCATAGAAGCAACCACAGACAATGTGTAAACAAATGAGCATGGCTATATTCTAATAAAACTTTAAGTATGGACACTAATATTTGAATTTCATATAATATTAACATACCACAAATTATTATTTTCTTCTGATTTTACTTCAACAACTTAAAAAAGGAGAAATGCATTTTTAGCTCATAATCTATACAAAAACAGATAGAAGTTTTGATTTAGTCTTTGGGCTATAGTTCAGACTCCTGCACTAGAATATCCTTTAATTAAACAAATCACAATTTTCGAATAAACTTAAACCACTAAATATTCATGATTTTCTTTTTCTGATATACTTCAATGGGAAATAGGGACGAGTGCGAATTATGGTGGTGAAAGGGGAAAGACATTTTTAATTCTCTTTCAGAGCAAATCTGCTTACAAATGAACTAGGAATTCTGTGTCTACTATGAGTAGAGAGCAGTAAATTAATGTAAATAAAAAGGAACATGGAGATAGATATTTTTCCTCAGCTTTTATTACTTTAATGAAAGCGAAAAAGCTTTAGTCAAGAAAGTGAGACTATCTATGGAGAAAAACATATGTATAGAAAGAAATAAAACATTCTCGCTATGACTCTACTGCTTCTACTTTTTTTTTTTTTTTGGTCATTTGCACAAATGATAAAATTTGTCTTATAATTTTTGTTATTCCTGTTCTTTTCCAAAAGTGCACGTAAATATTTCTTTACATCCTTATTCTAATTACCTAAAAGAGGTAATAAGGAGGATCACTTTACCTTAGTATTCTAAGTCGTTGGTTTCTCTTTATTTTCAAAATTATATGGTAAATACAAAAGAGCTGTTTGTTCCAAAGTAGGCTGTAAGTAGAGAAAGAGCAGCAGCCTAGTACTGAAATGGGAGATATGGAGTCTGCTGCCAGCTCCACTCCCAGCCTTTCCCACCTACCTAGCTACCTCTCTTCTCCTTCCCCCATGCCCTAGGCCTGTCTTTGTCTCTTAGTGATGTGACAAGAGCTTTTTTTTTCAGGACAGAACTAGCCCTTGTCCAGAAAAATTGTGAAATGGGATTTGGTGTTGGTTCCTGTGATCTTCCCTTGGTGCTTCCCTTCTCTAGCCTATTTGATATCTTCAGAAACCCTAACACCCAGTTTTATATTTAGTTCTTGTTTTTGTCTCCTAGGAAATGTACTCAAACAAATATCTTTATGCTTTTAAATGATAAAATAACCAATCCAACAAACAAAGTTGTGCTATCATAATACCACTTATTAATAAAGCAATTACAATGCCAAGGACATTAATTATAATAATTAACATTTATGACATCCTTACTAAAAGCCAAGACCTTTGCATACAGTTTTATTTAATTCTCATAAAAGGCCTGGGTGGCAGTATGAATTGTTAGGGTTCTAGATGAATTATTTGAGGCTCCAAGAGGATAAATAACTTTC
Organism: Pteropus vampyrus; assembly: GCF_000151845.1. NCBI lineage: Eukaryota > Metazoa > Chordata > Mammalia > Chiroptera > Pteropodidae > Pteropus > Pteropus vampyrus. The sequence continues at coordinate 10,344,835 of NW_011888799.1, forward strand.
TTAAGATCTCATAACCACTAGATGGCAGAGCCTGGATTCAAATCCAGATCTATCTTGCTCTGAAGTCTATATATTGATTCTAAAGAGAAGGCTGATAAGGCAAATGAAAAAGCCATAACTATGTAAAAAGAAGTAGCTTGCTATTGTAATCTATATTTCATTCAACTCTCAATTATTAATGATTAGGCAGCCAAGACAAAGGTCAATTATAATGTTTATGTATCTGTATTCTCATTGGAACTATCATGCGATAGCCCCTTCAGAAGTTAAATCTCAAAGTATATAATGTACAGAACATGTTGGTGTAAGAATAACTTCTTGGTGAAAATATTAATATTATTTTATGATATATACCCCAGTTGGCTGCAATAAGTTAAGAGCATAACTAATAATTATAATTATTTCAAAATTAAAATAACTTTTTGAGTTGGCATGTGAGGTTACCAGACTATGAAACGGATAGTCAGGACCATAGATTTCTTGTCATTTCTTATAAGGGATTTTAAAAGGAAGCATCCAGTGGTTGGCTCATCTGATAAAACACAAAACAATACTCTGTTTTTTTTAGAGGCCTCCATTGATGACATTTTGGTGTGCCCCATTCAAAAGGTGGGTCTCTCCCGGCAGTACAGATATATTTGCCTCACTTAGCATGGTTTAGCTGCTGAACAAATATGACATTTTGACTTAAGAAAATCCATTTTATGAAAACTCCAAGTTCGAAAATGGGTAATTTATAATTTACAATGCTTCCTTACTTCATAAAAAGCAATTGACATTTTGTTTTTTGTTTATGTTAAAGATGACTATGGAATAGTTCAAACAAAAGCAATGCATGAAATGAACACTCGTAAGTCTGGGTAATTGTGTAAACATGAATGTGAATTGTTGAAGATGACTTAGGATTTCAAAGCAATGAACAAAAATCCAGCGAAGTCCTGTAAGAATATCATTAAGTGTTTAGTATCTTCATTAAGGTACCAGATGTGATTTAGTGGAAATTAACACATTTCACATAATCCAAGTTACCTGTTTTTTCTTTCAATACAGGCTTTGCCCAAATCTTTGGTTTGAGGTAACATGGGTAACGATCACACTCACGCAAACTTGCCCATGTTGAAGACAGAGTTATACTTATGTGAGATCTATAGTAACAAGGCCAGATGAGGTAGAGATTCCTAAAAGACTAATAATAATTAAATAATAATGATAGAAGAACAAATTAACAGTGTACTTAATCTAGGACATGCATGGTTTTAAGGCTGCTCTAAATATTGCTTATTTAGTACTTTCCATAACATTGGTCTCTGAGACTCTGGGAAGTTATGGTCACAAATTAAATGGTATATAAAGCGTATCAGTTTGTCTCCATAGGACAAAGAAGAATCACAGCCAGTTGTACCCAGGTAGAACTTATTGTTTTAACAGATTCTAATGATTAGTAATAAAATATTAACACATTTTAATGTATTTAATCATCCAGTTATTATAAAGACAACTAACAAACATATTCACACAAGATATAATTGGAGTTCAATGCTGAAACTTTTGAGAATGAATATAGAGACTATTGGTTTAATTTTAGCACTCTGCCATAACTTCCATTGTTGAAGTATACTCTTATGTATGAGTTTATAATATTTTGTTCTTAAATTGGAATTCCCTTTATCAGCTCTTTAGAATAGATATCTTATTTAGCAGATTGAGAAAAATCTTTTTCATCGTGAGAGCATTCAATGCATTTATCAGTCGCATTAGAAATTCTTATTCCCAATGTCATAAATTGAAATTTTGTTTCACATCCATTCTATTTTATGCCTCCCATGTTGATTAATCCTTGTTAATTGTGCACATCCTGCACTACCACGTGATTACCTTGCCTCTATTTTCTATTTGTTGTCTTTCTTTAGTATTATCCATGTGCCTTTTTTGATGCAGAAGTTTATTTTGGTTGGAGTCAGTTTGATATATCTTTGAATCTTTAATGTTTCATCACTATTTTTTTATAGTATCTTAGAGCTTTTTTACAAATTTTAGCCCATTTTAATACTTCTTAATACATTACTCTTTGACTTAGTTAATAAATACTCAGAATCTATACCATTATAAAAATAATTATTGTCTGTTTAAAATTAAAATAGGTAGTTTAATGTAAATTAGAAACTTCAAACTTAATTATGAACAATATTAAGTAAATATATATTCAGAAATATACACATTTCTTATGCATAGTCTCACTACTATCTTTTGTGTCAATATTTATAATTAACAAGAGCAATTTTTACATGATGACTGTATATTTGACTGGAGGGAAAGTCATTCCCAGGGAAGCTAATAAAAATGTGGCTCCTCCACAGAACATAGCTTTGTGAGCTACTTAATTGATATGTCCCTAATCCTCACAGCAACACTGCCAAGCAGGTATTTTCAGTGCCATTTTGCAGCAGACTTAAAAGGTTATTCTGCTCATAATTATCTGCGCTAGGATTTGAACTGAGAGCTGCCTGATTTGGAAGCCAATAATTTTTCTACACTAGGCTGCAAAAAAATTTTAGAAGGGGAAAATGTGACTATTCCATGAGAAAATCAGGCTGCCTAGGGCTGCAGAATCCCTACTCCTTGTCATCTCTCCATGCATGGGCCAGTCAGTAATGCAGACAATAAATCAAAATATAGAATGAGAATTGGTAGCTAGGTAGAATCCATAATTGTTCAAATCACTAAAAGAAGACATGTAATATTTACCAACTGTCCCACTTCAGTCTTAGCTTTGATTGCTTTATTCTTGACAGAAGTAAAATTACAATAGTGTTAAGTCATCCTTTAAAAGAGTATGCTCCCATAGTATGTACATATAATTTTTCACAATTTTAATTCAACCAAAGTTTTCAGTTGTATACTTATTATATACAAGTGTCTAGCATAATCACTTTTTCTATTAAAATGTCCCTGAAAATTCTGCAATAAGAAATTTCTGACAGAGGCTGTATTAGAAAAGCTTACCATTTCCTCTGGATTGATCACATCCATCAGCAATGCAAATCTGGTCAAAATTAACATAATTTGGAATAACTGAGGTAAAATATGCATAGACAGAATTTTTAAATTTGAGTTACCTTGATCTTATAAAATTTTTGCAGCTTTTACTGTCCTTCACTTAAAACAAAAGCATATTTTTTTTGCTATTCAACAACTGATGTTGGCAATAATAAAAATTAAACTATACAAGACATGTTATAGAGTATAAAGCAGCAGCACCCAAAATATAGACCTCAGACAGTCAGCCACGTATTACCTGGGAGCTTGTTAGATGTGCAAATTCTCAGACCCCACCTCAGACCTATTGAACCAGTATCTCTGCAGACATTCTGGGGTAGGGTCCTGAAATCTGAATTTAATCAAGCCTCCCAGGGACCCTGAAGTATGCTAAAGCCTGAGGAGGATGATAGTAGAGCACTGCTACTCAACATGGGGTGCTCCATCTGGCAGTGTCAGCATCACCTGAATGCAGAATCTTGGACCATAACCATACTCCAGCCTATTGAAGCAGCTGTTATATAGTATAAGAACACTTGTTATCAGTATACAAGCGTTAAATAAAGACCTAAATAAGATCTCACTGGACAAATAGTTCAGTATATTCCCTACATCTGTCTCCTTTCTTAACGTTGCTGATGTTTGTCTACCATGAACAAAAATGACCCTGAGTTTGGTGGTTTTAATTTTAACCTTGCCAGTACTTATATACAGAAAATGAAACCTAGAGAGGAATTAAAATAGTAACCCATTGATGGGCTAAGTTTATGGACCATACTTCTTTTGTTATCCCTAGGTGGTATGGCGCAGTTTGTACCAGCTCTTCCAGTGTTGGTGTATCATATCTCCTAGAATGCCCTTACCAAGTGCTAGATTATTCATTTTATTCGATCTTTTGTGTCAAAGCGCTAACATTTTTGTTGACATGCCAGCTAGGGGATCTGTTACACCTCCCTCAGTCAGTATGGAGACTAGAATTCATTTACAAGTTAATAAGCTGTGGTGAAAGAACCATTGGTTTACGAGTCACAAGACTGCTATTCAGCCCTGGTATAACTACGCATTAATTGTGACTTTTGGTAGTTCCTTAACTGTTTTGAAGCTCAGTTTATTGACATAAGAAATGTGAGAAAAATCGAATTAATAATTTTAAGTTGTCTTGAATTTCAGCTCAATCACTTCAGTTACTTAGATGGCTGAACTGGGAACATCAAATATGTTTGCTTTGGTGGGGCAGGAGTCAGACAAAAAATGATTCAGCATCAAGGGAAAGTCATTGGGAGTATACTGTACAAGCAAGTGCACAGAGACATCACCAATCCTTTTCCCTGGCATGTAAATGGGCCTTAATAGGGCCACCAAGACAAAATCCTTTTATGAACCTCTTTTCTGTAAGCATTGGTGCTTGTGTGTACATGTTATCACTTTCTGGTTGAGATTTCAAGAATATTTGTGCTCTTCGCTCACCATGCTTTCTGGCTCCATTAGCGTAATTCTTGTTTCCTTTTCCCATTTCTGAGGCTGTGTTGGGCACAGGCAGTGCTGGGGACACTAACGGCAGCTATTCCCTAGCACAACAGATTTCTCCGGCATGCTTCATTTAGTAAAAATAGTTTGGGACCCTCGCATAAAACCTTTCATCCTTGAGTCTTAAATTATTTTATAAACATTAATTCTTGCAGATTTCCTGCCAGGCACATATTAGAGAGTTACAGTTTCACAGAGACTTAAAGATAACAGGGACTTCAGAGATCATCCACTATGAATCACTTCATTTTTTTCAGGTGAAGAAATTGAAATCCCTAAAGATAAAGTGACTTCCCCAAGCAGTTCTCTTTTTAAAAATGTGAATTCAAGACAGATAGGTGAATAACTCTAGGCCACAGAATACATTTTTCTAGGCGAGGCAACCCTTGGTTGACCTCACAGATTGCAAGGATCTTGTCAGCTTACAATCCCTTATTTTATTTTATTTTATTTATTTTATTTTATTATTTTATTTTA
>NW_011888799.1:10350609-10359675 GCF_000151845.1 Pteropus vampyrus
TGCAGCCAAAGAACTAATTTGTAAAAAAAGAAATAGGGCTAGGAAGTGAAGATATGAACAATGACGAGTGACAACAAGGAGATTTTACTTGAAGGAACTTATTTGGATCCTTTTGGAAGAATTTACTGCTGGATTGATGGATAAAGTGAAGAATGAGAAAATAGGCTTATATTACAGAGAAAATGGAGAAATCAATTAGAAGACGAGGAAGTCTTCTAATAGGATGTGCTTTTTCTCTAGAGGGTTATATTCTTTTTTTCTCTTCCTATAGGTATGTAGATAGAAAGAATGAAAGATAGATATAGATAGAGAAATCAATTGAGATCAATTAGAAGATGAGGAAGTCTATAAAGGTCCCACTGAGTGCTGTGTAATACAATCAACTGAAAACAACACTGACAGAACATTAGAAGATATGTGGATTTGACCAAATCATAAAATGACTTTTCTTCTCTGAATTCTCAAGGTTAGCTTTTTAAAGCCTTCTTTTCCAAGAGGCATGATTGAATCTGTAAATGTATATCTCAAAAGACACAATAAAAAAAAAAACAAAAAACTGTGATTGATGGCCTAAGAAAATAAGGAAGAATTGGGGTAATATGGTATATGTGAGTAGATGACAATACTATTTTAAGATGACAGATAAATGTGTTATCTCATCCTTGAAATCAGAGCAGATTAGAGCAAGTAGTGACGTTAGGGATTATTACTTACATGCATAGCATCAAAGGTGAGTCTCAAAATAATTATATTGAGTAAAATAAGCCAGATCCCCTTCCTCCAAAAAACAAAAACAAAAACAAAAACAAAAACAAAAAAACTCATATTGTAGAATTCCATACAAAAAACTCTAGAAAAACTAATCTATAGGGACAGAAAACAGATTAGTTGTTGCTTGGGATGGGAATAGCGTAATATAGCTTGTAAAGGGGCACAAGAAATGTTGGGAGATTATAGATATGTTCACTATTTTGATGCAGTTTTATAGGGGTATGCATGTGTCAAAACATCAAATTGCACACTTTATACATGTGCATTTTCTTGTGTGCCAATTATATTTCAATAAAGTAGCTTAAGAAAAGAGGTAATGTGAATGATAGAATATATATTTGCATTCAGAATATATAATAATCTTGGCAAATCTTGTATAGCATCTAAAAATACATATCTCTGACACAGGATATTTCTTCTTCCTATGGTACAGGAGAACTGTGTTGAGTAACAACTGTGTTGAGTAACAGTGATTTTTAAAATATATATATGGCTTTGATATACTCTATGATTTTGGAACTTAACCTCATCTCATTACCTGCAAAACAATTAAAATACCTATGCCACACTTCACACTTTCACTTTAAAAATATGAAATTATTTACGAATTGTTGGTTCTGTGCAAAGCTATGGGGATAGAAAGATAAATAGGATGTGCTTTTTCTCTAGAAGGTTATTTCTCTTTTTCTCTTCCTATAGGGATATAGATAGAAAGAATGAAAGATAGATGATAGATATACAAATCAATTATAAAATACTCTAAATTTTATAATAATGTTGTGAAAAGAATATAGTAGAAGTACAGAGAAGTAAGCAGCTAATTATCTGAGAGTAGAGGAAGTAACATTTTAATTGTTCTTGAAGAAACAGTTCAGCCGAGAAAGGAGTATGGAGTAAAATTCATTGTTCTTGGAGTAGAGGTCAAATGTGGGGGGATCTTGAAAGATGACGCTGACAACAGTTTGAGGCAATATTGTGCTGGGCCTTATATGCTGCCAGGTATAAATAAGGGAACCACTAGAATTCCTAAGTATGAAAACATATAATCAATATAAAACTAGCATAAATATACTTTGCAGTAGACAAGTAAAAATAAATGAATCAAGAAAATAATTGGTGCAAAAAGAATTCATTGATTAAATATTTGACCTTTACAATGGTTAATTATGGAGTTATATAAAGAAAAATTGATACAGGAGTGCAACTAAAAATGCCCATAATTTTATTTTCTGTTAAAATAATTTTTTGTAATGTGAATCTAGATTAATTTATAGCAACTAGTTAAGTCATGATTATACTTCTTTGTTATTTAACTTAAAGTCTTATTATTAGTGTATTACCATAGATCAAAGACTTTCTTAGAAAAATATTGACTAAATGTAGCTTACTCTTGAAAGATAAAGACTTGTAAAATTTAAACATGCTTGAGAAGTGCAAGAACAGTTTAAAAAGTAATGGTTATTAATGGTTTTTAATCAAGAAAATGGCTGGTTAAAGAAAAGCAAAATAATAGATCTTTTTCAAACATATGGGGGTAGAAAACTTGTATTTGAATAAATGTTTTTCCCTGACTGGAGTCAGTTAATATCTTTGTTTGGCCTTGAAATTTTCAAAGATTACTGATGTGTCAAATATTTATATCTCTTTTCTTAGTATCCTAAATACAGTGCTGTTGCTTTAATGTGGCTTTTGGTGTTAGGATTTCAGTTTAGCACAGACCATGAGAGTTTCTTGCTGGGTAACTTTAAGCAAGCTATTCAACCTCTCTAATACTCAATTTTTCCATTGTCAATGGGGATATAACAATATTGAAATCATAGCATTGTTGCAATCATTAGATGAAACAGTGATTCTAAAATACATAGCACAGTGTTTGATACACAGTAAACTCTCAATAAAAATTATATATTGTTATTGTTGTTATTTGGACAGATTGGTACTAAAAGACCAATATGGGACCAATTATCTTTTTCATATTGAATACTTATGGAGCTCCATGGTGGGTGGAAAAAGCACCACACTGGAAGTCAGGAAACCTGGTTCTTGCCACAGCTCTGATATTAATGAGCTATGTGATCTCAAAAGTATGTAATATGATGTTTCTGATTTTTATCTTTTTTTTATCCATAAAATAAAGGGGCAGGACCATCCACTAGATTTCAAAAACGCATTTGAGGAGTCCTAATAATTTCAGATTTCCTTAGTTGACACTTGTTGAGTGGAAGAAAGCGGGGAGATGAAGAGACAGGACTCAACTATTTCTACTTTTGCTTTAGTCAGAACATCCTAGCTAATTAGTGTTTAGTTTTTGGATTATCAGAAAAATTTTGGTTGAACAGATCATGCCACAGCTTTGTAAGTTTGAAATCTATTACCTTTTATAATTTCTAAAGTTCTATTAGCTCTATAGATTTGCAACTGTGTTTGACTATTGAAAGATCTAAATTCAAAACCTTTCATAAATACAATTATGTTAAAGATATAAATGATTGTATTTTCTTGTTAAGATAGGGAAATTTGTATAATATGTGACAAATATAATGATTAACCGTTGCATGTTAACTTAATTCTTGTAAAAAAAACTTTATAAGAGAGGCATCATTATCCCATTTGAAAAACAAGGACACCAAGACTCAAGAAGTTTAAATCAAACCATAGATAAATGATAGTTTTGGAATTTAAACTCAAATCTACTAACTCCAAAAATTGTGCCCACTCCTTTGAAATTAATAAATCATTAATACAAAGACCAATAATAGAGTAAGAAATATTTTAAAGTGTCATTCAATCTGCTCCAATAAAGTCCACCTTGGGTCCTTCGATTGTTGAATTCAACAAATTTTCACTGAGCACTTACTGTGTGACCAGCACCTTAGAGTATATAAGATGAGTAGGACAGAGCCCCTGCTCTCCAAGCATTTGTAATCTCGCCAGGAAGATGAGCTATAATAGGAAGCTATAGAAGTGAGCAGAGGTACATGTACACTTAAAGTCTGCTGGGAGAAGGAGAAATCAAAGAGATCATAAATACAGAAGTAAAGTTTAGTCTATCTGCAAATAGTAAAAATTCATCTTTCTAGATATATGTGAAATAAGATGAGTCCAAGTCCTGAAGCAGGAAGGAGAGGTGTAGGTATCTCTTAAAACTGATTTCAGAAGAACAAGATAGTGACAAGCAGAGATTACGTTAATCATTAAGTCCTTGGTTAGTAGTAAGTTTCTATACATTACCTGTCACACCAGAGCAGTCAGGTCTTACCACCTCGGTAAGCATGGCCCAGATCCCTTTTTAAGGCTGCTGGCCGCAATCACCCAAACTGACATTCTCAGATATCAGGAAAAGCCCAAGAGCAAAAAACCACTGAGGACATCTTCAAACATCATTTAAGTCACCTTTCCACCATAAAACAATTGCAGCAAGAAATGAAAATTTGATGCAAAGTTAAAAAAAAAAAAAAGCAATCGTAGGAGTTGATTTAGCTTCAAAGAAAAAAAGTGAAATAAGTGTAGGCTAAATAGATAAGTAACTGGTATTTCAGATTATGAAACTGATATTTTTTTGGGCCAAATTACAGTTATTTTTGATACTATCTATTGCCCCCTAGTGTTTGCATAAAGAGAGTAATCTTTTCAATACAAATCCTTACTGGGTTTGAAAAAGAAACTCTAGAACTGTCCTTATCCTATTTGAGTGGCTACAGAGAAAAGAAAGTTCAAATAATGGAAATGAGAATTATCATCAACTCTAAGTTATAACTAAAGATTGAAAGTAAAATTAAATATCATACTGTAAAACTAAAGTCATTGAAGAGACTCAGTGAAGAGCATATTGTATCTTATGTTCTTTTTGAAGACTTAAGTACCTAGACATAGATTCCTTAAAATAAAAATGAGCTCTGTACCTCTACAGCAATTTCCTTCATATTAAATAGAATTTCAGCTATTTTGGTCTAGAATCGGTATGACAAAGAAGCTTATTTATCTTCTTTGCTTTTGGGAGGCTGCTTCCTTCTTGGCAGTAAAGAGGCTGGTACAGCCGATGCCGACCTGATCCAGATTTCTAATGCTCACTGGAAGAGGGCTTTTCAAACTCTAGAATATCTGGATAGTGGTTGCCAGTCTGTACCCTTCCAGTCTATGCTTCCAGCATCAGGAGTCAGTAATGTGGTTGGGCATGTGATGAGGGCCACCTATAGAAGCAGGCCTTTGAGACATCCCTGGAATTTCTAATCTTCTGGAATTTGGCATCGTGACCATTTGCACTTCCTACGTCACAGAGGTGACCCAGCCCTGTTCATGTATATATTTTTTCTTTCCTCGACTCCAGGCCCTGGGTCCAGGGCACCAACTGCATAGGGTAACAGCAACATGAGATACATAGGAAAGGTAGGTCAGCTGAAAAAGAAAACTGCTGGAGTGGAGATGTGGAAAACAAATTGCGAGCACAGTCTCTACCAGTTATCCTAGAACCCAAGAGCAAACCACTGACTCTCAGCCACATTTTCCTCATTATAATTTCAACAGTACATTTATGGATTCACAGCAAAGGAAAAATAATTATGACCTGAGGTTTCCATCACAGAATCTCTGAGCCACTTCTGTCCCGACGTGTCTGTGTGTCTGATGTAAACTCCTTGGCCTAGTTCTTTTTTTTTTTTTCATGGTAAAATACACACCAGTGATCTTCAAGATTCTTTCACTTCTAAAGCCCTAGGATAGCATAGTTTTACTGATATCTATTTTAAAAGATGCTCTAACAATCATAGAAATAATGAATACCAAAGAGTTCACTCTTCAGAAAAATACATTTTATATGTGCTGAATACCAATGTATAGACAATAATAATACCCACAATGCAAGCTAATGTTTTTACATTGCGGTTTTACTGTTCATTTATGTTATATTTAAATGACATTTTTGATCTATGATCTGTGTTTAATTCAATAATTTGTTTTGCATTCTTTTTAGTGTTGAAAAGATGTAGGTATTCTCCGTTCTGACTCCTATGGTGATTTACAGTTAAGGATTCATTTGGGAAATTGTCTGAAATTGCCCCAAAGGCCCAGATCCTAAGCTCCTGAGGTAAAGCATGCTAATGGTTGGTTTATGGCACCATCATTGTTTCTTCTTAAACTTAATGGGTTGTATTGGTAAATGAAATAAATTTATAGTTAAACGTGATAGCATAGCCTCATAGAACCTCAGGCTTATAAAGCATCTCAAGGATCATCTGGTTAAATCGTTATTCTGTGCTTGAATCTTTCCTCCAACATCTACCTAAGCAGAAATCCATCTTATACTTAGAATGGTTTCCAAGATATTATAAAATTCTATGACACAGGATAGAGGGGCTATGAAAACTGGCCCCCTCATTGGTGAGTATGTGTATTAGTATAGTTTTCTGGAGAATTATTTGACTGACACTACTAAGTTAAAAAATGCTTTCCTTTTGACTCTGCAGTTTCATGTACAGGTATCTTTTCCACAAAATCACTTATATGTGTGCACAAAAAATGATGTTTAAAATAATTTATTAAGATATTGTTGGTAATAGAAAAAAAAGAAAAAAAAAAGGAACATATCCTACAATGTCCCATCATTAAAGAAATGTTCAAAATTCACGCTATTAATTTATTTATTGAGGCAATGTATGGAAAATGTATAGAACCATATCTGAGACCTGATAAACACTGTATATGTTAGTATGTAACTAGATGTGTTAATTTTGTTGTTTCCTCTCCATCCTAGAACCGTAAATTCTTTAAAAGTAGCAAGTTTGTCTGTTTCATTCACTATCATATCCCCTGGGCCTGGAACAATGCCTGACACATAGCAGGTCCTCAATCAATATAATTAGAATGACTCATACATAAATGTAATGCTCTTTATTCTGTGATTGCTCCTCTATATCAATTCTCTACCCTACTCTGATTCCTAGGAAGCTGACCTAGGGTCCCCTTCTCCTCTGGCTTTTGATTTTTATTAGCTGTTGGAAGCACCAACAGGATTGAAGGGTGAGATGGAATTTCTGGTATTTCTCCTCTGCTATTTCTCTGCCAACTGTGGTTGTAGTGACTGCAACCCTCTACCTATGGCCAGACATCTCGATGGCTAAATCTGGACAACCTCCTCCCCTCCACTGCTGTAACTCTCACTGGTTCCAGTAACAGAGAACATTCTCTCTCTGTTTCCTCAGGACTTGAGGTGGTAGCTCCTTTCTTTTGTTACTAAAACCTGGGTGCTTCACCATCCTTTGCTGTTTCCTTTAACTCTGCCCACGCATTTCCCGTTGGGACCACGACTGATATACAAGCAATACAATACTCTGTGGCTCTTAAATAGTGTGAGGGAGAACTAGAGTTACTGACATGAAAACAATTTCACAATGGATATGTTAGAGTTTTTAAAGACCAAAGAAAGATACCTACATATATGTATACAATTTATCCAAGATCAAAATTTCCCGTGTTTTGGTTTAATGCTGTTTCCAACATTTAGATATTTCGAATCCATAGTGCACTATAATAGGAGAATATATAATACACATTTGGACAAGTCAATGCTTTAAAAAGAGGTTTAATTATCCAAATATATAAATGACTTAAATCCTAGACAACTGATGCTATTCCAGCAACACTGCTGGGACATTAATTAACACAGCCTCTTCCTTAGTTTCCACACCTTCTGGCTGTATCACAAAGAAAGAGGATGCAATGGCAAGAACAACTGCCCATTTTCAGTGCCATTGCCAAACAATGGCACTACACAGTGTAATTCCTTTAATTTTAGGGCACTTTGATTTATTAAGTGATGCTGAAGAATAGACTATAAAGTTTTTAAAAAACTTCTAGTGTTTTGACAACCAGATATTTTCTGCTATATTTAAATGCTGTTGGTTCAAACACTTGGCAGTTTCCCATGTGAAACTGGCCCACCAAAATGCATATGGCAAGAAGAGACCAAAGAAAGAAGAAGACCATTTTAGATTTCTCAGTGGCAGTTTTAGTAAGCAAGGGAACTTACATACAAAGCTTGTCTTGGGTGGCCTCAAGACAAGTAGATCTCTGCACCTGCTCACCAGAATCTTACAAGTATACATAGAGGTCTTAATAGGGTTGTCATGTATTCAGTCTAGATGTCTCAATAACACATTACACTTTCAGGACTGTGCCCTTGAAATAGCTCCTACCGTGGGAATGGTGGGTGGAACATATAGTCTGAGGACAAGAGAGAGGGTGAGGAGCCTGTCAAGAGGCTCTAGCTTGTGAATCAACTGGAGGCCACATCCTCTTGATGACTTCCTTCAACAAATACCTAGATAATGATACTGAAACGTCAAAGTATGAATGGCAACTACCTCCAAGTATGGAACTGGAATTGCGTTGGGTACAGGGGAAATTTATCTTTCTGTTCTATAAACTTCTGTATTATTGAAAAACAAATTTACAGTGAGCCTACATTCATTTCCTAATTATGTAAATGCATTTAAATAAAATTTGATACAAAAGAATGATGGAATGGTCTAGAATAGTATTTTGACAAAATTTTGACAAGAACAATTTGATTAAACACTATGCTCTCTGAGATCACCATTTAAAAGAACATGTAAAAAAAGAGAGAGATAATTGACACAGAGAGATCATTAGAATCATTAAACTGATAGTGTGAGTAAAATGCCTTAAATGAGTCAGGCATGTCTGCAGCAATATGATCAGGATGGCCCAAAGCCCAGACTGTGTTGAGGTCTATGAAAAAACCTCAAGACAAAAAAAAAAAAAAAATTGCTAAGAACAGACAAAAACATAAGCTAAACAAGAGAGGGAGCTGTTTAGGGAAGATGCACACTTTTGTTAACTGGATAGAAACAATACACATAGTCAACTATTATTTTCTTTAATGAAGAGATACAAAGAAAGGGTATCAGGGGGAAATTGAAGCTCAGTACATAAGAAAAAATGTAAAGTGAATATGTTGACCCTGTCAATGGTATTCAGTTTTCAAATACCAAAAGTTTATATTCTAGCATAATAAAATAATTTATAAATATGATCAAAGACACAGTTGATAATCTTTCTGAATGAGAGAAATTTAAGGAGGTGAACTAATGTCCCAATGTTTTAAAATAAGAGGCAGAGATTCTGAAGATTCGCTAGACCTTAATTTGTGTGTGTGTGTGTGTGCGCGTGCGCGCATGTGTGTGTGTGTGTGAAGTAATCTTTTATCTTCTAATTCTGTCAGTATCTTATTTGTGCAGAGACACTGTGTTAGTTTGCAAGGACTGCCATAATAAAGTA
>NW_011888799.1:10359725-10363653 GCF_000151845.1 Pteropus vampyrus
AAGAGAGGGAGCTGTTTAGGGAAGATGCACACTTTTGTTAACTGGATAGAAACAATACACATAGTCAACTATTATTTTCTTTAATGAAGAGATACAAAGAAAGGGTATCAGGGGGAAATTGAAGCTCAGTACATAAGAAAAAATGTAAAGTGAATATGTTGACCCTGTCAATGGTATTCAGTTTTCAAATACCAAAAGTTTATATTCTAGCATAATAAAATAATTTATAAATATGATCAAAGACACAGTTGATAATCTTTCTGAATGAGAGAAATTTAAGGAGGTGAACTAATGTCCCAATGTTTTAAAATAAGAGGCAGAGATTCTGAAGATTCGCTAGACCTTAATTTGTGTGTGTGTGTGTGTGCGCGTGCGCGCATGTGTGTGTGTGTGTGAAGTAATCTTTTATCTTCTAATTCTGTCAGTATCTTATTTGTGCAGAGACACTGTGTTAGTTTGCAAGGACTGCCATAATAAAGTACCACAGATTGGGTAGTTTAAACAACAGAAATTTATATCCGCATAGTTTTAGAGGCTATTAGTCCAAGATCAAAATGTCAGCACGGTTGATTCCTTCTGAGGCCTCTCTCCTTGGCTTGTAGATGGGCTTCTTCGTCTAGTGTCCTCACATGGATTTCCCTCTGTGTGTGTTCACGTCCTAATCTCTTCTTATGACAACAGTTCCACTAGATTAGACTCCAACAAATGATCTCATTTTTATCTCTTTAAAGTCCCTATCTCCAAACACATTCATACCATGAGGTAGGACTTCAACATACATCTTCAACTGACTTTTAATTATTTTGATATATGTCTTATTTTGATATAATTATGTAAAGTTCTTAAATAATGGAATGCTAGTTTGTCTTTATATCTTATAGCATCTTTAACCATCAAGGTAATCATAAAATGTTTACTGAAGGAGAATGAATGAATTAATTAAAGGTATACATTATAAAGCAATGTCTTTCTCATCTCTGGAAGCATTCTAAGTCAGATGATAAGATGATGCTTTTGCTGAAGAAGAGAGAAATTAGAAAACAAAAAGCCTAGGTTCCTTCTGGTAGCACTCTGTGATTGCAGAGTGAGAAGCAAGTTGTGACACAGGTGCAGGGACAGCTGCATAGAGACCTTTGATCCAGCTCACAAATTCCTTTTTACTCTCAACAAGCTGATGTCAAACCCTGTCCCATTAGTTCAGTCTGCCATCAGGAACTCATATCCAGAAGGCAGAGAAGGCTGACTCAACGAGGTCCTGGCTTTTATGCACGGGAGGAGGTGTACCAAGTTGAAGGGCTACTCCCCCAGAAAAGAGTCTCCTACCACATATGAGGCAACTGCCCTTCAGAAGAATCTCTGAAATTTTGCCTGTATCCTTTGTGGCGGTTAGTATCTTCTTGAGTTCTGCCTGCTCGTCAGACAGCGTATGCTCTGTGATGGACTTGTCTCCTTACTGGAACCTTTGACAACCCTTCAAACGATGTGATGAGAGCTTTCCAAACCATCTTTCTGCTTGTCTGCTTGATCTTTCTGAGTACTGACCACTCATTCATTAAGAACTAAGGGACTTTATGATACTGACCATGCCTGGGTGCTGGTTTAAACCTAAAACAGGTAACCCCACCTCTCCCCACAACATGGTACTGGGAATTTCATGCTTCTAAATTCTGCAGCACTGAGCAACGCATAGGTTGAAGGCTGCTCTAGGGAGCTCAACATAAATTAACAATTTCTTTCATATGGAGATTTACGTTCACAAAGATCCAAATCCCTGACCTCTACATTAATTTTGGGAACTTTTTTTTTTTCCAGATGAGGAATGTTCAAAGAAGTGTTCTTCTCAAGTTGTCATTTTTTCAAATTTATTAAATTTTCTCATTTTATTTTATTTCATAAATAGGAGATAAAGGAGTAAAGTGATCATTATCCTTTTAATTTTTTAGGCCCTTTTCCAAAAGTGACTTTATAGACATCCCTCTGTTCTGGGCCTTGATCTGAAGCGGGAAACCCCTCTACATTGTCAGCAATGATGGCAGGTGATGAAGCACAGGGACAAGAGTGTCAATCACAGATTCTCAAATTAGTAAGTGCAAGCTTAACTTTTCAAATTCTTGAAAATAAGCACCAATGGATCAATGTTGGTAGTATTTATAATCTTTCTAATATAAAATATTTATGAAGCAATAATCTCTATTTAAAAAAATCAATTTAGCCATAAACTTATTTAAACCAACAAATATAATTTAAAGGATCAATTAAAATCAATTGACCAATTATTAATCGTAAATTATTTTTGAAAAATTAGAGTAATGTATAGAAATAGCTCACTGCTTAATAAATACAACTGATAAGTATTGCTGCAGCATATTTCTTAAATCCTTTTTCAGCTGCAGCATCTATAGTTTAGTTTCTTCAAAAATAAAAAGGGCAAATTAAAAAATAAAATCAGAACATAATGATTATGAGGATGTACTCTGAAGTCAGACCAGAATTTTAATCTCAACCCTTTTATTGACTAGAAGTGTGACCTTAGGCCTAAGTTTCTTCATTTTCTAATAGAGTTAATGATATCTACCTTATTGCGATTCAATGCAATCATGTATTTGAAAAAATGTTCAGTACGGTACCAGTCACCTAGAAGTATCTTATAAACGGTACTTGTTGTTATTACGCAACCTTAACTAAATTTCTATAAATGTTGTAAGAGATATGAAAAAGACAATACATTTTATGAGCACATTATACAGTTACCCACATAAAAAGGTAAATAATTGAATTGCATATACTTCTGACGTATAATGTTTTATCAGTAGATGTTTCTTTGCTTTTGCTGACTTGCTTATGCCCTCTGTTCTTCCCTCAAGTATACTGATGAGTGAGAGCTTGCTTTCGTAAAGTAACCTTATTTGATTAAAATAAAATGAACAATAACAAAGAAAAAGTTAACAGACTCTGCGAGTTAAAATATACTTTGAGAAATGTTTTTTTTAATTGAAGACCCTTGAAGCAAGCCATTTCTACACAGAAAAGTGGCATGTTGTAGCTGTTGCTCTGTCTCTTTCTCTGATTAATGCTGTTAATAGTTAATAAGAATTTGAAGAAGCAATGAAAGCTCTTGCAGTTAATTTGGTTTAAGTTAATGTAATCATGCTGAAATTCACTTTTATATTAATTTTATATTTGCTTTCTCGATCCTGACATACATAATCAGGTAAACAGAGGATGTAAATCAAATGACTATGGCGACTTTGATTTCAGTCATTTGTCATTTCTCAAGAGTCTCTAGCTCTTTTCCAAATTTACTATGACCCTTTTTACAGTTTTTTATTTACTGCAGATATTTTATTTATTTTTTATTTTTTTTTAGGCGAGACAACCCTTGGTTGACCTCACAGATTGCAAGGACCTTGTCAGTTTACAATCCCTTATTTTTTATTTTTCATTTTTTACACCAACAGCATCTGGTCTTCCTAGGTGGTCTCCCATTCAAGTACTACCCAGGCCCGACCCTGCTTAGCTTCTGAGATCAGACGGGATCGGGCTTGTTCAGGGTGGCATGGCCATAGTACTATAGATATTTTAGACTTCTTACATCAGTTCATTAGTTATAGTAATGTTAAAGAAATATTCTGATCATTGTTAAAATGTATTAGAGACTTTATTCAAGACTATTGCAATAGGGGTATTGAAATAGGGGAGGGAAGTCAGGTTAACTCTGAATATAGCAAAGAAAGCTGGAGATTTGTAGCTAATAAGCAGAGTGAAGGGTTCCATGAATGGAAAGTGACTAAGAGGAAGCATAAAGGGCAGGCAGATTTTTGCTAAACTGACCTAACGAGATTCTCGCTAAAGACAGTTCAAGGACTTATATATTCTAGGTAAGAGATGAGGAACTTGATCAGATACCAAGAGTGAGGGATTCTCACTA
>NW_011888799.1:10363703-10378041 GCF_000151845.1 Pteropus vampyrus
CTATGACCCTTTTTACAGTTTTTTATTTACTGCAGATATTTTATTTATTTTTTATTTTTTTTTAGGCGAGACAACCCTTGGTTGACCTCACAGATTGCAAGGACCTTGTCAGTTTACAATCCCTTATTTTTTATTTTTCATTTTTTACACCAACAGCATCTGGTCTTCCTAGGTGGTCTCCCATTCAAGTACTACCCAGGCCCGACCCTGCTTAGCTTCTGAGATCAGACGGGATCGGGCTTGTTCAGGGTGGCATGGCCATAGTACTATAGATATTTTAGACTTCTTACATCAGTTCATTAGTTATAGTAATGTTAAAGAAATATTCTGATCATTGTTAAAATGTATTAGAGACTTTATTCAAGACTATTGCAATAGGGGTATTGAAATAGGGGAGGGAAGTCAGGTTAACTCTGAATATAGCAAAGAAAGCTGGAGATTTGTAGCTAATAAGCAGAGTGAAGGGTTCCATGAATGGAAAGTGACTAAGAGGAAGCATAAAGGGCAGGCAGATTTTTGCTAAACTGACCTAACGAGATTCTCGCTAAAGACAGTTCAAGGACTTATATATTCTAGGTAAGAGATGAGGAACTTGATCAGATACCAAGAGTGAGGGATTCTCACTAAACTGACTTAGCAGGATTCTCACTAAAACCTGGCTAGTCAGGCCAAAGAATCAGGGATAAGGTTGAGACCTAGTCAAAAAGAAGGCTCAGAGGAGCCCAACTAAAGTTTGGTTAAAAAAAAGACTCTTTGTCGGTAAACATGATTGTTTTTCAGTCTTTGTCTAATGATTCCAATATCCAAAGATTTTGCAGTCATTTTTCCTCAGTCAGTTGCTGCTGGTTTCCTTGTTTCTTCCTGTAAGTCTCTTGAAATATGTATGGTCCATAGTACCTGAGGCCCAGCATAAATGATCTCTCTCCAGAGATTTACGTTAACTACTCCCAAGTGCCTGGGGCCTTTATCTTTCCAAAGCCACCTTAAACCAAGTTCAAAGCCTGAGGTATGTTGGAGTACTGCAGTGTAAACTATAGACTATACATTAGTAGGAAGGCTGAATCAATTCAGGTTCAATTTTATTCTGAAGATGTAACATTTTTGTGTTTCAGATTATTTTGAGGAATTGTTCTACTAGAATCTCTACCATTGTGAATCCTCCATTTTGATTTCTGTCTCTTTTGCTATGGTTGGCCATCAAAACAAAAATTCAAATATGACAATATTTGCAAATGCCTTCAGGCAAAACCTACCTCCATACTCATTTACCTCTGTATTTGTTGTTTCTTAGAGAAAGAGTTCATCCTGATTTTCTTGCAGCATGAGTTAAAATTTCTATCTGGGGTTTTTAGTATTCAACTCCTTCCCCAACCCCGAAACCTTCTTTTAGTGATATAAAACAATAACAAAAGTTTTGTCACATGTTATAATACATACCTTTGCAACAACATAGACGGATCTAGAGGTTATTATGCTAAATAAAATAAGTCAGACAGAGAAAATCAAAATACCATATGACTTCACTTACATGTAGAATCGAAAACCAAAATAAACAAAATAGAAACAAATTTGTAGATACAGGGAACAAATTGGGAGGGAGGTTGGAGGATGGATGAAAAAGGGAAAGGGATTAAGAAGTACAAACTGCTAGTTATAAAAATAGTCACAGGGATGTAAAATACAGCATAGAGAATATAGTCTAAAATATTGTATGGTATCAGATGGGTCCTAGACTTACTGGGTTGATCACTAAGTGTACAATCGCTATGTTGTACACCTGGAACTAATATGATATTGTATGTCAACTATAATTAAAAAATAAAATAAAATAAATTATAAAAAGAAATGTATAGATCATTTTCACTTGAAATAACTTAAGATAGACAATAAATCTGTGATATTAGTATTATTATCTTCATCTTCATTTACAAATAAGAAAAATAAGTCTCACAAACATTAACTGATTTCAGAGCCACCAAATACCTTGCTCATTGTCCCAATGATAGTAAATCCAGGAGCTGGATTTCACACTTCATGCTCTACTTTTGCTTTACATAAGAAGAATTTTCAGAAAACTTAGATATTTTATTAGGTAGAGATGAAGAAATTCAGAGGAGCGAAGATAATTTGATCTGTATAGACAACAAATAATTTGAGTGAGACACTATTTGCTTTATAAATAACATTATTTTAAACACTATTACAAAGCAAATACTAAAGTTTGGCTAAATAACTATTTCATTTGATCTTTAAAGCAAAGCACAGGAAATTTAGTCATAAGTTATGGGTAAAAATATTGGGAGATAGTAGTTAAGGTCCTTGCACAAGCTTATCTAGCTAGTCAGTAGAATATCTAAATAGAATATATGTTTTTTAAAAATGAATTCCTCTCTGCAAGATGTTCTTAGAAATTTTGTTTTTGGAATAGCCACTGCAAGCCTACTTTGATAAACCAGGTAAAAATAAGGTATTTTACTTTTAAAAAAAAATTGTTAATTATTTATTTATCAAGAGAAACTATTTCTTAGCACAAGTATTCATAATTCATAGTCAGGGACACAGGTCAGTGACAAACTGCCATGGAAGCCAACTCAAAGAAATTCTTTACATTCTGAAATCATTTTGCATTGTAAAAGATGCCAGCCTTCCTCATTGCCTCAAAATCTTCCATGGAATCATAATTTTTGTAGAAATCTGCATGTGCTTTCTTCCTAGGCTCAGCCACAGTAAACTTATAGAAAGCTGCAACTCCCAGGGATTCAATGATCACTCCAACAATATGAAATCACAGATGTTTGGCCAGAAGGCCACACATCAGAGATTTTCTCAAAGCACTGGAAGCCAGAGTAGTTATATTCTTCCTTAATGCCAATTTATTTCCTGATGGAGAAAGGGACCAACGGTGTTCTAGTTTTAAAAATTTATTTTTTAATTTATCTTATCATGTAGTTGTCAAAGTAATACTCTTGATATAGATCATTTGGTTAACATAAATGTTTCATTGAATTCAATTAACTTTATAGGAGTAGAAAGGTGAGAGATAAAAAGAAGTATCCTTCCTTCTCTACAAAAGAAACGTAAATAAAAATGTTTCTGTGTATAGGCCTCAACATCCTTTCTGGCTTAGAACGAGAGACTTTTTTTCTTTTTTCTTTTTTTTAAGAACTGATGGGAACATTAGACATCCAATATCTTAGTTTTATAGACTACCAAATTGAAGCTCAGAGAGATGAAATAAGTTTTCTAAAATTACAATACTAATTAGACACAGAGATGGCATTAAAAAATAAACAATTCTTACTTCTGGGGTATAATATTCCTTTGTTACAGAAATATTAACTATATTATCTCCAGTTCTGCCTCTAAGGAGACATTTAAGTCAACTTTTATTTAAGACCAGAATACCTCATACCATGAGACCAAGTAGATAAAGGCTTTAAGAAAGGGTCAATGCAAAAACAAGTTTCATAGAAGAAAACATAGGTACTAAACTCACAGGCCTTGGATTTAGAGAGAAATTTATGAATTTGATCTCAAAATCAAGGGAAGTAAAAACAAAAATAAACAAATGGGACTATATCAAACTAAAGTCTTCTGCACAGCAAAAGAAACCATCAACAAGACAAAGAGGCAACCAATTAAATGAGAGAAGATATTTGTAAGCAATGCCTCCGATAAGGTCTAACATCCAAAATATACAAAGAAATCATATGACTTAACAATAAAAAAATAAAAAATTCAATTAAAAAATAGGCAGAGGACCTGAACAGACACTTCTCCCAAGAAGACATACAAATGGCCAATAGACATATAAAAAGATGCTCAACTTCACTAGCTATCAAGGAAATGCAAATCAAAACCATAATGAGATATCACCTCACACCTGTTAAAATGCTTTTCATCAACAGGACAAGTAATAACAAGTGTTGGAGAGATTGTGGGGAAAAAGGAATCCTCATACACTGCTGGTAGGAATGTAAATTAGTACAGCAACTATAGAAAACTGTGTGGAGGTTCCTCAAAAAATTAAAAATAGAATTATCATATGACCCACAGATTCCTCTTCTAGGTATCAACCTTGCAAAGTTGAAAACATTTATCTGTAAAGATATATGCACTGCTATGTTTATTGTAGCACCTTTCACGGTGGCCAAGGCATGGAAACAACTGAAGTATTCTTCGATAGATGATTGGATAAGGGAGATGTGGTACATATATACAATGGAATATTATTCAGCCATAAGAAAAGTTGAAAATATTGCCATTTGTGAAAACATGGAGAATCTTGAGATTATCAAGCTAAGTGAAATATGTCAGACAGAAAAGTTGAGAACCCTATGATTTCACTCAGATGTGGGATATAAAACTGAAAGCAACAAACAAACAAGACAGAGATTTATGGACACAAACAACAGTGTAGTGGTTACTAGAGAGAAGAGGGGGATGGGGGAAATAGGTAAGGGTAAATGGGGTCAAATATATGGTGATGGAAGGAAATTTAACTGTGAGTGGTGAACACACAATGTAATATATAGATGATGTATTACCGAATTGTACCCTTGAAACCTATATAATTTTATTAACCAGCATTGCCTCAATAAATTTAATAAAATAAAAAGTCAATGAAATTTGCTGTTTCACATTATAAAGTCTGATTATAATATAAATACAGTATTTAAAGGCTCTTTCATTCCACTCTAATACACAACTGAAACAAAGTTGGATCACTTACTTTGCCCTCCTTTTTCTTACAGATACACGGGCCAACTATACTAATTGTATTTAAGGAAAGCAATTACTAAAAAGTTCCTTTAGACATGCTAATTAATGGCCTATTTCTATAGTGCATGAAAGAAAATGCTTTGTGGATTTATAATGTTAGTGTATTTAAAGTTAACTTAAAAGGGTTTACAATTTGCTTTCCCCTTAAAAAAATAAAGAACAGGGTGTTTCTTTTAGCTGCTGCTAAAACAATAATTTCCCCCTTTATAAATATTACCACTGACATACTGTCTCCTTCCAGTCCCCAAATAAACTTACACCCAATCAAATTTATTTGGTTTTATGCATTGCTGTTTTTGTTTAGTGACTAAGAACTAGAAACAGAATTGGTCTTGCGTGGATTGTGCAGGAATAGGGCCTTAAAAAGGAAAAAGAAAAGGATAGAGAAGAAGGATGGAGGCTATTCCAAACTGGCCTAATGGCTTGGTTTTGAATTGATAGGGTAAGAACAGAGTGACAGAGGCACTGATGTCATTAAATTGAGACTTTGAGAGATTCTGGGCATGGGCAGAGCTGTTTCAGGACCCAAGGGACAAAGAATGACCTGGAGATGTGGAAGCTGGTCTTGTTTCTACATGGAAGCCAGAGCCATGGAACCCAGTATCAGCAGCCTCTAGATGTAACTTGCATGGCTGGATGTGGTGTTGCCATGACTGTCAGTGACTGCTGTGAGACTACTCTGTGGATGTGTATACAGGGGAGCCAAATCAGGGGAGCAAGAACCAGAAAGACACCTGCTGGTATCTGTTGCTAATAGGCTTGATTGAATATAAGTGAGGTTTGCTATTGATATAAGTTGGAAACACTGATAGAGGGCTATGGCCCTGCTATTTTAGAAGTGAGCATGCTTGAGGCAATAACCATATTACTTACAAGGATGAATAAAAAGTTATCCAAAGAGATTCCATGATTGTCTTCAGTTACTCTTCTTATAAGTCTCAAGAATCTTTATTTCATCCATCATGAAATAAAAGACTCACAGCTTTATAATTAGAAGTAAATTATTTTCATATCTGTATATTCACATATGGTGTATAAGAAATGAACAGTGTCACCTCTAGCTCAGTGCAGAGACATCTCTGCAGTATATCTGACAAGTTGTTATTTAATCCCTCAGTTTCGAAAGCTCATATTTCTTATTTATAGTAAAAATCCCCATTTATAGTAAATTCAAAGCAGTCCCTTGGGAACTCATTCTTTTTTTTCTTACTTCCCTTTACAGCAATAAACTCACTCTTCTGTATGACATCTTTGCAAGTATTTGATGATAGTCTTATGTTCAGCTCCATCCTATGTTTTCATTTTTCTAATCTGATCATCTTTTGGTTATTCAGCCATTCTGTTTCTATCTAGGGTCCCTATCTTTCACTATCTCAGTCAGTCTTCTCTGCACACTGATTCTTGTTTCAAAGTAGCACTCATAGTGAGACTCAAGATTTCAAGATGGTAAACTTTAAGGTATTTCCTCCATCGATAAGGACCATGGACATCTCTGCTTTAGAAAATAATGACATTAAATAAAATATTAAATTACTAAGTGAAGTGAAATCAGAGCAAATCATCTTATAATCTCAGTAGCTGCTTTCTGTGGAGGGTGGAAGGAGTTAAGAGTTGTAAAGTGCCTACTGAAAACTTGAAAGGCATCATTATAATGCTTACAAAAATACTGTGGGCACCTACATTTTACAGAGGAGAAGACTGAGGCTCAAAAAAGTTACATAACTTGACCAAGGCACAAAGCTGGCAATGACAGCACCTGAATATGTATGTCTGTAAGTATGGACATGAATTTGAATGCATTTCTTTGACTCTCTCTGGTACTTACTTTTCCAAGTTCTTGTTCCCCCAGCTTTGGTGAACTTTGAGGAGAGGAAAAGGCATCTAAAATAGCCTCATATATGTAAAATACTCACTCATCTTAATCTATAAAATAGAAGTAAGAGTGAGTAGATATGGCAGGACAAATGGTCCCCAAGGCATAGAAAACATGGCAATAATTCTAAGATGATAAGAGTTTCAGGCCCCGCTAATGTAGTAATAGTAGTGATGTATCTATAGAGACAGCTTACAGTTCACATCCTGGTATTTTCATATGAATCTATCGCCTCTATCTTGCATATGTATAGTTCATTTTTTTGGATGGAAACGAAATATGGATATTTTCTCAGTTCTTATTAGATGTCAGCTTTTTTTTTTCCCCAGTGTCCCTTTGGCCTGTCGATTCTGCCATTCAGTGAATTTGTTCTTTATGTTAGTATTATATCATTCACATATCTGGTAGGTAGGCATTCTGGGTTTTCATTCAGCCTCTGATGTAAATCTTCAACAGAATTAAATGTAGGGCAGAGAGACTTTACAGCTTTTTATACTCTGGTATATACATAGTGAAGAAAAGAAATCAAATAATAAAAGGCTTCCCATGAAAGCAGGGTCACTAGAGAAAATTCTCTCCAGAGTTGCTAACATCAATGTTCTCTTCTTCCTTTTATCTCTCTCTCTCACTCTCTCTCTCTGTCTCTCTCTCTCTCTCTCTCTCTCTCTCTCACACACACATACACACATACACACACACAAAGCAAACAGTAAACAAATCTGTATCTATATCATCAAATATATCATATATATATTGTATCTAATAAATAATCTGATGAGGAAGATAATATTAATGTTATAGTACTGATGTTAACTAAATTTCATAGAATGTAAATGTCTTAATGTCACTCTAGTACATGTCAGAGCTTAATAACCAGACTGGTCTCTGATTTGGAAGTCTAGATCTCTCCCTAAGTCTTCTGTGTTTATCAATTTTTAGACCATCTTTTTTTTTCTCAGCCTTTCACTTAACCCTATCCTCAGTATGGAAAGTTCGCAGTGGCAGAGAGCCAGACTCACCATCACCTTCTAAAAACAGGATTCCAGTCAGTTGCCAACACAGAGCATTGAAGATCCTTAAAACTTCTGCTGTATGTGGTATCCTGCCTGTACACTCTAAAAATTCTATGGCTTTATGTCAATGAATGTTGCTAGGTGTTGGGTAAGCCTCAAATGTAGTGATATATTGAGTGACTTTTTAAGTCAGTAATAGATGCTGTAGGGGATAACAAAGAATAATAAGATAAGGAGACACCTTCAGGTAGAGGAGACACATAATCAACGTTGAGTAATACTGGACAGGATTACATAGTCAATAACAGAAACATAATCTCGATACGAGATACATAGATGTTCAATAGCATATTATGACAAATCTACATACAAACCAGAACCTAGTATTGCAATATATAATTGTTTTTAGTTTTTTGGTTTTTTTTTGACATTATTGCTGATTAAATTTTTGCACTTGCTTGTGATGGCTATTACCAACAGCCCAATCTTGAAATTACTTCTGAATTACCACTAAAATGCAAACTTTATAATAATAATGGTTTTAATTAGTCAGCTATTGAA
Source organism: Pteropus vampyrus (assembly GCF_000151845.1). Taxonomy (NCBI): domain Eukaryota; kingdom Metazoa; phylum Chordata; class Mammalia; order Chiroptera; family Pteropodidae; genus Pteropus; species Pteropus vampyrus. The sequence continues at coordinate 10,371,933 of NW_011888799.1, forward strand.
TGTAGGTAAAATTTCCAAAAAAAGTGACTCATTTTCATAAAAGTGCTGTAAGTCTTAAGTTTTCATCTATTAGCTTAAATTGACACAAATGAAAAAAGAATCTTTTGTTATATTAATGTGGTGATTTTTGAAATGCTCCTAGATTACTGTTAAAAAAAATTGTACCTGGCCTGGTTAGTACTTGGATGGGAGACCACCTAGGAAGACCAGGTACTGTAGAGGTAAAAAAAATAAAAAAAATAAGAGATTGTAAGCTGACAAGGTCCTTGCAATCTGTGAGGTCAACGAAGGGTTGCCTAGTCTAAAAAACAAACAAACAAACTAACAAACAAACAAACAAAATCGTACCTTCCTTGGCTGAAAGCCTTTTAAAAAGAAAAGGTTTATTGACCTACAAAAGGACCAGGTCTTAGAACACAAAGCCCAAGCACTCAGCAGCAGCGCAGCATGTCCACCAGCCTGGAGTCAATGAGTGTTTTTTATACATTATGTTTTGGGGAAGAAAGATGTAAGCTGTTTTTAAAGAATTTACATCAGCTACAGATAAGAGGGGCAGGATATGGTGGAGTGAGGGCAGATCTAGGGTAGGTGCACACAGTCTATAAGGAAGAAGTATTTACTACTTTTGATTGGTTCAAGACTTTGGTCCTAACCCCCTCAGCTCTGGGGAGGGGAACAGGACTGCAGGTTGAATCCATTGTCAATAGTCAATGATTTAATCAATCATGCCTACATAATAAAGCTTCCATAAAAATTCAAAAAGACAGGGTTCAGAGAGCTTCTGGGTTGGTGGCAACATGGAGGTACTGGGACAGTGGCCTACTTTGAAAGGGCACGGAGATTTCACTCCTCTTCCTCATACCTTGCCCTACATCTGACTGTTCCCTAGTTACAGACCATGTGATATAGTAAGTAAAATGTTTCCCTGAGTCTGTTAGCTATTCTAGAAAATTAATCAAACCTGAGGAGGAGGTCCCCAAAACCTCTTATTTATAGTCAATTGGTCAGAAAGTATAGATAACAATATTGACTTTTAATGGTATCCCAAGTTGGAGAGACTCATTAGGATCTTTGATTTGTAGCTAGTCAGTCAGAAGCACAGGTGACTACCTGGACTTGTGACTGGCATCTCAAGTAGTGAGGGGGGGCAATTTTGTAAGACTGAGCCTTTAACCTGTGGAATCTAATGCTATCTCCAGGGAGATAGTGTCAAAATTGTATTTGTCATGTGGGCAGATCCCCCTAATGCCCCTCAACATGCAAGTTGAAATTGATTCCAGGAGCCCAAAAAGATTTATTAACTAAATAACTTGTATGTACTGAAGTTTTATTTTATCCCATTACTCTTTGGTCTGTGAGGATAATGAAATATTTCAATATGTCAGTATTTTTGAGTTGGGAAAAACTAATATTTACTGAGGTCCTCGAATGTGCCACGTGTTTTGTAGAAAGTATTTCTTGCATTGTAAGTATATAGAAGGAAGACCCTGGGTGAGCCACATATATTATAATCAACACAGAGAGTCTAAGTGACTCATCAAAGTTTACAGTTATTTAATATCAGAGTACGTTTTCTTTAGACTCGAATTCCACAGTTCTATTAAAATTTACTGTAGTCCCTTCGCTGAAGAGGCTTGCAGTAAATCGGTATCTGGAATTTATCTAGCGTGAAGAAATATACCTATATATGGCAAGAGATGAGAGCACAGGCTCTGGAGGTTGGCAATCGGGGTTGAAATACCAAGTGCTCCCTTTGTCTCAATTTTTTCCTCTGTAAAATAGGGCATTCATAATGGTACCTGACACGAAAGATTACTGTAGATTATATAAATTAATAGAAGCTTAGCAAAGTAATTGATATATACATATTAACTTTAAAAAGACCATGTGATTTAAAAATATACAGAGGCATATGGACTATGACAATAAGGGATAATGATCTTGAGTTCCTATAATTTGGTCATACTTTACTTATACAATGGATGAAGAATGATTTTTCTTCCAATTGGAGGACGATGCCACAGATATGAGTGTTAAGGCTGATGTATAGCTAGGAAGTGCACCATGAACATAGAAGCTACTTATTTCTAAAATTAACATGGATGGGAATAGAAAAACTGTCCTAGAACTTCCCAGTCTGAGGAAAGAATGGGTTAAAAAAAAAGTTACTCATTATTTGACCTGATAAAAAGATAAAACAGCCTGTCTTTGAGAGCTTATCCTTTTGCAGGAAAGATAAATAAGTAAATAATGTGTAAAAAGTGTATGGCAAAAGTGAGTCCAGAGTGCCATGAAAAGCTTCTAACAAGGACTTGCTGTCCAATTTAATGGTTAAAGAATCAGGTACCAGTGTCAGGCCACCTGGCCTTAAATCCTGTTTGTCGTTTACACACTGTGTCATCCTCAGCATGTTACTCAATTCCTCTTTTTATTATGCAAACTCCCAAACATAGGATTTTTGCCTAAATGAGATTTATTTCTTATTTGCAGAATCAAATTACCCTTTACTTCTGTGAGTCTTTCCTGGTAAGGAGCCACTTCTCCAAGACTGATTTCCTGCAGGTTTTCTTCCTGCAAAATTCTATGGAAATCAGATATATCTGATGTTGAAGTTATGACTGAGGCCATAGAAAATGACATGTTGAATAGCTGCGACCACAAGCCTGGGATCTCCGATAAAGCCAGGGATGTAGCTGATACTACCAGAATTATGATGACTAAAATGGCAGATTGTATAACTGGCCCACCATATTACACAGCTGCTACCAGAAAGTTGGGTAGACCCCAAGATCCATCACCAGGAGCAGGGCTGGTGCTTTTTTATCCACTAAAAAGTAAGGCTGGAACAATGCTTCTACAAAGGAATAGAGACAAATACATATCCTTAAATCCCCGTTACATCTGCTCATGTTAGCCATTTTATACTTGCATCTCCATGTCTCAATACAAGTATCTTCTTTCCCCAAGTGTCCACTTGGCAGAGTAATCATAGCACTTCAGCTATAGTGGAAAACATGATCAGAGACCTTTCTGGGACAGAGGCAGAAAAGTTTTTAACTTGTTGCTAAATTACATTTTTTCAGCAATTATTCACTCCAAATCCAGCCTCAATCATTTTGGATGAGTTTCTTATTCCTACTTCGGTTCCAATTTTTTTTGTTTTTGTTTTTTGGTATTACACTTAACAATGATGCTTTGATAATAGGCATATCCAATCAATTCTATCTTCAAAAGTAGTTGAGAAGAGGAACATTTTGTCTAAAATTAAACTTTAGTCAAAATGGTCAGATGGCTCATAACTATAATCTCATTCTCTCCGATACACATGACATTTTGCATTGCTTTTGACAAAGTATTTGTAAACGTATATGCATATTTATGGGCAACTACCATAACTACTGGCTAAACATTACATTGAACACTGATAGTTATTTTGTCTGTGTTCAATGTTTGTTTTTGTGTAATTGCTTTACCTGCCCATTAAAAAAAAACAACCGAAAGTGTTCATTTGCATTCAGATGCTGCTTGCTATTTTCTTTTCAGTTAAATGTGCAAATTGTCATCTTTGGCAAATTGACCGTACAGCAATTAGATGGAAATTGCCTCTTCATTCAAAGTATGAATGTCTCTTCAACTTTCCAAATACATTTCCCTTTTTCTGTGTTTCAGGTCTTGTGTGATTTTTAGTAATCACTTTTTTAATTGCTTTTTTTTTCTTTCTAATTCTCTAACACTTGCATCAAGCTGTGCTTTAGAATTAGGTTTAGGTTTTTTCCTAAGGTATTATTTGTGGAACATCTAGGATGCTTTATGAAATAGAGAAGAAAAGATATCCTAAGAGAATTGACTACTATTTTAGACTAAAATAAAATAGTAACAGTAGACCAAAACCATTTGTTTTAGGGAAAAAATATTTCTCCTTTGGTGCTACTTGGAATACATTCATGATCTTTTAGCTAAAGCTAAAAGTCTGTGACTGAGTATCATTTATGACCTTTTAAACTTTTTTCTCTAGCTCTAGCTCTTGTTTTATTGGAACCACATGTTTTGAATGCCTTCCAAGTCTGGTTCCTTAGCCCTCTGCTCTTCTCTATTTATATCCTTAACTCTCATACCTTTCTTCTCACCTCTATGTATGGGTGATCTCTAGCCCTGACCTAAATTCTACCTTTAAATGTCTAAAAAATGCTAGAATATATTTGGACATTTTGAACTAAAAATTCCCAAACTTGAGGCTTGGAGCTTTGTTTTTATGATTGTATCCATTGATAAAGAATGAGATAAATCTCTATGATGCCTGCTTGAAAATATTAGTATTCCTCTTTCATTGACTCTTGCAGGAAGCTAGTTCACATGCAAATTTTAAGCTGAATAATGTAATCTCATTTCTAAAGAAGTAAATATATCAATATTCCTAGTTTGTTGAATGTTTTTACTATGAATTAGTATTGAATTATGTCAAATGCCTTTTCTACATTAATTGAAATAATCGAATGATTGAAGATTAAAATAATCATTATTTTGTTTTTTAATGTGATGCATTTCATTAATTTTTTTATGTTGAATCACTCTTATATTTTAGTAATAAATACAACTTAATCGTGATATATACTCCTTTCAATGTGTTGTTGAATTTGGTTTGTCTGTATTTCGTTGGTGATATTTGCATCAATATTCATCAGGGATACTGGTTGTAGTATTCTTTTCTTATAGTATCTTTGTCTGCTAATATGGCCTCATTGAATAAGTTTGGAATTGATCTCTTCTCTTCATTTTTTTTTGAAGAGTCTGAGAAGGCTTGGTGTTAAATCTTTAAATATTTGGTAGAATTCTCCAATGAAGCCATCTGGTCCTGGGCTTTTCTTTGTTGGTAGGTTTTTGAATGCATCTCCTACTAGTTATCAGTCTGTTCAGATTTTTTATTTCTTGACAATTCAGTTTTGGTAGGTTATATGGTTCTAGATTATCCAATTTGGTTGTGTATAATCTATCATATGAGTGTTATATGATCCTTTTTATTTCCGTGGCACTAGTTGTAATGTAAGGGTCCCATATTTTTATTTTAAGAAAGATAAATTTAAAATTTTTCTTGTTTTCTTTTTTTTTCCCACTGAACCAGTCATTAACCTTAACATGAAATAATATGCCACATACATACACTTGAGATTTTAATAGTAGAATGAAATTCAGAAGATCTTGGGGTGGGGTGTTGTCTTAGTTTTCTGGAGTTGCCATAGCAAAATACCATAGACTGTGTGGCTTAAAAAACAGAAATTTATTTTCTCACAGTTCTGGAAGCTAGAAGCCCCAGATCAAGGTGAACTGGATTGGTTACTAACAAGGGTGGTCTTTCTAACTTGCAAATGGCTGCCTTCTTGCTGTGTCCTCACATGGCAGAGAGAGTGAGCCAGCTCTCTGCTGTCTCTTCTCATATATACACTGATTTTATCAGATTAGGACCCCATCCTTATGACATCATTTAACCTTACTTACCTCCTTATAGGCCTTATCTCCAAGTAGAGTCATTGCACTGGGGGTTAAGACTTCAACATACACATTTTAGGGGACACAATTTTATTCTTAGCAGGGTGTGCTTAGAAAGAAGGAAAATGTTTTCTTGTTTAATGCAACATAGATTCAGAACATTTTTTCACCAAGAAAAGGACACAGAACATCTTTTCACCAGGAAGGGGGCACACAACATCCAAATGGATTTTTATTCTAAAATACTTTTTTTTTTCTCTAATTTTTCAATATCTTCCAGTATTTCTTATACAGAATGACCCATTGAAAAGAGCAGAAACGCATTCAAATTATCTGGGGGAAAAAAAGAAATGGAATCCTATGAAATTATAATATAGGATACAGCCAGATTTCTTAAGTCCTCAAAAGCCCTCGAGTTTCTCCTTAACTGTTTGGTATAATTTAAATCTTAAACTAAATATAACTTATACTAAATAATAACTTAATGGAAAAAAAACTTATTTCAGACATTACTCAACTCAAAAAACATTTTATAGAGGTTTGCAAAAACAAAACAAAACAATAACATATAAAACAGACACATGATCATATTCTTAGGGACAAAAACAAGTTTTCTTTTGAAGTA
>NW_011888799.1:10379036-10381474 GCF_000151845.1 Pteropus vampyrus
GAAAGAGGTGAGAAAAAAAAAAAGGCCTTTCAGCCACTTAAAGAACTTCGCCTATTATATTAATAACAATGAAAAGCCTTTGTTAGATTTTTGGGGGGTAAGGGATAAAAAGATCCTCATTTAAAAAAAGATCTTTCTGTACTTTCAATGGAGAATGGATAGTTGGGAGAATAAGGGGGAGAGGAGAGCGTGGTTAGCAGGCCAGTATAGTAACCCAACAGGAGATATTAGCTTGGACCAGAGGATGAAAATGGAGATAGAAAGGAGAACAAGCATAGAAATATTTAAGATATAAAATCAAAAGTAATTAAAGAGAGATGTTTTCGTGAAGAGTAAAACAATCCATTTCAAGGTTAACTCTTATGGTTCCACCTTATAAATCAGATGGATAATTCTCTCATTTGCTTGAGCAACCCTGGTTAAGAAGCAGTTTTGGAGGAAAGATGATGAATTCACCTTTGGTGTACATCTAGTGACAAAAAGAAGATGCATATTCAACAATCTTTTTGTTAGTTAGAATATTAAAATATTAACTTATGTATATCCATTTATATATGGAAGGATAAAATAAACAATTATTCATATTAATGTTGTTACAAGTTTTTCAGTGTAAGAAAAAAGATGAAGTTTGAATTCCCTTTAGGGCATCACATCTGGACATGCTGAGTAAGTGGTTGGCTATATGGGTCTGAACTCAGAAGAAAAATCCAGAATGATGATAAAGATTTGGGGGTCAGAGATCATTCTAGAATCTTTGGGTAAGGAATTAATGGAAAGAGCTTTACATTAAAGAGTATAGTTCTGGGAAAGGGGTTTGAGAAATCTAGATATACAACACAGTCAAAGAGACTAAAAAATAACCCATCAGAGCACCGAACTGATTTTCATTCTTTTTAATCTTGAGACTTCTTTGCTTTTTGTTGTTGTTACTTTTTGTCGATTGAATCAATGACAGCTAAATTACCTTCTCTTGATGGTTCTAGCTCCTTTCCTTCAAAATAAGTCCAACGCATTCATGCTACCTGCATGGTAAGAAGGTTAGGTGGACACTTATACTCTATTATTTCAGGGATTACAAGAATGTTTCTGCTTATAAAGCATTCTGGTGAATGAAATACAAAATCATGGGTTTGTCTTTTGGCTAAAGACTTTGTCATTCACTGTTAATATGAAAAACTCATTGGTATTGTAACTTTTTAACCAACTACCATTTAGTTATCTCTTAAATGGATCGTATAACATTGTTTCTTGAGAATGACTTAAATTAATAATCATGCTTTCTATGATTTAGTTATCAAATTCAGCATGTGAAACACATACTTATTAATCAATTTTCTTTGTTAATTTCTCTGGGGGGAGCGTTTGCAGTTTAATAGGGATCCAAGTTATCTTTTAAATCGAAAGAATAGAAACTCTAATGTGAACCTATGCCTTGTGGTTATCTTTTTGGAGAGGTAGAGGACTCTTCTTAGAATCAGTCAAATTTTATCAGCTGTCTCTTACCCTACTAATATTTTAAAGAAAATTTAAGTTAAAAACTAAACAGTAGATTTTCCCTGGTGGAAATTCTCCTACACAGAATTTTGGACATGATCATTTACAAATCCTCTCTCTTATCATCCCTCAATAAACCTCTATAATTAGGAGCTTATTTTTTTTTAAATGATGCTCAACAGAATTGAGGCAAAGATATTGTGTGATTCAAGGACATAGCTTTAGTACAAACTTACATCATAAGGCTTTCAACCAAGAAAATTAAAATAATTAAAAAAATAAAAACTAAGTTTCATTTGAGTTCTGTTTTGCTCTCCAGATCTCACCTTGATTCTTCTTATGTCTCCTAACCTCACTTAGGAATTATTAAAACAATTGGTTATGCAACTGTTCTCATTGAAACTTTTATAACCATTCTTGAAATATATGGAGCAGCTTGAGTAAATGCTTTGTGTTCCTGTTTAGCCTTTTCCATGTACATAACCTCTCTGCCATACTATAATAGACTAATAGAGAAGAAATTTCTGGAGGGAATTAAAAAGAAGTGAACTTTCAGTTTTGTGGAATAGATTAAGTAACTGTCTATTACTCTGACTTTTTACATATTTATTTCAGGAATTTCTTCAGTGGTTAAGATCATTTAATGATTTTTGTCCAATAACACATTTAGTAAATACACACAGAAACTGACTGCCTTTCACAGAGTGAAGATTAAAACTGTCCATAGTCTCTGAAAGAAAAAGTACATAGAGTTGCTGAGAGAGGCAAGGGCTCAAAATCATGTCCTGAAATTTATGTTAATCTAAATAGATGTATGGGAAACCAATAGAAAAAAATGATATGTTTTACAAATATGAGGACTTAGACATCTGAGTGTCACTTTTTCTTCATCTTCTACGTTTGCTCTGTTGGGTTCCTTATTTTCATCATAATGTAATACATAT
>NW_011888799.1:10381524-10383993 GCF_000151845.1 Pteropus vampyrus
AGAAATTAGTCAGGATTAGAATGGCAATGTTTCATAACCTGAATTAATGGCATACTTGTATTTGTTTGAATGTAGTTTTAAATGGAAGAAAATTATGTTATGTAAATTGTAGTAAGTGTTAAAATGAAAAAGAGAAAATGACTGTCTTCTCTGAATGAAAAATGATGTTTGAGTGGAATAATATATAAAAACTTTACATATAAATGCCATGTAGGTGGTTGTCCAATTCAAAGTAACAAATTAGCCCTTAAACTGACCTTAAATTCAGGGTGAACCTTCTTGTTGATAATATTTAATTTTCAAAATTGAATCTAACAATCACTTTGAATTATTAGGAAACTGATAATAATTCTTAAGAATGTTCAAAATAATCTTGCTCATATTTCCCCTCCTTTTGACTCATACTTCCTGTGTTTATATTATTTTTACCCCAACTAAACTAGCCTTTATTTACATTACAACTCATCATAGTTAAATAGCTACTAGCAGAATTAAGTCTTTGTGTTGTAAAGTACATAAGATTTGATTTCTCCACACACTGGCACTTTTTGTTTTGTTTTGTTTTCTTTTTTTAATTTATTCTCTCATCCATTCAACTAACTGTGTACCAGGAGTGAAGTCATCAAAGCGTATTTAACTAGTAGTGTAGAAAGGGGGTGGGCAAACAGATATTAAGTAAATAATTCCACAAATGTATAAAAGAGAATAGTAAGCACTATGATTGGAAAAAAAACATAAGAGGGAAATGGATTAAGGAATTCATCTAATCTGAGGAGTCAGAACAGAATTCTCTGAGGAAGGGCTATTTTATTTGAGATCTGAAGGATGAACTGGAGTTGTCCTAGGCAAAGTGGTTGGGAGAAAAACACTGCAGACTAATGGAAGTTGGGCCATGTCTAAAAGTCTTGATATATGAGGAATCATGGTACTACAGGCCTGGAAGAAGAAAATGAGGCTGAAGATGAAGAAAGAGGTGAGAAAAAAAAAAAGGCCTTTCAGCCACTTAAAGAACTTCGCCTATTATATTAATAACAATGAAAAGCCTTTGTTAGATTTTTGGGGGGTAAGGGATAAAAAGATCCTCATTTAAAAAAAGATCTTTCTGTACTTTCAATGGAGAATGGATAGTTGGGAGAATAAGGGGGAGAGGAGAGCGTGGTTAGCAGGCCAGTATAGTAACCCAACAGGAGATATTAGCTTGGACCAGAGGATGAAAATGGAGATAGAAAGGAGAACAAGCATAGAAATATTTAAGATATAAAATCAAAAGTAATTAAAGAGAGATGTTTTCGTGAAGAGTAAAACAATCCATTTCAAGGTTAACTCTTATGGTTCCACCTTATAAATCAGATGGATAATTCTCTCATTTGCTTGAGCAACCCTGGTTAAGAAGCAGTTTTGGAGGAAAGATGATGAATTCACCTTTGGTGTACATCTAGTGACAAAAAGAAGATGCATATTCAACAATCTTTTTGTTAGTTAGAATATTAAAATATTAACTTATGTATATCCATTTATATATGGAAGGATAAAATAAACAATTATTCATATTAATGTTGTTACAAGTTTTTCAGTGTAAGAAAAAAGATGAAGTTTGAATTCCCTTTAGGGCATCACATCTGGACATGCTGAGTAAGTGGTTGGCTATATGGGTCTGAACTCAGAAGAAAAATCCAGAATGATGATAAAGATTTGGGGGTCAGAGATCATTCTAGAATCTTTGGGTAAGGAATTAATGGAAAGAGCTTTACATTAAAGAGTATAGTTCTGGGAAAGGGGTTTGAGAAATCTAGATATACAACACAGTCAAAGAGACTAAAAAATAACCCATCAGAGCACCGAACTGATTTTCATTCTTTTTAATCTTGAGACTTCTTTGCTTTTTGTTGTTGTTACTTTTTGTCGATTGAATCAATGACAGCTAAATTACCTTCTCTTGATGGTTCTAGCTCCTTTCCTTCAAAATAAGTCCAACGCATTCATGCTACCTGCATGGTAAGAAGGTTAGGTGGACACTTATACTCTATTATTTCAGGGATTACAAGAATGTTTCTGCTTATAAAGCATTCTGGTGAATGAAATACAAAATCATGGGTTTGTCTTTTGGCTAAAGACTTTGTCATTCACTGTTAATATGAAAAACTCATTGGTATTGTAACTTTTTAACCAACTACCATTTAGTTATCTCTTAAATGGATCGTATAACATTGTTTCTTGAGAATGACTTAAATTAATAATCATGCTTTCTATGATTTAGTTATCAAATTCAGCATGTGAAACACATACTTATTAATCAATTTTCTTTGTTAATTTCTCTGGAGGGGGGCGTTTGCATTTTAATAGGGATCCAAGTTATCTTTTAAATCGAAAGAATAGAAACTCTAATGTGAACCTATGCCTTGTGGTTATCTTTTTGGAGAGGTAGAGGACTCTTCTTAGAATCAGTCAAATTTTATCAGCTGTCTCTTA
>NW_011888799.1:10385203-10406461 GCF_000151845.1 Pteropus vampyrus
GTTTTGAGATGTCACAAACATTCATTCTATAACATAATGTTCATTTAGTTTGGACAGAAAATGAAAGTGTAGTTCCAAAAGCTGGAGAAAATTTAGAAAGTAGGACAGCAATCAATTTTGTAAGGGTTAGAAAAGGAGACTATCATATTTAATGGATTTGTTCAAAGGACTTCTTTTAAACAATATTCAGTTGCCTGTAAGACAAATAGTAGGTCCACTAATGTCGAACTGAGAAATGTGGCCCCAGGATTTTATGCAATACCATGGCATCTGTATTAGTTATCTCTTACTGTGCAACAAATCACTTCCCCAAATAGTAGCTTAACAATAAATATGTATTATCTCACAGGTTCTGCAGGTCAGAAACCTACAGAAACTTGGGTGGTTCTGCCTTGATCTATTTCATAATGTGGTATTTGAAATGCCTGTCCGGGCTGCAGTCATCTGAAGGCTTGACTGAGGCTAAAAGATTTGCTTTCAAGGTGGCTCATTGGATCATGGCTAGCAAGTTGGTACTGGATTTTGGCAAGAGGCTTCATTTCCTTGACACATAGATCCTTTAACTCAAAGTCTGCTTGAATGCCTTCATGTCATGACATGACAAATGGCTTTCCCCAGAAAAATTAATCCAAGAGAGCAAAGGGAGATTGTAATGTTTTTTATGATCTAGCTTGAAAGTTATACTTTTTTATTTCTGCTAAATCATACTATTTAATAAAGTCGTCCCTATGTGGGAGGGAGTTATATAAAGGCATGACTATCAGGAGGGAAGAATCACTGGAGGGCCATCATGGAGCCTGACTATTTCAAAATTTCTTCAAAAATAATTTCCAGAAGTCCACAGAACATTCCTTAGCAACTACTAGTGAATTCTGAAATGCTCAATGAAGAAGCATGAAGACATTTTTTTTGGACCTTGTTACCTTCTGCTAACAGCCAGGCTTTGGAATAATTATGAAAGAGGTAAAACACACTTACTTCCTCCCTTTGTGGTAATGGCTTTTATCTTTTGTCATTCTTCACATTTTTTGTATGTGCTCAGACTTTTCTTCTGCTTCATGGTTGACCAAAACTCCCCCTTTCTCCTCTAATATTTGTCCCACTAAAATTTATGTTGTCTTACTTATACTTCTTTTAAAACCCTGTTCCTTCAGTGTTAGCTGAGCTTAGCTTGCCAAAATTAAAAAAAAAAAATCGGTCAAATTAAATGTATATACAAAGTTATTAATTATGTCTGATTTGCCCTTCTAAGTGTTTAGAGAAAGTTCTGAATCCTGAGATGTAGAATGAGCATTAGAGTCATTTAAGAAACTAAGTATTGACAACCACAATATGTGCAGTTTTGAAAATGTCTGTTTTGGAGCAGTGTAGAGTAGTTTGTAGCTTTCCAATTCTTTCTTTGAAATTTAAAATAACTATAAAACCAAAATAAATTATAAACATCATATTTTTAAAAGTATCAAGAGTTATAGAAACAAGGGAGACTAAAGGTACTGAAATATTAGAGTGGGGAGGCCTTTCTCAGTTGAACCCAGGATATGCAGCTGCTTTTCCTTTGAAGGCATTCGACAGTTTGGGTTATAGGCTAAAATCTGGGAATCTGGGCTTTCAGGAACAAAGGATCATTGCTGGGGGACAGAAATAGAGAACTAATTAGCAGTCACATCAAGTTGAAGTTAAAAAACAAAACAAAGCAAAACAAAAAACAAACAACCCTAGGCAGTCAAGAAGGATCAACAATTGGCTGGTTTAAACTTCTAGATATTTGCTGCATTCCCAAGCTGCATCGGGATGGAGTGATATTTCATTAAAAAGAGAGTAAAAATCCCTGCAGTCTCAAGATACTTAACAGACAAACTTTCTACAGGCAGGGGCCCCAAGAAAATGAAAGACAAGACTTGAAAACTCTTAGAGGCCATAATAAATTAAGACTGACCAGCTGCAATCACATTTTCCTAGGGGCACGTAACCATTTGAATACACCTAAAAACTTCCTAAATTTAGTGAACAAAATCAATCTACACTTTCAATAAACTTATTAAACCTTGAACTGGATAATTTCTAAGAAAATCACACCTAGGTATATCATGATAAAAGTGCTAAAAATCAAAGACAATGAGAAAATCACGAATGCATCTAAAAAGGGAAAACAGTCCACATAAATATTTTGCTAAAAATCCTTACATATACTCCAGCCCAACTTTACTTTAACTTCTATTTTTTCCATCCCTCCCAGGGCCACTGTTATTGACCTCCTGAAGGGTCAACGATCTCTCCAAAATTTAATGTGTGTGTGTGTCTTTTATGGTTAAAGCATGAGAAGAATCATGCCAGATAGACTTAGATGCAAAAATGGGAAGTGAATAAGAGCAGGAGAGGGGTGAATTAGGATGTATTAAGAGAGAAAGCCAAGGATGGTAGGATCTGAGAAATATGATTTTTCACCATCACCTCAGTATAATTTTAGTCTACTCACTTGGAAATGAATCCATGTTTCTCAATCTTATTGGAATAACTCTTTAAGAATTGTATGCAAATAATGGAGAGAAAATTCTAGGCAGTTTAAGAGAGAGTGCATGCCATCTTTAGAATTAGGAAGGGTCAAGAACTTCAAATAGTAAATCCTAGTGAAAATTTTATAGACAATGGGCCCTGAGAAGAGGCAGTTATAAAAAATTGAATCCTGCTTCATTCAGAGCTATTTTAACATCAAGATAAGCTATATAAAACATTGATCTGTTATTCAGAGCACTGACAAGACTGGCATTCTCTCCACAGGGGACAGTTGATGTAGAAACTACCATGGTCCATGGAAATTAATCTATGCTAAATGAATTTGATCTCTAAAGTTTGTGTCCACTTAATAATAATGATGTTAGTATATACATGTGTAAGCTTATGGGTGAGAGAAAGAAAACAATGTATAGATGTTGACTTTAAATTTATTTAATTTCTTTAAAGAAAATGTAAACGATATGCAGACTTACTTGAGGGGTTATGTGCATAATAATGAAGTGAGATTTTGCATTCTACTTTATGAATATCAGTAACACAAATACAGTTCTGGGAATAAAAACAATGTTCATTTTGAAAGTTGCAGATTGTGATGCTTAGGATAAAAAATGCAGTGGTGAGTCTCTCCATGTCCTTACTTTACCTCTGACTGCATGGAGAATTCACTGTGCAAGGGCTCTTGTCAGTTTAAAAAGTAGTAAAGTCATCATTATAGTTTGTGTTTTGTCCAGTAGCTGATGTATGTTTTAGTCATTGGTATCTGGATTCTCTATTATGAGAATCCAAGGAAAATCTTATATTGAAAGGATTTTGTGGCAACTCCTGCCTAAGAATTTAAGAATTTGCCTACATATTTACAGATTTAAACCACAAAATTGGGAACTCCTTACAATGATTTTTAAAGATAAACCTCTATGAAAATTGAATGTAAGCTTCAACACAGGTTCAATTTTTTTAAGCCCAGATAATTAACCATGAATGTCACCTGGACATAAGATCTCAAGTAAAAGGCAAACCAAGGGGAGCGGTACCAACCTGGAGTGAAGTATCTCTTTCTATATAGCCAATTCTACTGGAAATTCTACTCTTTCCCACTGCATGTAAGATTTGGCTCTTGAACTCATTATTACAAAATCTAAAGCAGACAAAAATCTCCACTCAGATATTAAACAGTTATGAGGAAGACAACCTGTGACCAGATGTGTTCTTTATAGTTACAACTCAAACACAGATGATGAGAAAGCAGGTTAATTAAGTCACTAATGGAATATACACAGATGTGTGTCATGTGCTAACTAGAAGCCAATCATTAATGATTATAAAATTGAAAAAACAAAACTTACTTTATTTAATCTGTTTTTTTAAAGTAATTCTAGAATGCTAAAGGCATATATTTTCCTCCTTATTTGAAATAAAAGAGAATTCACACTTTTAAAGTAATGATAGAATTTTATTTACTAAAAGAAAAGATATTTGTAATATAAGAATAAGTGACCCAAAAGAACATTCTATAAGGGTGTATTAGTTAGTTCAGGCTGCCATAACAGAATATCACAGACTGGATGAGTGGCTTAAACAACTGAAATATGTATATATTTTTTTCACTGAAGAAAAAGGTGAGGAGCTGAGTAGAGAAGGGGCTGGGAGCCAAAAGAAAATGATGTAAAAGCTCTCTCTCTTTGTCTCTCTCTCTCTGTTGAGTCTCACTGTATCAGTGTTAGTCATTTTAGTCATCCATAGGTAGTGTTAAAGAATTTATGTGCCTTTCAGTACTATTGTTGAACTGGAATATCAATGATTAAAATAAAGGATATGTCACAGGTTGGCAGAAGTACACAACACCACAAGATATATCTCACACATTCATAGAGTGGGTTACTGTAATAAAAATATTTTGGGGAAATGTTCTGTAAACCAGAACAAATATGGATATATTGTGAATTAGAATAAAAACTGTATAAGAACGTTTAAATAAAATTTCAAAGAAATTTTGCTTTCCAGGTAAACATTTTGGCTACACTATGAGATACTATTAACTCATTATATTTCTTATACAATGCTGTGGTGAAAATATATGGGAACTCTTTTTATCTACTCTATGATTTATCAGTGGAGGTTATATGTCCCCAAGAGGACAAAAATTATTTCTTGAAGGGCAGAAAAATCTGAGCTATTTCAATGGTTTGTGGCCCTCCAAAAAGGCCAAAATATATGAATAGACATACTCTACATCTGTGTTATTAACTTATTGGGAGGATTAAGAAAAAATATCTAAACTGTCTCCTTGGCTGGAGCAATAATAAAAGAAAAAGTTGATAAACACTGATCTATTCAGGTCAATCACTCGACTTTATTTTAACTAGATGACTTTAAACTTGTTATTCTGTGATAAGAAGATTTTTCATCTGTCAATTCTATCCATAGTGGGAGCTCTTATAAAGACATCTGTGGGGGAGAATAATAATAATGAAATGATTAATATTGTTAATAACATTTGTTAGGAAATAAAGTCATTTCACATGATTGCTCTAAAAATAAAAACAAAACTACAAACCATAGAGTTTTTTTTATTGACCATAAATATTTTATAATTATGATTTCTTTACTTATTAGATTTCTTTACTGATTAAAAGGGAAAAAATAAAAACTTACGGGAAAATATTTTTTTATAATCGAGATGCAAGGAAGTTAACATAAATGTAGAGAGAAATATATAATTATTTTCCACTGAATAAAGGCATTAATATTTAATCTTTAGAGGATGCAAATGGCTTCACGTTGATGAATATGCTTAATTGGGAGGCAATATCCAATCCATGGAATTGCTAAATCATTAATAAAAATATGCTAGAAGGATCTTAATATTGATTCTCAAATCATTTCATCTCTTAATTTATCCCAACTTTTTAGCATAAAATTAGTCAATTATATTACTTCTTTCCTTTTAGGAAAATATTCCATTTGAAAGACCCTTAAAAATTAATTGCTTAATTCTATTGGTTTAATTTGCCGTAGGAGAGTGCCATAGCCATTTTGCATATCACAGCCTGATGAACTGAACTGTTTTGACAACGCTTTACAACTTGAGTCACAAAGGATTTAGAAATAGGCTGCTTTCCAAACCTAATCATGAGAAATGATTTCTCCTCTGAAGACATGATCTATAAACTTGAAATCTCTTTATTTCACTTATTGGTCTCTATGATATGTCTGTGCCCCTTAATTTAGCAGTGGGCACTAAGTGAGAAAGCAATATCCCTTTTTTGTTCTTTACCCCCAGGCTGACTCCTGTGTCTAGCAGTGATTTTTTTATGGAGCATAGTAGAAAGAGGCTGAGGGCCCATAGTCTTCATTAAGCTCAGGCTGTTTCTTTGCAGAAACAGTTGACTTCTACTGCCCAGGAGGCCCATAATTAATGAATGCTCAGTAAAATCAGGTTACAGGCTTCAGGCAGAGAACATTTCCCTTATTAAAACTTCATTTGCTTCCGTCTCTGCTGATGGACTGGTTAACTTTATTCAGAGTTTTTGTTTGTTTGTTTGTGTATAGCATGCTGTTGATGATGGCTACGAGCAGCTAGCTATGTGCTACTTTTTCCAACAAGCCTGGGTGACATATATTTGCCACTATAATCATAGCAGGCAATTGTTTGACCAAACATTTTATCCTGGAATAATTAGACTCATCGACTTCGTAGATGACAGTATATGTGTTCTTTCCATCTGCTGTCTGACAAAATGGCATATATATTTTGCATTTTAAATCATAGTACACATATGCGTTTGGGAAATTATAGATTTCTGTTCCAAAACACAAGCAAATTTGAACTCAGTGCAATAGTACAAGTTAAAGAGACCTGAACTGACACTTGAACTTAGAAAAATGTGGATATTTCTAGGTCTTTCAAGAGATAAGACAATCATTGTCTGCTTTTTGCTGTGTAATAAATCCGGTATTTAAGTCTTGGCAGGATGAAGTTAATTTCTCTGAGACTTAGTTTTGCTAGTAAACTGTAAATGTCATGAAGAGAAGGATTGCATCTGCTTTGAGCAATAGTAGAATTTTAGCAGCTGGTGCAGTGCCAGGGACATAGTAGGGTTTTAATAAATATTTGTTCAATTAAATTCAGTGGAGTGATGTCATGATTCTAAATATTGTAAGAAAGGTTAGCAAAGCTACATTTCTTGGTCATATCAGCTGCGCCAATTTGAAACTAAACTTTTTTCTAGTCTGTTGCATTTCTAGTTTTTATGCTTTGTGATTTTTGTGACAAATTTTAAGTTATGTCTTTAACTCCTCCTTTAACCAGTTTTTCCTTATCCTTCTTATCAATGTCTTTTACATCTTTACTCAAAGCTCTTTTATGAAGGAGTCAGTTATTTTGTTTTAATTTACATCAAAATAATACTTAAAAATAATAAAAATAGAATAAAATGATACAGAAGAGTTTTTGATGAAAAACCATCTTCTCTTGCTCCATCTATTCCACCTTAATTTTTCGTCCCTAGCAGCAACCGCTTTTAGCCATTATTTTAGGTCTTCTAGTACTTACCTCCAAAGCAGGGGATTTCATTCACAATAACTAAATAAGAAATCATCTTTTGGTAAAACAGTTTTATTTTTCCCTTCATCTTCTCAGCACCTAGAGTGCCTGGCACTTTGCTGAGTAAATATTTATTAAATATATTGGAAAAAGTATGACAAAGAAACCTAGCAAAAGGAAGCTATGTTTTTTCTCCCTAAAGCAGCACCAATTCTCATAAGACAGAGAACACTTAGGAAGCTATAAGACAAAGAAATAAAAAAAAAAAATTACCATCAGGTGATATTATTCTTCAGCTCCTATCAGTGTCACCACCATTTAACACAATGCCATCCCTTTCCTCCCCCAAATGTAATTATGTAACAGGAAGCAAGGCTTTCCCATATTACTTTATGCAGTGCAGCTGAACTCAAAGATTGCAGTAGCTGGGCAGTTAGATACTCTAATGAGTGCACTGTTGAGCAGGTAGTAAACATTTTCCTATCATTATTAAAACTGCTTAAAAATAAAAAGCTGTTTGCTTTAACCTGGTGACATATACTTAAAAAAAATCTTATATTGATTTGTAATTAAATTTAATTCTTTTATGCTGGCTCCCTAACCAACATTTGAATTGTATATCATGGTTCATAATTCTGAAACACGGCATCCCGTGAAAAAGTTCAGCTTTTTCACCTTTTAATTTCCAAATGTGTCATCTTCCATGTTGTTTCAGTTGTATCTGTATATCTCTCAAATCTAGTCATTAATTCTATTTTTTTTTAATTAAAAAAGACAGTTTAGTAGCAAAAGCATGTCCAAGTGAATAATTTTGAATGGACTCGAGATAGATAAAACAACATTTTGTTTTACAGTTCTGGTCTCATCGAGCTGGAAATTTGCTAACCCTCAAATGGCACTTTCTGTGTGAATAGAAACCTTCAAAAGAAGTAGTCAAATTTTCCTCCGGCTCCCATACTGATGGTTATACTCTTCAGGCAATACTAGTTTTACTTTCTTATAATTTATTTTCCTTTTTATGCCACCCACTATGGAATTAATTTCATTATAATTTTGCATTTAATGAGAGTAACTATTCCAAATTTTGTGCTAGATGCTGTATAAAAAGAGATGTATTCAGAACATAAAGACTAATATATGTTTGAGTGGGTTAATAAATGAATAAAAATAACACCTATAAGAAAACTATTTGCAATTTGCAAGCAGACAGTGCTATTTGAGGACTGGGTGGAGATAAGCGGTAAGACCATTGCAGAAGTGTCTCAGAAAATTAAACCTCTATTCTTTATCTCATTGGTTTGTAGAAATATGTTGGTATTCCTATCCTGCTATGTATAGTATATTTGTAATTAATTTGTTTGCTCATTTTGAAAATCTTCTATCACTTTTTGTCTCCAGCTGACAGTAGGTTGGACACTGTTGGCGGAGTCTGTGGTTGGCCATATGTATCATAGGAAACATCACCCTCTGCTCTGCCAGGCAGGCCCTGAATTTGAAAGGATCCCTGCTAATGGCTCAGGCTGATAACAGCACAACAGATACAATTATTTGTCTATTGGAGTACTTTAAACAAGTCACAAATCTTTCTCTTATTTTGTAGAATTTGGTGTCCACACTTAACTGTTTAGATCTCAGTATATAGGCTATTGCATGGAGAAGGTAGGTCACAAAGAAGCAATGTGAAGTAGAATATGCATAAAAAGATGAGGGAAAAAGGGCAAAGGCTAGAAAATGTGTATTGCAGTTCTTTTCTCTTACCAACCGTGTGACTTTGAGAAATTCACCTAACTAACTGGACCTCAGAGTCTTCATATGTAAAATAAAAGTGGAACAGGATATTCATTAAATATCCTTACAGATCTAAGAAGCCATAAGTATATAAAGGCCAATTTTATATAATTCTTTAACACTGGAAGCCAGCAATTCTAGTATTTCTCCACTACTAATCTTTAATTTAGTATTAAGAGAAGATTAGAGCCAGCTAGAATTAGTACTGAAGCAGCCAATAATAATGTTTATGTAATATTATATTCTCTTAATTATGGAGACAGAAAGGCTGATTTGTATTAAGGTAGCTTTGCAGATGTGGCAATTTGATCTTGATTAGAGCTTTCTTTGCCTATTACCCTATGAACTTCCATGTGCTGGGTAGTTATGGGTCTTCTTCATCCATACTATCTAGAGCTGTGAATGCAGCTGTGGCTGGAGCTAGCCAAGGCTGTTAGTCCTCAAGTCAGCATTTCCTGTCTCTTAGAGATACGAGGAGCCATAAAATGGATTCTTCACTCTAAACTGCCAAAAAGGAGCTGTGACCTGTATCTCAATTTATGCGAAACTGAGTTTGGTTTGGAAGGCTCAATTGTTTAGATTTGTTTGCTTAGAATCCAGGCAAGTGAAGCACAAACTGTCCAGGTCACAATAGACACTCTCACTTGGGCCTACCTCCCTCATTTATACTTTTCACTAGAACCTCATGGCATGGGCGGTGGGGGCAGATGTCAAGAAACCCTAAATGACCCGTTGTTAATGGGTTTTTAATTTGTTTGCTTTTGCTTGGCAGAAATCACTCCCAGATGTGAAGGTAACAAATCTTCAGAAGTGAAACTATTGCAATTTAAACGACAGCAGTACAACATTGTATGGTCACAGCAGTTGCAAACATGCAGTTCTGAAACTATTGAATTAAAACTAGAATGTTCTACCATGGAAGTGGAATTAATAGCCAACACAAATGGAGTCCCTAGATAATCAACCACTAAATAAACCCAATTTCCCGATTTTGTTAACAGGGTCCTGTTGAAATTCTCAGTCCTAAACAATCCCTTAGATCATAACATAGGGAAAGTGGGTGGAAACAAAGGAGAGTTCCACCCTGCAGAGCAAATCCATCAGGAAGATGTGTGTAATCTCTCTTCGCCTTCCAAAAACCATTTAAAGATTGTTTCAAATTCTAAAACCTGAAACCATTTAACTTTAACATAACCAGGTGAGTTGCCCATATACACCTAGCAACTAACTTATGAAATTTCTTTTTAGTATAGGAAAAATATCTCCCCAATTTAGTAGAATCCCAATGTTAACAGTTATTTTGCAGTTTGTGTAGTTCCAACTTTCATATCACATTCAAACATGTGAAGGCTTAGGATGTGGAAAAGCAGAAAGTCTTATATATAAAAAAAGATACTTTAGTAAACTGTCTAATCTTGTTTAGCCGTTCCTCCTGAAATGGATTTTAAAGTCACCATGTAATTATAAGTGGAGTCCAAGTCAGAACGGAAATGAGAAATGCCTGCAAGGAAATGCTCCACTTGGGCATATTCTCCAAGACTCTTTAAAAGAGATGGAGCTTCAATTTTTGGAGCACTTTAAGAAACAGTATCACAGTCTAAATTTTTCTGCAAGTTACTGTGGTCTTTCAACTCATGCCTTCCATGCTGTGCTGTCAAAAGAAGGAACACCCAGCCCAGACTGATAAACCGTGGGCTCAGAAACCCCAAAGCTCAAAGTTTCAGAGAAAGTGACAATTCACACAAGCCACTTGCTCCTTGTAAGATATCTACAACAAAGAAAATATGTTGCAGCATCTCATAAAAATACCAACCTGTTCAATATTACTCTAAGGCCTAAAATATATATAGCTGAGAATGTGCTAACATAAACCCAAGTAAAAATGAGCAATAGGAGGATGCTTGAAATACACTAACATGCTCTGCCTCTTGTTAACTTCCAAGGGGATTACAGCAGGTCATATTAACAAGAAATAAATTATCGGTCTTGCTGGGGTTCTATATCTTGGACTGTAATACTTTAACTACCTCTTAACACTATTAGAGGAAACTCTCTGTGGCTACCATTCTATGAACAGGTATAAAACAGAAGTGGGATGTTTGTATCACAATAATAGTTAAAAGGATTGGCCAGTGACTAAAATATGGATTAATTATAGAATTGTATCTAGCTGAGACCAAGGATGCTTTCCCAGTGTAGGTAATCTTTCACGCTTGCTTTCAAATATGAGTTCTCACTATAATCAATGAATATCCATTTGATAATTGTGTAAACAAAGCACAAAAGCATGAGGAGGTGAGGTTGTTTACTCAAGAAGACTTTACAGTTAATCTGTGATTGAGCCATGATCAGAACTCAGCATTCTTGCTTCCTAGTCCAGTCATATTTACATGATACTATAACATCTTGTTAATTCACTTCACTTAAAAAACAGTTCATTGAGATTGTTCCAGACACTATGGGCAGAATTCTATAGTGAGACATAGTCCCTATCCTCAAGAGAGTATTAAAAAGCAAAGTAAAAAGAACACGGACATTGGATTACAAGTATTTAAGTTTAAATTCCACCACTAAAACTTGCTATGGGACCTTGGACAAGTTACTCAACCATTCTGTACTTTGTTTTCCTGACTTGTCTTTACAGATGAGGATGCTTGTAGGGTTGTTTTAAGGATCAGAAATAGTATGTTAGAAATGTTCCACAAGTGTCTGGAACACAGCAGATCTTCAGTAAAATGTTTTCTCATTTTATTAATGGAGAATATGCCAAGTAAACAGATTACTACAAGGCCAGGAAAAATGAAATGAGTGACATAGGAAGACACGTTGAATGCTCTGGGCATTTAATATACTGAAAAGTATACTATGGAAAACGTTATTAGACACAGCTTCCTCTTTTACAATCAAAGACATCAAAGAACTGAAAGAAATCTTGTTTCTAATCCTATTGCCCTTATATCATTACTTACCACCACCTCAGGACTTGGGCCATTTTGCCTGTCGCTATCTCACATTTGATTCTTTATATTATTTCCTATTATATTCATAACAGACTCTCAATGTCATTTCCCGAGCTTTATGAAAACTGCCTTAGTAGCATTATAAGGATTTATTGGAACATATAAGGAAAACACTTATAATATCATTTGATACAATCTTCTTTTCATTCCCTATACACATCTGTCTTCAAAATCATATAGATACAGCTGCTACTTTTAAATTGTGGAGAAGTATTTGTGGTATTAATATGTTCCCCGAATATTAATTTCTTTTTAAGAGCAAGCAAATTTTATAGGGATAAATCCCTCTAATACTTTTATAGCTTTTTATTTTGTTAAAATAGCTGTTGATGCCCCATGAAAGACTTAAACTATGCATTTATTTTTAGTATATTTCTCCACATAGTGTTTCTTTGTCTTACTGCTCATTACTAACAATATTTGCATAATATAAATTTTATCATTTTAATTTTTATTTCTCTCTGAACCTTATTCCTTACACAGAGTTACAACCTTACGTTTGTGGAATCATCCTTAGATACTGTGAAATCTATTATGCATTTAAGGCACTAATGGCTTTCAGGAAGTTAAAGATTTCTTAAAAGTAGATAAACTTAAAATCACAAACTTATGTGCATAAAAACACTTTGAGATTAAAATTTAAATTGGTGAGGAGAGAATAAGCAACCATGTATCACATCAGTAAACAACTTTGACAGAATTTTGTATTACTATCATGGAGCTTTATTGAAATATATCAAAATACTATGATCCTCTTCAGTGATGCAAGTGCTGTGATGTGAAAGAAAGGGTCCAGGGGCACCTCAGGAACCTGGGCTCTTTTCTCAGCTCTACTTCATCACATCACAGGCAGTGTAGGGTGCTTATTCAGAAGGTGGCTCAGGATCCAGAGTATCTGAGTTCATATCCCCTTGGACCCCTTTTCCTTACAGACTCTAAAACCTCAGAAAGTCATTTAACCGCACTGTGGCTCAGTTTCCTCATCTGTAAAATGGAGATATATTCAATTTTCTCATTGTGTTGATAGTGAGGATTACATGAAGATATATATGCATATACACATATATGTATATGTATGTACGCACATATGTATATACACATATATATTTATATGTGTTCCAGGTACTCACTGCTCTGATTCACACACACACACACACACACACACACACACACACGTAATGTGTGTAAATAGTAGTCTCTGCTTATCCATGGTTTCACTTTCTGCTGTTTTATTTACCTGTGGTCAGTGGTGGTTCAAAAATATTACATGGCAAATTCCAGAAATAAACAATTCACAAATTTTAAATTACACGCCATTTAGAGTAGCGTGATAAAATTCCGATCCATCCCTTGCAAGAGATGAATCGTTCCTTTGTCCAGTGTCTCCATGCTGTACACGCTCCCCTCCTCTTAGTCACATAGTAGCAGTCTCAGTTATCGGACAGACTGTTGCCATATCAAAGTGCTTCTGTTCAAGAAACCCTTATTTTTAAAGTAATGGCTCAAAAATGCAACAGTAGTGATCCCAAAGAGAAGCTCTGAATGAGCAGATATGCCAAAGAGAAGCTCTAAAATGCTTCCTTTAAGTGAAAAGGTGAAAATTCTCAACTTAATAAGGAAAGGAAAAAAATCGTATGCCGAGCTCCCCTAAGATCTATGGTAAGAGCAAGTCTTCTATCTGTGAAATTGTGAAGAAGAAAAACTATACGTGTGCTAGTTTTGCGGTCACACCTCAAACTGCAAAAGTTATAGCCACAGTGTGTGATAAGTCCTTAATTAAGATGTAAAAGGCATTAAGTTTGTGGATAGAAGACATGAACAGAAAATGTTCCAAGTCATGGCAACATATTGCACCAGAAAAGCACTGAGCCTATGCAAAGACTATATCGCAAGGGATCTCCTGAAGCCAGAGGCACCAAGCCATTTACCGCAAGTAAGGGACGGTTACACAGATTCAAGAATAGGTTTGGTATTTTATCATCTCACATCATCACAAGAAGAAGGGTGAGTACGGTACAATAAGATATTTTAAGAAAGAGAGAGTGATCACATTCACATAACTTTTATTGACTTTTGTTTCAATTATATTGAGTTTTACAGACTTGGAAACATCCACTTTTTTCAATATCTTTAATTTAAACTTAAAAAAAAAACTTTTATGGACTTAAAAAGTGAAATTAAGTTGCAAATTCTGTGTGAAGAACGAAAGGGCCACGGCCCACTGTAAACTGTATGAAATGGCTAAGATGTGCCTGGACTTGAGGTTATAACCTCTAGGAATCTCAAACTTGGCCATCAAAATATAGCTAATGGAGAAGAAAGAGAACTGAGAACCCCCACCAAGTCAGGAGAGATCAGGATCCTTCTTTGAAATCTTGTGTTTCGTTTTAAAATTTCATGTGAATTTTGCAGTCCATTCCATATTTCATTATGCTTCTTTTATCATAGGAAGGATCCCCTGGATCTTTCCAACTCCTGAAAGGATACTGGGAGCACAAACCATTTCCATTCCAGCACAGGGCATAAGTAGTGTCATTTGAAAAGTGAGGCTAAGCAATTACACTAAATACAAAGGTGGAATCAGGGAACATGTGGAAAATGGGATTTAGAGAAATAAGGGAGGGAAGAGGTGAAAGGTCTTGGGGTAGCCTTATTGTTACAATTGTTTTATTTTGTTAGTTATTGCTGTTAATCTGTCGCTGTATCTAATTTATAAGTTAAACTTTATTATAAGTATGTGTATATATAAGAAAAAACATAGTATAGTTTTTAAATATAGTATAGTACTAGCTGCAGTTTCAAGCATCCGCTGAGGGTCTTGGACCATATTCCCCAGCAAATGTCTGGCACATATTGAACTTTCAATAATTGTTAGTAATTATTTCTTTTTAGCATTTTGCTATTTTGAAACTGCTTCATTAAACATGATTAATATATCATACAATTCACCCATATAAAGTATATTATCCACTACTTTTCATTATATTCACAGAGTTGTGAAATCATCGCCAAAATCAATGTTAGAACACTTTTATCAACCCAAAAGAAACTCTACATCCTTTAGCAGTCACTTGTCATTAACCCCCAATTCTCCACCAGCCCTAAGCAACAGCTGATCTACTTTCTCTCTGTAGATTTACCTATTTTGTGTACTTCGTATAGTCTAATAATTTCAAGACTTATTCATGTTGTAGCATGTATCAATAGTTCATTTCTTTTTGTTGCCAAATAATTTTTTATTGTATGAATAAACCACATTTTATTTTTCTGCTGATCGATTGGTAAAAATCTGGGTGGTTTCCACTTTTTGATTATTATGAATAACAGTACTATAGGCATTTATGCACAAGTTTTTTGTATGTGTACATGTTTAAAATTTTCTCGGTATACACTTAAGGTGGAATTGCTAGGTCAAATAGTAACTGTATTAATTTTTTCATGAAATACAAGACTTTTGCAAAGTAGCACTTCAATTTTACATTACTTCAAGCAGTGATTCAGGGCTACAATTTTGCTATATCCTAATCAATAGCTGTTATCATCTGTCTTTTTATTTTAGCCATCCTATTGGGTGTAAAGTGATGTCTCATCGTAGTTTTGATTTGCATTTCTCTGATAGCTAATATGTTGAGCGTCTTTACATTGTACTTATTGGTCATTTATATACCTTTTTGAGAAATTACTGTTGAAATACTTTCCCCTTTAATTTTCTGCGTTATGCTGCAGAGTAATTAATATATGTCAGGATCTTAAGTTTATATTACCTCCTGATATGGAGACAAATTGTGCCATTTATATCATTCTCAAAATGGAATTGTACCTTCGTATCCTATTTTGTTCTCGCTTATCAACTATGGGAAATGTATCCACAAAGTCAGTGCTATTTTAAATATATTAATTACTTTTCTCCCCAGACCTATCTGAGTTGCTACTAGAGGAAAAATACCCTTGTTCCACTATCCCCCTTAGAAACATATCTCCAGTATTTTTTTCTCAAATACAGACGATTAACAGCTATGCTATTTCTCTTTAGCATGGAATCTTTGTAAAAGCGGCAAAGCAATGAACGGATTTACAATTAAAGACAATAGTCATAACACAAAAACAAAAATCTACAAACAAGTTATCTGGCAAATGATGATGTGACAGAAGGAAGTCCCCGGATCCAGGGAGAATAACAGCAGGGGTCGGGAAATAACAAAGATTTTCATTCTTCTTTAAGAATACACCACAGTAGCAAATAAATGAGCCTCTGAAGTGACCAGAATTGCATTTGTCAGTGATAACATCAGAGATGGGAGACATAGTGCCACAATTTGGAGGGGAAAACAATGTCAGTGGTCCAGATAAACAGCTGCTGTATATAGCAACAGTGCTAAAGGAGTCACTGCTTATATTAGAAAATTAGTTGGGTAATATGCTGAGGGAAATAAAATGAAAACCTCAATAACAAAATGACCTAAAATTATGTCTGTATTCGATTCCTTTGCATTTGCCTCAGAAATTTTTTTTTTTTCATTTTGGGAATGAAAAAATTAAGTTACACAGATATTCACAATTTGAAGGTAAGAAAACCCAAATATAGATTAGTATCTCTTCCTAAATTACAAACTAACTTAGCTTTCCAGGTGTTTGCTTATGGACTATACATATAAATCACGATAAATCAGGGCAGTTTTCTTGCCATTATAAATGTATCTTCAGGACACTTCTTGAGCTGAATTTAAATAGAAGAGTGATAAAATAAATTTCCATTTTGGGCTTTTAAAATTCCAGCTGAAAGGTTTACTAATGCAGATGACACCTTATCAATTGTGATGGCTTCCTTTTTAGTTTCCAATTTGTTGGGCTTCAAAGAGTGCATCTAAAGTGAAACCAGTGGTTTCATTAGGGTCATTAGTGACTTAATTTGCATTTAATGACTTATCTTTAAATATCGAATTGAGCTTTTTCAAGTGACTTTCAATTAGAAGCTCAATGACTATGCTTGCAAAATTCCAGGGTCTTTGGGTTCCTAAACTGACAAGATGCAGCAACTCTGGGTTGTGTTGAGATATCCTATGACCTTGTGATAAAACTGAGTGATAAAGTGATAAAACTGAGAATCAGGTGGAAAACTCTTAAAATCACTTCAGAACATATGATTTATCTTTTAAAGTCAGTTATGGCAATGATTTTTCCTGCCTTTTACATTGAAAAGCTTTGGTGTATGTGTTAAACAGTGGTTGGGCCAATTAGAGAACCAGTGAGCACTGATTCAAGACTCTCTATGATGTATTGTATATCTTACATGTATTGTAATTTACATTCGCAATCATAGTTCAAAGTAAATTTAATTATTCCCATTTTACAGGTAGGGAAATCGACTCACAGAAGTTAAATCATTCACCCCCACTCTATAATGGTCCCAATACCTATTCACTTCCCTCTATATGCCAGTGATAGTTTAGCTCATTCCAGAGTTTTATTCCACACTTTTGGCGAATAGGCAGAATATATTTTCATACTTTCCCATTGATAGATATGATCTTACCTTTCACTGCTACTTTTAGAATGGTTGCCTTTCTTTTCTGGCTTATAATGAAGTAATCATATCTATGGAATGTGGAGGAGATAAAGAGCATTAGATTAATAACACAAAGAGGACAAAATAAGTAGAATCTCACCTTTAATTTCTTTTGTATTTTATTTTAAAACCATATTTTAGGGAGTCATAAATTCAAACTTCATTAGATCAGCACCATTAGATCACTGCTAAGCTATTGTTTCAGCAAAAGAAAAAAGAGGTACCTAACCAATTTTGAAAAATCATTGATTCTTTCGTAAAGTATTTTATTTATAGTCTTTGTTTTGTTTAAAGCTGTTACATATTTGCCTGAGTATTTTAACCAGTTTAGGAACTAGAACTAAAACTAGCTTACATTTGAAAATCTCATCAGCTCGTTGATAATATACTCTAGTGTGAAGAGAAAGATTTTTCTCTATATTTGGACTGAAACATGTAGCTATTACCTAATAAATCGGTCCTTTTTGATGAAGACACTAATAACAACTGCCTGATGAACAACATCATGGTTGAGGAGATTTAACATTCTTGCTCTTGGAAAAATTACAGCAAAGATGACTGAAATTATAGAGAACAGGAGCAAGAAGTTTATCAGGATAATTTAGGGCAGTACATCCTGGCAGAAAAAATGACCATTTGACATCTGACTATTGAACAAAGGAGAAGGAAGTGACCTGGCGCAAAGGAGAGAGGGGAAGAGTGGAGGGATTGTTAGGGAATCCAACTGAAGAGAAAACTCTGATGAAGGCTATTAGAAAAGATTCCTAAGATTTTTAACCTGAGAATGAGAGCTGCCTGCAATTTTCAAAATGATCAGTTAGTTATAAAATTCCCAGGCCCAGGTGAAAAACTGATTCTTAAAATTAAGATTTTACTTCTAATTATAAAACACAGGCAACTCAGCAAAATGTCAGAGATGAGATGTCAGTGCTACCTAAATTTCTGAATTTTTCCTCAGTAAACATGGTCAAATTTTCCTCCTTAGCAGGTTTCAAGTGTGTCATAATTTTGATAGCCTATACAGAAAAACAGATATATAAATAGTGAAAATTAAAATTTTATCAAATGCATGCAGATTTTCTCCCCCAAATATCTTTATAACAGCACCCTTTTTAGTGACCCCTGATGAACCATCATTCATTCTTAACCATAGGATCAAAACTTTTGGAATTAAGCTCTTTTCATTAGAATTCATGTTCCACCATTTGGAGAAGTTGTTTACTTTCTCTACCTCCATTTCCTTATCAGAAAAAGAGTTATAATTCTTACTTTACATAATGTGGGAGTAATTTTTAAAAATATGTGTACGGTGCTTTGTAGAGTGCTTGACATATAATTAACCTCACTTCATGTAAGGTATTATTACTGTTGATACTACGATTACCTCCTCCACTCAAAGGAAATGTTAAATGCAGTGGTAATTCTCTAAGGCTGTGGAGTTATATCTCTGGACTCAAATTATGGCTCTATCATTTAATAATTCCATGACCATGGGAAGGACTTCACTTCTTCAGTAAAATTTTCTCATGCATAAAATGGTAATTATGGATAGATAACCTATTTTATAAAATTGTCAAAATGATTGCATATGTTAATGTACTTAAGGCATTTGGTATTGTGTTTGTCAGATAGTTAGAAGTTTAAACTGCTAGCAATTCCTGTGACCAATATCTATCCTGGGCAGATAGTTAGCTTTCTTTCTTACTTTCAAACACTTAAAAGAAGTCATTTATTGCAGTGGAAGTTCCTTTGTCTTTTGAACTCTTATCACACTCTCTGTGATAATAAAAGAGAAAATTTAAACTATGGCAGCCTTGAAATTTTTGTATCTTCCTCTGCTTTTGCTCATATTCTCTTTTTCTACACTGAGAACCAGAAAAAAGTTGAAAGATTATAGGCATGTTTTTGATAAAGGTAATATTTAGAGGTCATGGCATCCTGTTCTACATTTTGCTATTTTTCCCTCTTAGTGAATAGATACCTCTTCACTGACTCCTATCTATGTTCTCACTAATCTCATTCTCTCTCTTCCTAGCCCTCATCAAACCTTGTTCTCAGAGCTCTTCTCTATGCTACCTTGAGGTAAAACCTGAAAAAATACAAATGTTGGACCTCTCAAAGACATATGTATTCAAAACTAGGATTAAAATCTTGAACCTAAGGAAAAAAAGTAACTGTAATTCAAGAAAGAGCTGGAATTCAACTATTTAGCAGCAGGTCAGGAGGCACTAGGACTTTTCTAGGAGTTCCTGAAAATTATATCTATGTCTAAAACTGAACCTGTCCTAGTAGAAGACTAGGATTGAAAGTGTGTAGGGTAAAAATGGCTAGAGAAGATCCCAAATGGCTTCATGCCTTGCCTTATTTTCTTTCTTCCAGTTTTCATTTACTTTCCATGCAGCCTGTGTCCTAGGTTTGAATTCTATTTCCATCACTTACTACATGCCAAATATAACAAGTTAAACAAATCATCTAATCCTCAGTTCCGTACCTATGAAGTGTTTATTTCTGTTAAGGGTGGAAATTTTTCAAGTGAGCCAACTAGCTAAGTTAGCTACAGGGAAGAAATATCTTTAGATACCAGAAGTTGTCCTACTTGCTTGTGTGTGGTTTAGGAAGTGTATTGTATAAGATATGAAGATGGCCAATGTCTGCTTCTGTAATCCATTTATTTGTTAATTAAGGGTGTTGTTCCGGGCAAAGATATGCTAACAGCCAACTTCCACTTCTGTAATCTGCTTGCTTGTTCAGGAGACCACCAGGATATGGTCTTAAGCTTTATCAGCTGTCTCCTCTGAAAGCTCGGGGCTGATCTCCTTTAACCCTGCATGGTAGAAAGTCAGTCGCTGGCTGGCCGGCTAATAAAGAAAGGCTCATAATTAATCTCAATTGGCTCCATGGGTCTCAGAATCGTTCACGCCATTAACATTTCTAGTGTTTTTTGTAAGCAAGTTATTGGAGGTGTAGGAAAGCACCTTTCAAATTCTAGTCTTAATAATTGTTAGGACAATGTTATTCTGATCTGACTCAGGCACAACTATAGATCTAGACTTCCCCTTTTCTACTTAAAAATTAAACACCCTTCATACTTTAATAGAAATTTAAAAAGCTCTTTTTGTAAAGGAAGTGTAAAAATAATTACAGACTTAAAAAAATCACACTAAACATTACTAACAATGGGTGTAATACTTTATTTGAAAATACATTGCTTTGCAAAATTTGGCCTGCTCTCCTCTCATTTATGTTATAATATTTTCAGTCATTCAAAAATAAAAATTTTTTTCTCTTTACTCTTGTTCAAGAAGCACTAAAGGAGCTCATGATACAACTGTAAGGAAGGAGTTATTTAAAATTAAAAAGAAGCTTCGCTAGATGGAAGTTTATAGAAATAAAGATTCTTCTGCATTTAACTTCCTCTGCACTGGCAAGCACTCTGTCAAAGTTTTTCCACCTGGCTTTTGCTACAGATGTATTTCTTCACTTTAGGCTTATGTTTTACTAGGGAAGAATAAGCGAAGTCATGAATTATTCTCAATATATATATGTAATCAAGGGATTTTTTTTTGACTAGCTATTAGACTTTGCCTTTTAAAGAATGTTTACATTTTACTCAAGGGAGACAATTTTGAGTGGAAATGCCTTTGACCAAAGCATTAAGGTAATAATCAAGTTTAAACTAGAAATAGAATCAAGTTTAATGGAATTTTCAACTCCTTTTCCTGTAATAAATAATGGAATTTTCAACTCCTTTTCCTGTAATAAATAATTACCCTTTTGTTATTGAAACATATCTAGCTTATTCTGTTCAGATTTGGTGTAAGACTATG
>NW_011888799.1:10406511-10414181 GCF_000151845.1 Pteropus vampyrus
TAAAGATTCTTCTGCATTTAACTTCCTCTGCACTGGCAAGCACTCTGTCAAAGTTTTTCCACCTGGCTTTTGCTACAGATGTATTTCTTCACTTTAGGCTTATGTTTTACTAGGGAAGAATAAGCGAAGTCATGAATTATTCTCAATATATATATGTAATCAAGGGATTTTTTTTTGACTAGCTATTAGACTTTGCCTTTTAAAGAATGTTTACATTTTACTCAAGGGAGACAATTTTGAGTGGAAATGCCTTTGACCAAAGCATTAAGGTAATAATCAAGTTTAAACTAGAAATAGAATCAAGTTTAATGGAATTTTCAACTCCTTTTCCTGTAATAAATAATGGAATTTTCAACTCCTTTTCCTGTAATAAATAATTACCCTTTTGTTATTGAAACATATCTAGCTTATTCTGTTCAGATTTGGTGTAAGACTATGGAGTCAGGCACGTAGTACTGTCAGGGATCTTAAATTACCCAGTCATGCTTCCTATTTAGCAGGTGAGAGAAATGGTGCTCAGAAAAACTAGGAAGAGAAAGGCTTTGTTCAAGGTCACACCAATGCCTGGTGTTACAAAACCATGCAGCAGAGCCTCACCCTTTCCTTTTGAGCATCTCCTGTGGCCTCTCTCCCTTTCAATCATGTCATCTTTTCAGCTGTTGTCTGGTGTTGTCATCAAGCTCTAGATATTCAAGTTTTCTTAGCATACCACACTTAGACACTTTCCTTCCTTGGTCTATATCAAGAGATATTTGTCCCTTGTTTCCTTGATGTACTATTTCATTATACGGAATTAATGATGTTGAATTGACATACTGTCATCATGTACAAATAGCACAGTTCTGTGTTTTAACTTTAAGGATTGATGGCTCATTATGTCTTCAAATGGCTTAAAATACAGAATCCTTCAGGTAACTCTCAAATACCATCCTCTATTTTTCTGTTTCTTCTGGTTACATGTACAGCTGTCTGCACTGTCTCTAAGCTACAAAGAAAAATTTTCTGTATCTACTCCACCTTCAATGTTCAATAAAAATGCATGACCTTGTTCATAAATATTTTTATTTCTTTATCAGTGAAGCATAATCAAATCCTGAAAAAGCAAAGCACTAAATTAATTAAAAATGGATGTCTAGTCTGGCAGCAATAAGGAGGGGTATTCAATAACTATATTTTTTTGTTATAGCTTACCTACCTCTCTTAATTCTTTTCCAGAATTAATCAGTGAGAGAAATGGTTCAAAGTAGGAAGGAGAAATAATAAGCATTCCTTAGAGAAAGCCTACTATTTGTAAACATTGGCAATGATAGAAGAAGTAGTATATTTAGAGAAAGTTTTACATAAATGTAAAAGTTTTACATTTATGTAAAGTTCAGGTCAATACAAGGCATGCAGTTATATTCAGGATAGATAATAGCCAGTGGAAGCAATACAATGGTTTTTAAGATATAAGATTGTTGCATAGTTATTTATGAAATAAATTGACAGGGATATAAAATGCAGATGGAACATGTGAGAGAAAAATGATTTTATTTACATGTCTATTATGCTGGAGTTAAAAATTCCACTCCTTGGATTTCCACTTCTAGGGACACGGAATAGATTTATACTTCCCTGTGCCTCCCACTAATATAAGCAAAACATCTGGACATTATGTATAAAATAAACAACAGCCTGAACCACAGGAGGAAGGTAGAATAATTAGGGACTTTGGGATCTGAGGAGCAACATGTTTGCTGAGTTCTCTGGGTTTTGTTTTTCCTCATATACTTCAGACTTGGAGCTAAATGAGCCAGATACCTAGAAACACCAACCAATGCAGACAGAAAATGTCCCAGCAAAGCCTTCCCTCTCCAGCCAAAGGGACAGGGAAGGGGCAATCTAGCATAACAGAAAACTTTCAGCAATAACTGCTTTACTGTAAACAAACAAACACCCTGTCAGAAAAAACCACCTAAAAGAAATAGGTTATAAAGCAAAATCACTAGTCACAAGAAACATGAAGATCTCAAACTCTATGGAAAAAACAAACAACCAACCACAAAAACCCACAAAGATGCCAACACTAAGATGACAGAGATGTTAGAATTATATGACAAAGATTTAAAAGCAGCAATGATTAAAAAAAATGGTTCAATAGGTACTTATAAAATTATTGAAAGAAAGGAAAAAATGGAAATATTCAGTAAAGAAAAATTCTAAGTAAGGAATACAAAAGAGTAAAGAGAACCAAACAAAAAGAGGAATAATTGGAAAGAAAAATTTCAGTAGATGGGCTCAACAACAGAATGGAAGATACAGAGGGGAGAATCAGTAAATTATAAGACAAAATAATGAATATTGTCCAATCTGAATGTAGAGAAGAAAAATGAACTGAACCTTAGAGACCTTGTGGGACTAAATTATCTAGTATTGTTAATTAAAATAGTTTTAATTTATAAATTAAAAGTACAAAGTGATACCATTATATATCAATCAGAATGGCTAAAATAAAAAATAGTAACAGCACCAAATCTGGAGAGGATGCAGAGGAATTAAATCATTTATATACTGCTGGGGGAATGAAAAAATAATGCAGTCATTTTAAAAAACAGTTTGGCAGTTTCTTGACAATTGAACCTGCATTTACCATACCACCCAGCACTGCAAGTTTATCTCACAAAAATAAAGACATATTCAAACAAAAACCTGTACATGAATCTTTATAGCAGTTATATTCTTAATAGCCTGCTCTATAGTCCTTCTAATGTCCTTTAACTGATGAATTAAAGTGGTACAGTGGTACTGTGGATTACGATTCAATGATAAAAGGGAATAAACTACTGACACAGGCAGAAACATGGCAGAATCTCCAGAGGATTATGCGAGTGGAAAAGCCAGTTGCAAAAGTTTATATACTATATAATTTTATTTATATACAGTTCTTGAAAGAACACATTTAGAGTAATGGAGAACAGATTAGCAATTGCCAGGAATTAAGAATGGGGAGGAAGATCAGTGAGACTATAAAAAGGCAACATGAATTATCCTTGTGATGATGGAAATGTTCTGTACGTTGACTGTATCATGTCATATCCTGATGATGATAGTGCACTATGGTTTTGCAAGATGTTATCAACTGTAGAAACTCGGTAAAGGGTACATGATCCCTTTGTGTATTATTTCTTACAGCTGCATGTGACTATACAATTATTTTTTAAAATAATTTTAAAAATTCTATGCCTTATATATATATATTCCTTCTAAAGTTTTCAAATGCCTAGAAGGGAAAATTCAGTATTCTGTATATTTTCTTTTCGAGAAATCAAAACAGTATGAATAAACAATCTTAGATAGGTTGAATATTTTTCTCTGGAAACATACATGACAACTTAATTGGTCTGACTGAGGCAGTTAATGACTTAACAAGCCTTAGTTAGACTACTGCAGTCCTCTGAGTCCTAGCTACTTATTTTATTTGCATGAATTATGTATATTAAAATTGTGAACATTTGTATCATATATGTGAGGAAACTGAAATAACATATTCAAGATTGACCAGGGGTTCTCAAAGCAGGGTCTGAAGACCCTATTTCAGGTACCCACCAAGTCAATACTATTTCATAAATATTATTTGTCTTCTTCACTGTGCTGAATTTTGCATTGACGATGGGTAAAACTTCTGGCACTTCAGTAAGGATCAAGACAGTGGCACTATAATGTACTAGTAGTAGCCAATACGTGCTTCACTGTTATGCACTCACTAATAAAACTACTAGTTACATTTAAAAATGCCCTTAATGAAGCAGTAAAAATGATTAATTTTCTTAAATTTCAACCATTGCATAGATTTTTTAAATATTCCATTTGATTAAATGAAAAGTGTATAAAAATCATTTCTCATATATACCAAAGTTTGATGGTTGTCTCTAATCTATGAGATTCTTTTGAATTCTGAGTTGAGCAAGCTGCTTTTTTCATGACATACCATTTTACTTGAAAGAACAAATGATACATAATCTATGGTTATTCACACTTGGGCACTGTCAGAGCCGAGGTTATTGCTGACCTGACCCAAAAGGTTCCGCAGTGTGAGGCCCAGTTGGACGAATGCATAAAACGCAGACATGAGAATGAAACGACAGGCACCAACTTTATTGTGTGGAGCGCACTTCTGCTGGGAAGTGCAGTTCTATTGAGGAGTGCAGTCTATTGCACAGGGCACACAGTCTTGCGTGCACTTCTCCTGCTCTCCTTTCTTGTCTCCCCTTCTCTGCTCTCTTTTTGCTCTCCCCTTCTTTCTCTCCTTTCTGCTCTCCAGGGGACCGCATGTCTCTTCACATAGCAGAGTACAAAAATATGGCCTTCAGCCACACAGGCGTGATACAATAAGCTGAAGTATGTTTACATATTTTCTAAGTCTGGGGTCCTGTTCCTAGCTGCGGACCTGGATCACAGCCAGACCTTGGACCAGCCAGACCTTGGGCCAGTCAGGCCTTGGGCCAGTCAGGCCTTGGATCAGCTAGGCCTTGAATAACAGCCAGATCTGGCACCCACAGGTACTTGCAGACATTTTTCCTGAAAATAAACAAGATAAGTATCACTTCAAGGAAAATAACTGACAGTATTTGTTGCCAATTATAAAATTTGTGATTTCAAGTAAAAATTAGACTTTTGGAACACTTGAATCTGCTACTGTGAGCTTGGCAACTTTCTAATATGTGAAAGTTTTCTGATGAAATCGGTGATAAAATTAATAAATGAGATTTTTCATACTGTATAATGAAATACGTCAACATTTGAAAGATTTGTGTAAGTGAACCAATATTTTACAAATGGTCAATGATGATATTACAAAATTAGGAATCAGTAAAAGAACATGAAAAATTAATGGGAGACCAACGAATTTTAATGTAACTGAGTATGAAAAGTTAATTGATTTCACATTGTAACTACTCTTTAGCCTTGGAGTGGTATCAAAGAAGAGCCACAATTATCTGAAAAGGCTATTCCACTGTATATCTGTGTGAAACTGAAATTTTGATATCTACTTTAAACAGAATTTTGATATCTACTTTAAACAATCGACTGCATAATCTACTTTAAATATTAGATTATGCAGCCGATTGAATGCAGTAGCCAGTATGAGAATCTGGTCATTTTCAATTAGGTTAGACATCAGGAAAACCTGAAAAAATGTAAAGCAATGCCACTTTCTTACCATTCTTTTTTGTAAAATAGTTATTTTTCATAAAAATAGATCCTTGCTGTTAACATGTAATGGATTTTTGATTTTTGATTTTAAAATAAATATTGTAAACATGTCTTAGTTTTGATTTTTAATGTAAAATAAGTACCAATATAACCCACAAAAAATTTCTTGAGGGGCATTTCCACAACTTTTAAGAGGAAAAAGGTCCTAGGAATAAAACTTTCAGAACCGCTGAGCTGGGTCATTGCTACCAATGGATAAAACAGTTTGGAATTCAGACCTCTATATCTCTGCAGTAATAGTATTCCTTGAAACATGCTAATTTTTCAAATAATTAAACTTTCGGCAAGATATTCATATTCAACTCATACTTGGAGCAATGTCGAATATATGTTTCCAAAGCTGCACAAAAACTGGAAGATGAATAAAGTTATTTTGTTTCCCAGCTGCACTTTCAGGTGCATAGGCTATAATTTACTTTCTCCCCTTTAAATTCTTTAAATATGGAAATCTTCAAATGTACAAGAAAGTAAAGAGAATAATAGCTTCATGGACCCATACAGTTACAACCATTATAAAAAATTTGCCTCCTTGGTTCAATTATCACCTCTGCTTTTTTTTTTCAGTTGTGTTTAAAAGAAAATTTCAGACACCAGATCTTTCCATTCACAAATACTGTAGTGATCCTAACTGATAAAGGTTATTTAATAACATAAAGATATTTTAAATTCAATAAAATTAAGTATAATTGTCTATACTCATCTGATAGCCAATCTCCGATTAATACTCCTCGTTGCTCTCAAAAATGTCTTGAGAATTTGTTTGCTAATAATATGAGAATGTAAGTAAGTCCATGTATTTTATATCGATTATATATCTCAATTCATAATAGTTCCCCTCTCCTCTCTAAAATGCTAATTCTTTGTTGAAAGAATAATTATCATAAAATTCTTATTCTATATTTTATTGATGACAACTTTTTGAAAGTGTTCTATTCTGTTTATTTTCTGCAAACTTGATAGTTATACAAATTCAGATTTGTTTTTTTTTTTGAGGGAGAAGCTGAAATAATTATAGGTGAAGCTGTATTTTTATTGCATTATACCAGAAGGAATATTTCACTTAATAATATGGAGACTGATCCATTGGTTCTTTTGTTATAAGCCTGACATCTTCATTTAAAATTTCCCAGTAATCTTTTTTTTGAATTGCTTTATCAGACGTTGATAATCATTGCCAATGTATAGAAGAATTTCATTAGTATTTTCGAAGTAGTGATTTTTTCCAATTCTATCATTACCTCTGCTCTTATTAGCTGTGATTCTTTTGTAAAAAATAGCATTCTCTCATCAACCATTTAGTTATATTCCACACAAGGAAAGCAAGACAGATGCATGATTTTTTTGTATTTATTTTCCAAATTTTAGAATAATGAGTTGGCATCATAGCAACTTTCAAGAGAAACCAAAAAGTAATTTTTAAAATATCATTGTGTTTTTTAATATATTTTATGTATTTTAATTAATTTCTCTCATTCTTTTTGATGTTCAAATTATCTCATTTTTTTAGCCATTGACTAGTTACTTCTTGTCAACTTCTATGTACTTAGACATTTCTATGATTTGCGTTTTACTTAACAATATGGTTTAGAGATGTCTCCACAATACCTTTCATAATTTCCTTGCTTTCGAGCATGTCAAGATGTGCCAGGTTAGTCTTATATATTTCCTTCCTTAGTCCTTAGTTAGCCATTTCTTCAAGGAGCTGGTGCATTTTAGAGGGAAATAATGGTGCTTAGAGGCTGTGATCTAGGTACCAATGGTTCTCATTGGTCTCAATTTATTGTCGTTTCTTGATCTTTATAGTGAAAAGAGCTGGGAAATACTTTTTTTTTTAAAAGAGGAAAGTATATCAAGATATTATGAAATTTAATTCAAATTTAACAGAGTGATTTTACTTGTTTGATTTTATATTTTCATCTTTTTTCTTACACTGAAAAACTTGTAACATCATTAATATGAATAATTGTTTATTTTATCCTTCCATATATAAATGTATATACATAAGTTAATATTTTAATATTCTAACAAAAAGATTGTTGAATATGCATCTTCTTTTTGTCACTAGATGTAAACCAAAGTATAAATGAGTCAGGGATAAATGCTTATGCAAATGACAGATAGAAGTGGGTAGAGGAAAAAGATGAAGATAAATTTTGATGAAAAGAGTTACAGTTAAATAAGAGAAACTGTGTAACCATTGGTAGCTCTTTCCATAAAGTTTGAAAGAAGATGTTAACATAATACACAAGGTTAGGTATAGCCCAAGATATGAAGAACATTTATAGAGGTGTTAGCTTTTACTTTCACCAGAACTTTTATTTTGAGTCACTCTCATTTTCTTCCTATAGATTTTTTTTCTAACTCAAATCCTGAACAATTTTAAGATCGCATGGAAAAAATAAAGATAATTTAAATTA
>NW_011888799.1:10416346-10417781 GCF_000151845.1 Pteropus vampyrus
CAGAAGCTTTTTAGTTTGATGTAGTCATTCATTTATTTTTGCTTTTAGGTCAAATCCCTTGCCTTTGAGGTCAAATTCATAAAATTCTATTTAAGTCCAAGGTCCTTGAGTTTTGTTCCTATATTTTCTTCTATGCATTTTATTGTTTCAGGTCTTATATTCAGGTCCTTAATCCATTTTGAGTTAATTTTGGTGTGTGGTGATAGACAACAGTCTAGTTTCATTCTTTTGCAAGTGGCTTTCCAGTTTTCTCAGCACCATTTATTGAGGAAGCTTTCCTTTCTCCACCATATATTTTTGCTTTTTTGTCGAAAATTATTTGCACATATAAATATGGGTTTACTTCTGGACTCTCGATTCTATTCCACTGGTCCGTGTGTCCATTTGTCTGCCAATTCCATGCCGTTTTGATTACCGTCACTTTGTAACATAATTTGAAGTTAGGCAAAGTGAAGATAACTTATTTTCCAAGGATCTTGGCATTACAAGGAAAAGTTATGTATTTATAGTATTTTTGAAATAAGTTCTACCAAGCCTGCAATGACTCATTACACAAGTGGAGTTCTATTGCAGTTTACTACCCAGCACTCAATTTTCCTACTGATAACTGGAATGCTTGACATGAAGACTCATTCCTGCTGAAGGTGTTAACATTTTCTAGAAAAGGATAGATAGCAAATATTTTAGACTTTGTAGGCTATACCATCTCTGTTGCAACTACTCAACTCTACTATTGTAGTGTAGAAGTATGTAAAAGAATGAGTGTGTTGATGTTCCGATAAAACTTTATCTACAATATCCTTTGGCAGCAAAACTCATCCCTCAGAAGTAATGTTGCTTCTCAGTAAATAGAGCCAGTGTTATTGTGAGAATTTGTGGAACTTGCTATTAAAGTCAATTTCTTGGGCACTAGCCAATAGCTTCTGTCCCAGGGATTGAACTAAGAGAGAAGAGAGGGAGCTCTGTTCCTTTCAGATCCATGTCTAATGCCCTCAGGAAAACACCCTCTGTTGTTTAGCTCTCTTCTGCTGAAGTGGTTTCTGGGAAAAGCCATTCTGGACTTTCGAAGAGGGCATTTCAGGTGAAAGCTGTGGGGAAGTTAGTAAACTACTTAGCAGGAGTTTTGAAGCTTTTATGGTACTTTCATTCAGACTCTTGGCTGGATCTGCCTTTGGCCAGAAGTTCCAGCCTTACCCAAATGACATATTTCTCTATATCACTAGAAGCACAGGTTTTATAAGGAAAGAGACTACACCCAACCAAGCAGCTGTTCTAATCAAATGTCCTCTGTCTTTCATTCTTTTGTCGCCCTAACCTGCTTACTTCCTTGTTCAGGAGATGTAGACACCTACATGGGAGGGTTAGCTCACGTGGATGTGCTTTTGAGGTCTCTTAGATGGCACGTTCCGTGTGCATTGTTACCTATGAGGAGTCT
>NW_011888799.1:10417831-10418949 GCF_000151845.1 Pteropus vampyrus
TATTGTCGTTTCTTGATCTTTATAGTGAAAAGAGCTGGGAAATACTTCTTTTTAAAAAGAGGAAAGTATATCAAGATATTATGAAATTTAATTCAAATTTAACAGAGTGTTTTTACTTGTTTGATTTTATATTTTCATCTTTTTTTCTTACACTGAAAAACTTGTAACAACATTAATATGAATAATTGTTTATTTTATCCTTCCATATACAAATGGATATACATAAGTTAATATTTTAATATTCTAACTAACAAAAAGATTGTTGAATATACATCTTCTTTTTGTCACTAGATGTACACCAAAGTATAAATGAGTCAGGGATAAATGCTTATGCAAATGACAGATAGAAGTGGGTAGAGGAAAAAGGTGAAGATGAATTTTGATGAAAAGAGTTACAGTTAAATAAGAGAAACTGTGTAACCATTGGCAGCTCTTTCCATAAAATTTGAAAGAGGATGTTAACATAATACACAAGGTTAGGTATAGCCCAAGATATGAAGAACATTTATAGGGGTGTTAGCTTTTACTTTCACCAGAACTTTTATTTTGAGTCACTCTCATTTTCTTCCTATAGATTTTTTTTCTAACTCAAATCTTGAACAATTTTAAGATCACATGGAAAAAATAAAGATAATTTAAATTAGATAATTGAGGAAAATCTGGACTCATGATTGTAGACTTATGCACAAATAGGACAATAGTCAAGAACTTTTTGTGTGCATTGTGCATCTGCAATGAGTTGACTTTTTTTTTTTTGGTTCTTTGTCATCAAGATGTTGAGCTGTCTAAGGTTAAATCTTAATAAACAAATGGTTATAGACAATGAGATTCAGCAGTGGTTGGATAACTTATTTTTATTATTTATTTAACATTTTATTTTTTTACTTTTTTCCCTTTCTCCCCTCCCGCCTCCCCCCTGGTAACCACTAGTCCATTGTCCATATCCATGAGTCTCTGTTTGTCCTGTTCATTTGTTGCTTTTAGATTTATATCCCTGATACATATGTGATTTTCATGTGATTTTCAACTTTTTCTATCTGGCTTATTTTGCTTAGTATGATTATTTTAAGGTCCATCCATGTTGCAAATGGCAGTATTTCATCTCTTCTTATGGTTGA
>NW_011888799.1:10420294-10420574 GCF_000151845.1 Pteropus vampyrus
GTAGACACCTACATGGGAGGGTTAGCTCACGTGGATGTGCTTTTGAGGTCTCTTAGATGGCACGTTCCGTGTGCATTGTTACCTATGAGGAGTCTAGTAGGTCATGCCAGGAACCTATTTGTGAAAAGGTAAAAGAATTGGATAGGGGTAGGGTGGGCAGCTGGAGAGAGTTTCTGTTAAATCTAACAGTACTTCTCCAAATCCACCCACCCAGTGCACCCCAAGACAATTTCTCCCTAGAGTTAGCATGTCTTGCATATGTTTTCCTGCCCCCAAATCT
>NW_011888799.1:10422652-10425290 GCF_000151845.1 Pteropus vampyrus
CATGCTGCCAATCTCTGTCTTTTGATTGATGTATTTATACCATTAAACCTTAAGATAACTGTTGCTATGTTAGAGCTTAACATTGCCATTTTATCATTTATCTGTTTGTTTCCTTTAATATTCATTCCTTTGATTCTCTTTTTCCTTCCTGTGGGCCACTGAAATACGTTTTAATATTCATTCTTACTTTATAACATCTTTTTGTTTATCTCTCTATAATTTTCTATGTGATATAGTATCACAGTATACAACATGACTTATCACAATGGAATCAACAGTTTGCCATTTTTACTTCCATTTAGTTTTCTTCCATTTAGTTTTCTTCACTTCCATTTAGTTTTCTTTACCCTTCTCACTTTTAATGTCATTGCCCCAAGTATCAGATGGTGTAATTTTTATTTCAATTATCAAACATAAAATTCACGAGGAGAATGATAGTCTATTTTATATGTCCATACTTCAGCTTTTTCCACTGATCGTCCTTCCGGATGCTCCAAGATTGTTTTTTCATAATTTCATTTATCTTAGATGAACCTACTTTACCGAATCCTTATGGGTCTGTCTGCTTAACACATGCTTTTATTTCTCTTCATTCATGAAGGATAGTTTCATCAAATATAGAATGCATGGTTGACAGTTCTTTTCTTTCTGCACTTGAAAAATGTTGTGCTACTTGCTTCGGCTCCATGGCTTCAGATGAGAAATCCTCTGTAACTCAGATTGGTGTTTCCCTATAAGTAATCCATCATTCCTCTTTGGCTGCTTTCAAAGTTTTTCTGTCTTTAGTTTTCAGGAATTTAATTATGATGGA
The DNA here is from genome assembly GCF_000151845.1 of Pteropus vampyrus. Taxonomy (NCBI): domain Eukaryota; kingdom Metazoa; phylum Chordata; class Mammalia; order Chiroptera; family Pteropodidae; genus Pteropus; species Pteropus vampyrus. The sequence continues at coordinate 10,423,464 of NW_011888799.1, forward strand.
TTTCTTAGGACAAAGTTTTCCTGGACTATTGGTCTGTTCTTGATAAAATTATGAAACATTTATCTTTATCTTTTAAATAATCTGCCTCAAAAACAAAGATTTTGTGTTATCAGAATAATTTCCTGTGCTTTATATTTTCCTTATCAATCTCTGATTACTTAAAAAATCTGAATCTTCTCTATTAAAAGAGCTAAATTTTTTTACAACTATGTAACTTTCTGTACTTACCTTCAAAATCTTTTTCACTTTGGTTAAATGGATAACTAAGTATCCATTGTTTCACAGTGACTTATGATCCTGTTTAATGACGTTTTAAAAATTTTGATATTTTTGATAAAATTCCCAAAAATCAAATGGTAAATGAAGTCCTTTTGACCTCAAACTAACTTTGGGATTTTAAAGAGGGCCCCTGAAACATCTCAAAAGATTTGTTTCCTCTCATAAAAGAGGGATATTAAGCTAATTAGGCTTATTTACTGCAAAACTTTCTTTAAGCTATAGTTATATGAATATATGTTATTAACATAAGTGCTTCCCCAAGGCTACCTATACAACCCTACATGACATGGGATGGTAACCTGACATCTGTCCCTGTTATCCTACCCCACATTGATAAAATGGGTCTTCCACATTGATGATATATTGTTAACACGTGAAGACTTCCCTCTACTCTGCAGACTTTGCAGACACATCTGCAAGGGATAGGATGGGCAGTGAACCCACAGAAAATCCAAGACAGTCACGGCTGTAAAGTTTTTAGGAGTCATATGTTTAAGTAGGATGCACGTTGTCCCAGAAGCTGTGACTGACAAGGTGCAACCCTATCTAATCACTAAGAACATGAAAGAGGCGCAAGTCTTTGCAGGGATGTTGGGGTTTTGGAGGGCTTTTATTCCTCACCTGGCACATTGCCTCCACCCCCTATACTGCCTGGCAAAAAAAGGGCACATGTGTGACTAGGAATCAGAGCAGCAAGAGCCTTTTAGAGAAAAAAATACGAGTGAAGTAAATTAAAGCTCTAGATATCTCTCAAGCAGAGCTATCATTTGAGTTAAATGTGTCCGTGACTCCAGAAGGTATGGACTGAGCACTGTGGCAGAGACAACAGAAGGAGAGAGTACCCTTAGGAATTTGGTCCCAGTCCTGAAAGAGGGCAGAAACATGATACACCCCCATAGAACAGCAGCTCCTAGCAGTGTATACAGTGATTCTAAAGGTAGAGCTTCTCACAAAGGAACAGCATATTACGGGAAGATGTTTCCTTCCTATAAAGGGGTGGATTGAGAATATGTTCTATCAACCCACTTAAGTCTCAAACCCCCACTTTGACTAAGTGGCATGCCTATCTGCTGCAGAGGAGCACCCTGTCTGCCAGTCCACTCTCTAGAAATATAGGTACTATACTAGGCCCCCCGGAGTACCTAGATCTTTCAGATGTCCCCACTCCTATTCCTATGGCGGCCCCTGTGGTCTGTAGAGCAGGTGTCGAGGGGCATTCCCATTGATATCTGATACATAGATGCCTGAAACAGCAAGAATCTGTAACCAGTGGGCTGAACTCCCAGCGGTTTGGCTGGTGATCACTCATGAATCCTGGCTTTAACCCTTTATACTGACAGTTGGGCTGCTCTAAAGGGACTAACCCGATGGCTTGAGCAATGAGAAGCCAAAGGGTGGTTAATCATGAATAAGTCCTTGTGGGGTCAGGAAAGATGTTTGGGTTGTCTGCAAGAATGTGAGGCAGTCCTCACTACCTTCCATGTCCTGGCTCATAAGGCACTGACACCCCCTGGCAATCAGGAAACTGGTGCCAAAGCCCCAGTATGA
>NW_011888799.1:10426480-10440358 GCF_000151845.1 Pteropus vampyrus
AGCAGGCCTTAAATGATAGCTGGCAAAGCCTGTCTTGACCGAACACTGAAATGTCTCTAATGAGAAAAGCTGTCCTACAAAATAGGATAGCCTGAGACATTATTACTGCCTCGCAGTGAAGCACCTATGCCATTATCCAAACAGAATTTTGTATGTTGACACTTGATGAGTCTGCTAATGTATCATCTTTATTACATTGCATAAGGATTCAATTGAATGCCCTAAGTGATCCAACACTCAGCCTAGGGGACTTAATAAACCAGTGGTTAGGATTATGGAGCTCTTGGTGGAAAAAAAGTTGTCACTTATTTTGGGAATCATTATTTTAAGCTGTATTTTTCTTGCATTTGCCTGTATTACTGCTTTGGTATCTGCCACCAGTGCAGCCAGATTGCCACAGAATGAGCCACCTCCATGCTAGTGAACCTCCTTGCAGGCTGCTCAGGGTACATTACAGAAGAAGGGGGCATGTAAGATTGTGAGAGACAGTTACAAGAGGTGGAGTATTGGGAGAAGTCATTAAGAAGATGTGACCACCAGTTGACCCCCTAGCTGGACTCTGGCAATTAGAGGCTTCTTACTTTCTCCCCTGTCCTTGGAATATATTTTTTGCCCATCATTCCTACATTTTTCAAGGATACGGCCTTGAGAAAGCAATGTGCTGTCGAGACCATCTGGACAAAAAACCTGACTGAACCCATTTAAAGCCTCTATATAAACTTTTAAGATTCTGGTGGATATATGCGGAGATCTACTTATCTTGTGGCTAAGACAAGGCTCATAATTAAGTTTCCTTGCTTATTAAACCTGCCACCTACCTATATGGAGTGTTCTGCCTCTTCCGTCTCTCGTTGCCCTTTGTGTACTGGGGCTGGTTTTTGAAGCAACACTCTTTCTCCTCCCCTTCTGGGGCTTTGAGTGTATGAATATGGAATATTTTGTAAATGTCCCAGTCAATGGAAACTGAGGTCTTGTTAATTTTTTTCAGTCTGTTTGTTTATTTTATTTGGGTAAATTCTATTAATCTGTCCTCAGTTCCTCTGACACTATCCTTGGCTACCTCTACTCCATTGTAACTATCCAGCAATAATTTTTTTTTCTCATTATGGTATATTCAGTCCTATCTTTTCCATTTTGTTCTCTTTAATAATTTCTATCTATTTGCTGGGATTTTTTATTTTTTGTTTTAAGGGGACTTGTAACTGCTTATTGAAACATTTGTACAGTGGTTGCTTCAAAATCCCTGTCAGGTACATTCAACATTTGATATATCTCATTGTTGGCCTCTGTTGATTATCTTTGACATTCACCTTGTGATTTTGTTTCTTGATATGATGGGTAATTTTTATTGTATCCTGGCCATTTTTACTGTTATGTTTAGGAAACCCTGGGTCTGATTTGAATGTTTTATTTTTAGCAGGCAGTCACCCTGTTTAGGATTATCATGAGGTGACTGGTCTGATTTTGTGGGCTGCGATTGCAATGACAGTTACATTTTTAGCACCTTTGAGATATTATTTTGGTCTGCTTGGTTTATCTGATCCCACTGGGTCTTCCACTATTTTCTAAGCAGGCAGAAAGAGATTTGAGCAGACCAGGAAGCTTGTTGTCCTCTGGTGAGGTGTAGATGAAGATGTTCCACAGACCAGGCATTTGTTATTGTGATTTTTCCCTGATAGTGAGGCTTGATTTTCAATCTTGGATTGAAATCAAAAATAATCTTGGATCCAGACAAAGTACATATCCAGATTTAAGATAATCTCTTTAAAGCTAGGACTACAAAGGACTATTCAGTCTGAAAATATGATCAGAGAAACTGCTCATAGTCTCAGAGAACTTTACCCACCATTCAAGACTTAGCTATTAGGTAGAAAAAATATTTTTGAAAAATCTCATACACACAAGCCAGTACTACACAAGCATATCGGTTCTAAATTTACATTACTTAAGTGGAATGTTAATTTCAAGCTGAGAATAAATTATAAAAACATATCTAGCTCTTGTAAATTTCCTAAAGCCCTAAAAAATAATTCAAAATGCTTCTTCAAGAAGATATTCACAAACCAGGGCTCGCTTATCTTTTATAAAGGAAAAAAGTGAAAATTAGAGTTATAAATCAAAACACAAGTTGCATTACAAAATGAATTATTATAATATAAAGAAGTGGCAGCAGCTGCTACAAAAAGTAAAATTGATATCCTAAAATGAAATAAAATGGAACAATCTAAAAAATATTATAAAATTACTGTATTTATAATGATTAGCGAAGTCAAAAAGGAAGAGGAAACCATGACAAATAAAATAGATATTATGAAAAAGTATCATCGAGGACTTAGAAATATCATTCATATTACTTGTTAGAAAATTCTTCCATCGAGGTGGCATTTGCCTGAAATTCTAGTTTTCCCAAAGTTAAGTAATGTCACAAAAAGAAAGTCTGTAAAATAATGGAAGTAGTTGTAAGCTTGGCCCTGATTTGGATGTCTGGTCATTTATTATGACAGTCCCTATTTAAAAAGTAACAAGAATTATTTTTAAAGCTTTAAAAAGAAGAATCACAACTAAAAAATAAAGGAACATTTGTGTTGCCTTCTACTTGAAGTTTTCATTTCAAATGATGTTAAATGACCCATGAGATAGATTAAATTGAAAATTTAATGTGTGGCCTTTATATTCAGCATCTCATTTTTCATAATTATAATTTTACTTCTCAGTTTGTCTGAGCTATTCTGTGTGCTAGAAAAAAAATTACATGTTTGTGAGGATGCATAGTGACATCTTTATCTTAGAAATTGGATCCTTGTCACTCAAAACTGGATGAAGTTTTCTCTTACGAAGACTATACAAGCAAAACTCATATATCGAGAGAGACTAAGTCAACAGAATTCCAAAATGTCTTACTTTCCTAAAGCAGATTTCTCTAATCTAATGTAAAGTAAAAGCCACATAGTTAGAGCATGTATCTAATTTTGGTATATACCATATGCTATTATTTTCTTCAGGCTGTTAAACGAATTAACATTTATAGGTTATTACAAAGACGTGCCAAGGAGAAGTTTGTATTCTTTCTATTAAATATTTACAAATGTTAAAACATGATTTTGCTTGTATTTTACATGGAGAAGTTACTAGAAACTTCCAAGGCTCCATTTTCTCCACCTCTGATCAGGTGATATGTATTACTAAATCCAATAAGAGGACATCTTACAAGAGGCTTATTTGGAGATTTTTCCATTTAGTATGTGCTTTCTATCATCTTTAATCTCATAGATAACTATGAAATAATTGAAGATTTTATTGAAAGATTGCATTTTTCTTGCTGTCACCCCACTTTGCTAACTTTAGTTGCATATGTACCCATATTTTTGAAGACATGTTTTGAATATTAGCCTTATGTTCCTCAGATATGGGTCATGCTCAATAATTATGCCTCCTTCCCCATAAAACTTTCATTTCTAAATGTCTTGCATCAGTGGTCTTTACTGTTGTAAAATATGGAGTTTTCTTCCTTATAGCCAAATGAATATCACGAACTCTTAATAGTAATTGTAATCTTGATGACCAATGAGTCAGCAATCACATAGTGAGGAGCTAATTAATATGCACTGTGTAATATTTTAAAGTAGTTTGCATTTAGTTACTATCAGTGAAAACTATACACATGATAAAATAGTAGTGCATTGGAATGTAACACATTTATTTGGTCCGTGAACAATGCTTGCTCTGTGTTTTCATTTGCAGAATCTTTGTAATAACTGACCCAATTGTTGATAGAAATGGTTAAAAGCCAAGGCCTACATTTTTTTCAGGGATAAATTCCATTTTCATTTCCTGCTCTAATATTATCTTCTCAGGTATTCACATAACAGACATTTAAAAGATTTGTTGAATGAATTAATGACCCCCATCACTTCCTTCACAATGGGTGGCAAAGCCTTTTGTGTATAAGATGTTTTCTGCTAATGTGTAAACTGGCTACTGTGTTATTCTTTCTAGGTAACAAAATATGCAAACCCAATTAAAAGGCAAGAGTTTTATTTTGTTTCGTTTAATTTTAGAAGACCATTTACGAATAGAGCTTATTTTGTGAAGATAGGATATTGAAAAGCAAATCTTGTGCCACCTTTTACCACAATTGGGATTTATAAGCACAGTAGCTTTTTTCAGTAGTTTCTCAGGAAGATAGATTACTGATGCTCTGTGAGTGGTTTCCATTAGGCTGATAAAATTTTTGGCAAAGACATTCTGTCCCTGTGAATGAGGATGAATAGTTTGCCTGTCACGGGAACTTTGGGCCGGTCCCAGGGGTGCTGCTATAACAGACTTGACCTCAAAAGGGCAAAACTCTAAGATCTAGAGAGAGTATAAAATTGAAATTTTGACAAAATATTGCAGAGCTTCCTCAGGGTATATAGATATCAATACAGTTGTTCTTAGATGCAATTATCAAGTAGTCGGTGATGCAAGATTACGGGATTGCCAAAAAATGTGAAAAGCTGACTCTGATCTGAAGGAAAGCAATGCAGGATAAGCAGTAAACTTTAGTCTTTATGAAGTAATTTTATTTTTGGCCTTGTCTAAAGTGATTATTCATAACCTAAACAGCTCAGAAACCAAATCTAAGGTAGAAGGCACTTTATAAAGTTCTTCTGTTTCATAAGTGAAAAGTTCTTTAAAAAACATCGTAACAAATTAGCTACTTATATACTCCGGTTTCAATAATATTTGTCAATGAAACTTTAGGCAAACTCCAGTCTATAGACTATATTCCTTTCTGATAGTATTTTAAAGCTTATTTTATTTATGGAAAAAATTGGTTTTATTAGAAAGTAACGTTGTCTTGTGGAAAGTGGAATAGTGTTTCCCTCTTATTTTGGAGCGGAGAGCTATTTCTGTCTTGAAAAATAATGAAAATGCTGTAGGCATCCTCTTAGTGAAAACAATCATGATTAATATTTGGGTATTAAATCAGAAAATTTAGCTAATATGTGGAATTATAGAGATGATAGACGGACAGACAGATAGATGATAGATAGATGGTAGGTGATAGATAGATGATAGATAGATCTCAATTTGCACAGTTCTGATATGCAGAAATTTCAGTTACAACAGTTTAAATAATGACAATCCCCTTGAAAATGTTATAGATAAGTACTATCTTATCCATAGTCCATCTTCTAATTTTGTCTATTGACCAAATAATGTCCTTTATAATAATTTTGCTTTTCTTTTTGTCCAGGATCTAATCCAGAATCATGCATTGCATTTAATTGCAATTTCTTTTTTTATTTTTTTTTGTGATTCTTTTGTTATTTACTTCTAAGATTATATTGCTTTCTGGTCAAATAATACCATGTTAACTACTTTCACTTTTCATTGAGATTTTTTTTGTGATTATTTATTAGGCTTAATACATGGTTGATTTTTTTGGTAGACATTTGGTTATAAGGTCCATCCTTTTTGTATAATATGTATTTGAATATATATTTGTAGATTAGTAGATCTCAGGATTAACAACATAATATCCAAGTGACACTACCATAAATTCTGATTATATGTCTCGTCGGGCTTGACCTCTACTTTTTAAATGAAATCTCTTAGTAATTCAGATGCAACATAAATTTTGAGAATTACTCTCTTAGGTCAACTTTAAGAATGGAATTATTCACAATATACCCCTTTTTTTTTGTCTATAAAGTTATATTAAAATTTTCCTTCTACTATCTTGTTTTATGAGAGATTTTCCTTTTAGGATTTACTATGAAACTCTTAGTTGGGACAGGCTTTTTTCAGATTGGGACTCACTTCATTTTGTGGAATGTGCTTTTAATGAATCGATTTGTTTCTTCATCTTCATGTGAGAGGATGAGTTAAGGTGATTCCCAGCGGCTCAATAATTTTTTATTTGACGCTTTAATTTACATTTAGGCCTGCATAGTTGTCTATGTTCTGTACTTTTAAAATATATCTACTTCTGGATCTCAGCCATCTTATTTTGTATACCAGGAAAACACTGTCATTTGGCCACACTGTCGTTTGGTCTTAGTTTATTTTCTTTGAGTGCTGACTCACCACGGAAGCAGGTTTGATCATTGTTTTCAGACAGCTTACCCACATCTCCAACAATATCTTTATTTGATACTATTGGAGTGTAAATGATTCCCCCCCAGTTAATTCTGAAAACACTTAATTGAGCCTAAGGGCTTCAAAGGTGACTTATTTCTGTCAAAGGTGATTTGATTAAAACAAATATTTTAAAATAACAATTTGTCTGGCTCTTTTTATTGGGAGTTATCATATGAGACTTGAAACTTTCCTAATTTCAGTATAGATAGAATTTGATTCATTATTTTGAATTTTTCCTTTCATTTTTAGGCATTAAAAAGTAGGAAGGACTGAATCAAATGCATATTTATAGTCATCTCTACCATAAATACTAATGTCTTTTTGTTTAGATGTTTAATTTGGATGGTGTTCAAAAGGAAGAGTTTTGGATAAAAATGATATAAACAATAGTAGTTTTAAAGAAAATATTTTCTATTTGTTCACATAGTTAATACACATGTTTGGGGCAATGTGAAACCATGTTAATAAACATGACTCCCAACAGGACCTTGTGCTATAGCAGGGAAAGATGAGGGAGAAGTGAATCTTAGAAGCTCCATCCAACAACTGAATAGAGTGAGGATTTTTGGAGGCACAACTAGAGGCAGGGCAAGTGGCTAGAAGGTTTGTTACAATTATTGTAGTAACCCAGGCATAATCTGAAAGAAAGAGACAGAGTCCAGAGATACTGAAGAGGGAGAGTAGTCGGGACCTGAAGACCATTTGTATTTGGGTGACTCGAAAGGAAACAAGAGGAAGGAATAAGTAATAATTTTCAGTGCTCTGTGTGGGCAACTGGACAAAGAGAAGAGAAGGCTGGAGAAGAGTGTGCTTGTAGCTTCAGAGGGCATTTGAGACATCTAGAAGAGTTTTAAATGAACTTGATTAAAATTTTTTATTGCAAGTAAGAAATCTGTACCACATATTAATTGAATTAAATTACCATTTTTGGCCCTTGAGGCAAGAGGAAATAATAAAACCTGCCTTCTGCCTCCAGTAATTTTCAGTGACCAAAACAGAAAACCAAGGGGCAAAGGATTCTCTATAATTAAAGTGAAGAGCCCCTGGCCTCAGTGACCTTAACATTGCAGCAATAAGGGAAATGATTTAAAAGCTCTTTTTTAGAAAAGTTGATTTGCAGTGTAGAGCTAATAAAGATGGACTAAATTGTCCCCTCATGTTCTATAAAACAGTCATCCATAACTCCAGAATTCTCCCTAATTGTGTATACTTGGAAGATAGTCAGTGCTATTTTTACCCATTGATGCATTTTTCCCCTCTTCATTGTGATTTATTGTGTGCTTTCCTTGGATCAAATATAATTTGAGATTGAAATAGCCCTATTGGGAATGCTCACATTAAGTATGAGCTATTTTTTAATATAGAGTATGTGTTATAACTTAAGTAAAGTAACAGTTTTATGATCTTCACAGGCTTAAGGACACAGAGGACTTAGTAGAAAAGACAGTCACACAGGTAGACTTAAGTCTTGTAATTCTATTAGGCTGGATGGAGCTTCCAGCAAGAGGCTCTTCTATGTTTCCACTTCAGCTGGAGAGAAACCATACATTCATTGTGGACTAAAAATGCCATATACATTCTAAGATGCCCTTTCTGCCCTCCCCATTTACCTAAATCATAATTTAAAGGTGCCAACTTAAGCATAGTTTTACTCTACGAAACATCATATTTTTCCCTGTCAGAGTGCCTCTCTTGGACCCTGGCGGTAAAGGCTGCCTCACATTGGTATACTCTTTATTTTTAAGCATTATATATGTTCCTTAGTTTTCCTTAATATACCACTAGGACTTCAGGAGCTTTGCTGCCCACTAAAGTACCTTACTCTCAGTAGGTGCTAAATAAAACTTTTCTTGTAGATGCTTACCACAAAGTTTAGTTTCACTAGAAATGCTTTTCATGTACTTTATTGCTAATGATGCCTGGACTCTGGAAAAACTTGGGGAATTCTGAACAATTGAAATATATGATTTATAGAGATTTTATGTGTTTATGTCTTCTATTAGACAATAAACTTATTGAGGGCAAGGGCTGCTTCTCACTCATTTGATTTACTCTTTGTAAGGAATTATTTAACAATTTAAATGGTGCTTGCTTTCACGCAGTTTACAAACTAGTAGTGGAACAAATGGCAACAATGACAACAACAACAAAACAATTTTAACAATTGTAAACTGACAACACAATGCCAATTATAAGTATTGTAAAAGGGGGGTAGTGAATATAGAAACAACTGCGAAAGTAACAGAGGTAGACATTTCAGACAGGGCCTCCCTGTAGAGGTGGTATTTCATTTAGAAACTGTTGAATGAGGCATGAGCGTTTAAAAAGAGTAAGGAGAATAGTTCATAAGAAATTAAAATAAAGGCCAGGCGATATCGGGGGTAAGAGCATAGTTTATGTTAGAAAACTGTATTCTTATCAACATAAGAGGTCAATGTACCTAAAAAACATTTTTAAGAAGGAGTAATAGTGGAAGTAAATTATTTACAAATATGGTGACTAATGAAAGTAGTTAGGAGCATTGGTTTAGGTGGAGTGGATCAGTATTGATTTTTTAAAGACTTTATCTATTTTCGAAAACGTTTTAGGTTCAAAACAACATTGAGAGGAAGGTACAGAGATTTCCTATATACCCTCCACACCATGCCCCTAGGTATGGTCTCCCCCATTATCGATAATCACTTACCAATGTGATACATTTGTTATAACTGATAAACTTACACAGACATGTCACAATCACCTAGTCCATAGTTTACATTAGGGTTTGCTCTTGGTGTTGTACATTCTATGGGTTCGAACAAATATATAATAATATGTATCCAATATTATGATATAGAGAATATTTTCACTTTCCTTAAAGTCATCTGTGCTTTGCCTATTTATCCCTTCTCCCTCCGTAACTCTTGGCAACTGCAGATCTTTTTACTGTCTCCATAGTTCTACCTTTTGCAAGAGATCATATGGTTGAAATCATGCAGATGGAGTCTTTTCAAATTGACTTCTTTTACTTAGTAATATGCATTTAAGTTTCCTTCATGTCTTCTCATGGCTTAATAGTTCATTTCTTTTTAGTATTGATTAATGTTCCATTGTTTGGATATACCACAGTTTATCCATTTACCTACTGAAGAACATCTTGGTCTTTTTCAAGTTTTGATCATTGTGATTAATTAAATCATCTATAAATATTCACATGCAGGTTTTTGTATGGAAGTAAGTTTTCAATTCTTTGAAGCAAATATCAAGGAACACAACTGCTAGATCACATGTTAAAGATATGTTTAGTTTTGTAAGAAAGGAGTATTGTTTTTCAAGGAATGGGAAGAAACACAGGGAGAGCTGGTTGTGGTGTTTGCCATTTTTGTTACTCAGACTTTAATAATATTTAATTAAATTAATGTACATTGCTTTGTTTAAGGAATTTTTTAAAGTAAAATCATGAGTATTCTATGAATATAAACATATATCAAAGACTATTTAAGTCAGTGAGGGAATCAGCAAGAGATTAAAACTGGAGAATTCAAAGAAATTCACATTATAAGTAATAAGGGATTGTTGAAATGAATTTACAAATGAATACAAAACTGGTCTATCCACAGGGCATAATCAGATGTATTCTACCAGATGCAATAAATTTGTGTTTGTGTGTTTGTGTGTTTATGTGTGTGTGTCTTGTGTGTGTATTTGCATTCTTATCAGTATTCTACAACTAATAAATTAATGAAATAGAGCAAAGACAATGTAAGGTTGAGATAACTTAAAAGAGTGGACAAGAGAAGACATTTTGTAATCTTTTTTCCATTTTAAAATATTTCAAACTTAGAATAAAAAAAGAAAATTCAAAGAGAAACAAATGGGAAAATGATAATTTTTCCAATTTCAACGCATTTAAACATAGTTAGGGAAATGCAATCATAAACATACAAGTCATATATTATGGGGCTTTAAAACCTTACTGATGGACTTATACCGTATATGAGAATAAACTCAAAATGGATTAAAGACTTAAATGTAAGACCGAAAACCATAAAACTTGTAGAAGAAAACATAGTCAGTATATTCTCTGATATTACTAACAGTAATTTCTTTTCAGATATATCTCCTTGGATAAGGGAAACAAAAGAAAAATTGAACAAATGAGACTACATCAAACTAAAAAGGTTTTATACAGCAAAGGAAACCATCAACAAAACAAAAAGACAACCGAATGAATGGAAGAAGATATTCGCTTATGATACATCTGATAAGAGGTTAATATCCAAAATCTATAAAGAACTGATACAACTCAACAACAAGAAAATAAACAATCCAATTGAAAAATAGGCAGAAGACCTGAAGAGATATTTCTCCAAAGAAGAAATACTGATAGCCAATAGACATATGAAAAGATTCTCAAGATCTCTAATCATCAGAGAAGGCAAATTAAAACCACAATGAAATAATCACCTCATACCCGTCAGAATGGCTATCATCAATAAATCAAAGAATAAGTGTCAGCGAGGCTATGGAGGAAAGGGAACTCTCATACACTGTTGGTGGGATTGCAAATTGGTGCAGCCACTATAGTCTGGAGTTTTCTCAAAAAATTAAAAATAGATCTATCTTTTTACCCATCAATTGCACTTCTGGGTATTTATCCAAAGAAAACCAAAACAATAATCCGTAAAGATCTATGCACCCCTATGTTCATGGCAGTAGAATTTACAATAGCCAAGATATGGAAGCAACCTGAATGCCCATCAATAGATGATTGGAGAAAGAAGTTGTGGTTCACATATACTATGGAATATTACTCAGCCATTAAAAAAATAAAATCCTACCATTTGCAACCACATGGATGGACCTAGAGGTTATTATGCTAAGTGAAATAAGTCAGACAGAGAAAGATAAATACCATATGATTTAACTTATATGCAGAATCTAAGGAATGAAAAGAACAAACTAATCAAGAACAGACTTAGAAATATAGAGGACAATCTGGTGAGGGCCAGAGGAATGGGCGTTTGCGGGGCTGGGAGAATGGGGTGAAGGGTTAAAGAAGTACAAATTAGTAGTTGGTAGATGGTCACGGAGATGGGGAGCATGACATAGGGAATGCAGTTTGCATTGATGTAATGGCTAGATGGAGAGCCAGAAAAGAGAAAAAACAATTAGGGGGATTGTTTTATAAACTATATAAATGTTATAAACTATATAAATGTCTAACCAATCTACTATATACTTGAAACTAATAATAGAATAAAATAAAAAAAAAACCTAAGGAAGGAAAAGAAAAGGGAAAAAAAGAAAAAAAAAAACAAAATAACAAAAAAAAGACTAAATTGTATAAAGTATTCTTTATAAACTAATTTTGTTTTAATGTGATTCTGATCCATACCAAATATTACTTTTAACCAGCATAATGAAACTAAAGTTTAATTGTAAGAATAAAGAGATTAAAATACGGAAAAATTTTGTAAATAAAAGCCGAAGGGGAAATTGCACCATCCAATGATACAAATGACACAATCTATAATAATTAAAGCAGTGTGACACTGTTGGAAAAATAAAACAGATTATTGGAAAAAATACCAAGTATAAAACTAAATAAATACTTAACATAAATGTAGACATTAGCAATAATTAAAGGCTATACTATTAAATAAAAATTTCAGGGATGAATTATATGTTATTTGTGGAGACAATTTAGATTCTGAGGAGCTCAGCTCCTGGCCAGAATTCTATGTATGAGTTTTCAGAACAAACCATTGGCAATTACAAAGGCTTTACCTTGCGGGCCTCCTGGGAGAGGGCTGCCCTCCCAACACCGGACTTGGTGCACAGCCAGTGCACTACAGTCTCTGAAGGGAGGTGCAGACAAGGACTCAGAGGTTTCTCGCTGGCTAAGCTCTAGGTGTAACTGCTTTCATAGCCCAGGTGCTTCCATTCAGAGGCCTCTTTAAGGTGGCCCTTGGCAGAGGTCTTCCTTTTTCATGGGGGAAAAATGAACTGTAAGAGAGCCAACACCTTCTCTTATTCCACCTCTTGCTTATACTATCACAGTAGATGATTAAGGCTTGGCTGTTACTCCCATTTTGGCTTGTTATCTTAATTGACCATTGCTACATTTGGCAGTTTTGATTGATCCCTTAATCTCTCTCTATTATATATGTAAATTTGAGAAGATATAAGATTTAAATGAAGATAATGTGGAATATTTAATTTAGAGAATAAAAATAAAGGAAAAAAGGTTCAAATACAAAAATAAAAGATGTGCAAGTGTTTTTGAGATATGTGTATACATTTTCATAGAAATATTATTAAATATAGAAATCTTGTAATCAGTAAGGGAATAATCAACACAGAAATTAATAATATTGTTAGTAATAAAGACATAGGCAAAAAATCATGAGCCATAATAAAATACGAAATATAAATGGCCAATAAACATCTGAAAGTGCTTATTTTTCCACCAAATGAAATAAATTTAAATTTAAAAAACAGTGAGTTGTTGCTTACATCTATCAAATTGAAAACTTCCTTAAAAACTAATATTTACTGTTAGTGATGTTAAGGGAAGTACATGCCCTTGTAAGCAATGATCACGAAAGTAAACTATTTGGAGGTCATTTGTCCAAATCTAAAATTTGCATTTTTTTATTTTGATCCAAGAATTTAACTCTGCCCTAGAGATGTACTAAGAGCTACAAACGGTTTATATATAAGGCTGTTATTGTAATGTTAAATTTATAATAGCAAATATTTTTAAGCAGCCAAAATATTCAATTATTAGATTAAATCCACATGGTAAAATAGTGTGCATTGATAGAAAAGATTGCTGTAAAACAATATTTAATGGCACAAAAATTAAGCATCATGCTGTTAAGTGTAAACCCAAAGTTCCAATAGCAGCAATATTTACCTTGCTCTCTCTCTTGACCTCGTTATATTTAGTTATACTAGTAATACATCTATTTCTGTTGATATCTAGATGAAGGAGGAAAGATGAGAAAAAGAGGAAAGACTGTCTGGCTAATATGATTATATAAAACTTTATGTTGTTTTCTCATTGTTGGATAAAAGTGTGAAAAAACAAATGTGTTAAAAAAAAAGGAGATTACAGGGTGTTTTGTGATAAAGTTAATTCATATATCAGGACCACAAAATTGAGGTTCTCTCAGTGGCCCTGACCACATCATAAATCTAAACCTGAGTCAGCCTGTCAAGGAGACCCAACATACACCAATTATAATCCTCTTAACTCAGCTTTAGCCAATTTACCTTACCCTAGACAATAGGACTGGCTAGCCTTATAAGAAAATCCCTAACCTCCTAGCCAATCATGATCTGTTCCTTGCCTCTTCTAATGGTCCATATACTTGCTCTTGCCCAAAATCCATCAGGAAGAGTGCTTCACTTCTTGTGAGGCATGGCACTCTCGTAATACATGGATTGTTTTCTCTTGAATAAAAGACATCAAACTGTTACTAAATTGTTTTAGTATTGTCGTTTGACACCTGTTTAGCGAACTCTTCCAATTATCTCCTTTCATTGTCTTAGACTACTTTATGACTCTGACTATCATAGTAGATTGATAATAGTGAAAATGCTTGTTGTCCACTGGAATATAAATTCTCTGAAAGAGATACAACTGATTATATCTCTGTGGTTTTGCATCTTTTGTAAATTCATTTTTTGATTGACTATAAATGTGTGTTCTTTGAATTCTCCTTTGAACTTATTCTTCATTATATTTTAGAGGTCTACTGATGA
>NW_011888799.1:10440778-10442516 GCF_000151845.1 Pteropus vampyrus
AAAAAAAAGGAGATTACAGGGTGTTTTGTGATAAAGTTAATTCATATATCAGGACCACAAAATTGAGGTTCTCTCAGTGGCCCTGACCACATCATAAATCTAAACCTGAGTCAGCCTGTCAAGGAGACCCAACATACACCAATTATAATCCTCTAAACTCAGCTTTAGCCAATTTACCTTACCCTAGACAATAGGACTAGCTAGCCTTATAAGAAAATCCCTAACCTCCTAGCCAATCATGATCTGTTTCTTCCTTGCCTCTTCTAATGGTCCATATACTTGCTCTTGCCCAAAATCCATCAGGAAGAGTTCTTCACTTCTTGTGAGGCATGGCACTCTCGTAATACATGGATTGTTTTCTCTTAAATAAAAGACATCAAACTGTTACTAAATTGTTTTAGTATTGTCATTTGACACCTGTTTAGCGAACTCTTCCAATTATCTCCTTTCATTGTCTTAGACTACTTTATAACTCTGACTATCATAGTAGATTGATAATAGTGAAAACGCTTGTCCACTGGAATATAAATTCTCTGAAAGAGATACAACTGATTATATCTCTGTGGTTTTGCATCTTTTGTAAATTCATTTTTTGATTGACTATAAATGTGTGTTCTTTGAATTCTCCTTTGAACTTATTCTTCATTATATTTTAGAGGTCTACTGATGATTTAATGAATTAAATAAAATCTTTGAATGTGTTCATTTTATATTTATGTGAGTCATGATTTAAACTTATTAATATATCTCTTAATGGCATTTTCTCAAAATTTGTTAAAATTGTTACAGTGCACATGTTTTATTTCATACTAGTAACTTCTTTTCTAAAGCTTGTTTTAATTTTGTTGTTGGATTTTGAAGTCGTAGTTTCAAAACCATATTAAGAACGATTCTTAGATGTTCTAGTTAGCTTTCAAATATCCATTTACACCCCACTGGAGTTAAGCTTTAATATTAGTATCTTAGATTAGGTTCATGGTCCCTGATGTGGGAGGCAATACATTTCAGAAAGAAAAAAAGGAGGTATAGGGAGAAAAATAGATATATACCATCTTTTTCTGGCAGAAAGGAGTAATCCCAAGCAAATTTTGAAATAAGCCAATTTTCTTTGAGCAAATCTCTCCTTCCTGACCTCATTTTCTTTCCTTCATTTCTGATATTATTCCTGATCAGTCAGTAATGTTCCAGTTTTAACACTGATTTATTTTCCTGTTGTTTAGTTTCAGGATATATTTTTATGCAATTATCATCTATCTAAAAAGTTATATTAAAATAGCTAAACAACCAGGATATAAACATTTATTTTAATTACCTTTAATTCAATTTACAATTCTTTAGATATTTCAAACAGTCTCTGGACCACCCCTCCCCCACCACCAAAAAAAAAAAAAAGAAAAAGAAAGAAAAGACACACACACATCATCATGTGCCCTGTTAGGAACTTAAGCACCCTTTTGAGGCCCTCCCCTAACTCACCTGATAAAATCAAAGAGTACTAGTGCTTGCTACCACAAGAATTTGTATGTTAAAAATCAGACCTTTCTTATGAGATCAGTTTCTTTTGTTAATATCTCAGCATTTAGAGAACTGTAACAGAGAGATGTAAAAAGCCAATCTGAGAAAAGGTGCCTCTTTATTTACAGTCCAGCTCACCCTGAGAGAACTCTGTCAGTCACCCTAACCTATGCCTGCTTTTAGCTGAAATCCTTGTTGACTGCTCCATGCTTGGATGAATGTA
>NW_011888799.1:10443601-10451100 GCF_000151845.1 Pteropus vampyrus
TTCATAAAGATTTGCTTTGTGGCCTGTTACAAAGTTAATTTTTGAGACAGTCCATGTGTACTCGAAAACAATAAGAAGGTTTTCTTTAAAGGAGGTATATATTTATTCATATATAAATTTAATAAAGTTTATTAACTGTGTTATTCAAATATTATGTAGTTTGTTTTTTCAGCTAGGTACATTTTAATAAGTAATAGAATTATAAGCATAATTATTTGTTCATAGATATTTTTTCCCCATGGTATTGTTATTGTTTTAAAATATTTAGATGCTTATCATGAGGATATACATGTAAAATATCAGCATCATAACTAATTAATGAAACATATATATAGTGCTTTCCAATTCCAAAAGCTCTTATAATACTTTACAATTCATTTAGTCCTTATAACAACCCTCTGAGTTAAAGACTATTTTTAGACTTAATAGCTCAGCTTTTCTTGCATTCATTATCAATTATTTTCATAATCCAAGATCCTAGAACAAGGCTTTTACATGATTAAAATTTTGTACTTTTAGGCTATTAGAAACAAACAAACAAACTTCTGGAATTATGATAAAATCAAAGAAAACTAAAATATTATCATTGGCATGGGGTGCCATATACACTCTGCATTTTAGCACCATAGGGCAACAACGTACTAGCTCTCTTCACGTTTTTTGCTCATTCTAGGTATTGGAAGACTGATGGTGCTGTTCCATTGGAACTAGAATTAAAATAATAAAACAATTTCCAATGTATTTAAGAATTCTCATGTAAATTTCTTACATTTTAGCACATTCTGCAGTCAACGTTCCATGTACTTGTGCTTCTGTAAACCCAAGGAATACCTATTTAAGAGTCCATAAACAGTCTTAACAGGCCAAAATGTCATTTTTGTTTGTTTGTTTCAGCACAGAGTAGCCATTTTGTAAACTACCTTATTTCAGAGACTTTGGTAAGATTATCAGGACAAACAAAAATTTCTAAATGTTATCATTAGAGATCATTGTCTTCCAGAAATTATTGTTTTTAAAAATATTATTTTATCAAAACAAAGCTCATTTTTTCTAACACAGTAGAAATAAACAAATTGCCAAATGCTTTTATTATATCTAATTCTATGAGGTTAATTGAGTTCTAGGAAGTCATGTTTAATGGTATAATTTCTTGTTCTATGTGGAAGAATATACCCACTGAAAATCACTTCTTAGTAAACAAAATAATGTTCTTTGAAAATGCAATATATAGCATACCAGTGAGGTTTTGGGAGGATTTTCTAATTTTTAATGCATGAAAAATGTTGTATTATTCTTATTGCTTTTAATTAATACATAGTAATTAACATTAGTTTACAGATACTCATAAAAGACTAAATAGAAATGGGGAGAAAAAAATAGGTTAAAATGCAGTTCATCTGTAACTTAATCTCATATCATTTAGCAAGTGACTTTATAAACTGAAACAATTTTTTATCTGAAAAATGGGGATGATAATTTAGAATTAATCTGAGGTATTTTAGTTTTTAGAATTAAAATTTAATATAACAAATGCAATGAAATATTCATTTATGAGTATATGTGTGTATGAAAAAGAGGTAGCAAGATGTCATTGAGAAAACAATTGGTTACTTGAGTTAAGGTATGTGAACATGCTTTTGAGTCTACCCTTGTCACACTCTCTTAATATAGTTATATGGCAAGCTGAGCATTCTTAACATTTCATTATGATGAATTCTAATGACAGCTTTCAAAATATGTTCCTTTACTACATTCCTATTCTATTTGCATTCCAAACGAACTATATTTATTAATGAAATCCACATGTCTACCTACAAGAAGAGAGAAAAAAGTAAAAGAAAAAAAAAAAGAAATCCAGGTAGGTAGTTCAGTGCCCAGGTCTTAAAGCAGAAGAGTTAATGTAAAGCCCCCTTTATGCCTTAATCATTGAATAAGCCTCAATTCAGTTGTCAATTTTTATCAACATTAACCATTACCCAACATGATCCTTTTTCTGAAGCATCTGAATTAATAAGTTTTACCTATCTCAACACAGATTCTGTACATAATCTCTAGAAAAGACAAGGAAACGCAGAAATACCAACACATGAGACAATTACAACAATATATTTATAGTATAGTGAATTGTCATTATTCCTGGTAGTCATGTTCTATACAATTGCTATGCACCCTGAATTAGAGAGTGCTGAACCACTGTTCCTGGGAGAAATACATGTTTCCAGAGGTTCCTATGAGCCTCTGATCACATTTTTTTTTTGTCAACCAATCAATACATAACCTTGTTCTATATGTGTTTCTGTTAAAGACACTTTCATATATATTGTTGGTTCATTAACAGTGAACCCACGGCCAATAGCATTATGTTTAACTGAAGTTTATCTAAAATAAGTCAGGCTGTAAGGCACATCCTAGCCTTCTTGAGCTTAAAAACACTAGGCAGCACTTTGGCACTACATTTCAGGGCCATGTTAAACCACCAAAAAAAGGTACGAAAATGCAGAAACTGTGGTTTTAATAGACCATGAAAAGGGCATTTGTTTACAGTATGAGAGCTGAGAGAAGAAAGCAGAGTGCCATGTTGTTCAACTTCAATTGGGAATATACCTGTTGAGTGACTCAAATTTTTCACAGCTCCGTGCATGTCTGATAACTCTGAAATTACTGCAAGTATTAATTTTGGAATTTCAAATAAATTTTAGCCAGCAGGCAAATTCACAAATATGCAATCTATAAAAAATGAGGTTCGATCACATCTGAATATGTAACTGGGATGCTGAGAGCTTTCCTAAATGAATCTGATTGGAGGCTCAACCAGAGTTAATATCTGCTTTAATCATATAAAGATCCCTCAAGTGCAGATGTAAGAAAAGGCGGATCTACCTTAGTTGCTTTTCAGGTACCACTTCTGAGTAATCAAGGACAAACTTAAGTAGCCTTTCTTCTGGGTTCAGGCTAAGGTGGGGAGGAGAGAACAAATGAGTCATGTAGTACCTTTATCTCTGAAAGAGAATGTTGTTTTGATGGGAGATGATGGAGGTGGACTGGTGGGAGAGAACAAACTTTGTTCAAAGAGGTTGTTATCTAACAGCATTAAAGAGATTGCTGTGGGAGGAAATTATGATCAATGTGCTTGTCCTTTCTTCCTTCCTCCCTCTTCCCCTCCCTTCCTTCCTCCTTCCTTCCTTCCTTCCTTCCTTCCTTCCTTCCTTCCTTCCTTCCTTCCTTCCTTCCTTCCTTCCTTCCTTCTTCCTCTTCTCTTTTCTTGGAGGCTTTATGTATTCTGACCATTCTTTTTGTCTTCTGCAAAGTGGCCATCAGATATCTGTAGCTAGCCTGGATCAATGTCCTCTGAGACACTCGTTTGTTGATAATCCACATAATATTATCTCTACTGAAGGACAAAGAATTTTCAAGGTATAGTCAGTTCTGTTCTCAGATAACATATGTCTTGCTAAAAATTGTCATGTTATACAAATTAACACAGTAAAAGCCACAGGGCTTGTGAGACAAATGGGACTAGACAACACTCAAAACTTTAGTCAGTGACACATTAGACAAAAAAAAAGCAAGAGTCCAATTAGAAGAGTAGCACAGTTTTACACATGTTAAATAGTTAAGGAATAAATAAACAGTATAATAAATATGGCACTTTTCCTTGGAAAGTTTTCTTGTGGAAGTGGGCATCAAAAGGATTGTAGCTTTTGTTACTGCGAAGTGATAGAAAGAGGACTATCTTGAATTTGGATTGAAAGTTGTATACCAGATGTGCATAGATGTGGCTCATAACATGAACAAGGCAACGAGCTGAGGTAGATATTCCAGGGGCCTGCATTTTGTGTATTGAGTGGCTTAGTTCAGCAAGGTGCAGTTTTGTGCCTTCACCTGGTATTTTCCATAGGTGAAATCACACATAAGCAAATGCAAATATGACTGTGCTCAAATTGTTTCTTAATACATCAATTATGATGAAAAAAATTCAGGTTTTCGACCCAGATATAACGAACTGGCTACAATGTTAGTGGACTGCAGTGTGACCAGATTTTGGTTCAGGCTAAACATCTTTTCAGAAATATTCACTGGCACTAACTGTGGAAGCTGAAACTTGTTTGAGGTCCATTTCTTCATCTCCTGAATTTATACTTCAGAATATGTCTGCCATCATTGTGTGTATCTACTCAGTACTTTGCTGTTTTCTTCCTGTCTCTTCCCAGTGGCTTGTTATATTCTTAAAGCAGTGAGGAATGAATATGTGACTATACCAGATCAGGTGAATCCCTTAAGTTATGAGACACTACTCTCTCTTTAAGCAGTTCACCCACCCTGTTTAATTACACTGCCTCCGCTGGGCAAGAGTTTTTCCTAATACAGCATCAGTGGGCTGTGTGGGCCTGAATTTTGGCACAGGCTCAGCCTATTTTATCAACACTGTGATTTCCCTGGATGTATGCCAACACAACAATATCAAAATATCAAGAAGCAGAAACATGCTTCCAGTATTACAGAAAAATAAAGAAAATTTATTCAAAGGAGGAGTTCTTTCTGGAATTAAACTTTTATCTAAAATGTCTTTCCTTCCCCTTGACCTGATTTTACATATCCCTCAAGGCCTCATTCTCCTGCTTCCTCCAATAATTCTTGATATCCCCACCATCACTGTTTTCACATATATCGCCCTACTCAATAAGATCAAAGTTCATTGCTTAAGCCATGTGCCCCTCCACAGCCGATCTTCCTCTTAGTGGTTTGTAGAGATCACAAATGGCATACATGCCTATAGCAGCACCTCTACCTTAGAATCTTTCTCTCCACAGTGCCCCTTGGTTGACTAGCTTCTTTCCATGACCCAATTTAAGAGTACATTTTCTTCAGTTGTTTTATCTTTAATATTTTGTTCTACTCAACTGACTTGTTGGCTGCAGGAGTAAAAGGTACTCGAGAAAGTTGTTTCAGTTTCTAGATACTCTCAGTATTGTAAAGAATCTTAAAAATTAGCCCAGCTAAATGTTTATTAAGCTAATACATGAATATTTTTGCTAATAGAGAACTCACTATTTGTTGAGATATTTCATTCAGCATTTAGAAAAATCTTCAATAGTGTTCTTTTTAATATAGTACTGAACTTCCTATTAAGAGTACTCAGCATTGCCAATTCCATCCAAGACCCCCAAGAAACATAAATTTTTGTCTCCAAGAAAATCTTTAAAATATATTAAGAAAGCTAACTTTTCCACCAATGTTGAATTCTTTTTTCTCCAGGTTCATGTTCAGTTTTCACATAGACATGAATCTTCTTGATGGTTATTTCTTTGAATTTTGAAGTTTGTCTATTTTTTTTTTAGACCACAGCACCCAGAATTAGATCTGAAGTTGTTTTTAGTTTTGTTTTGATCTTTCACAATACTTAGTACAATGTAAAGCAATAAGTAGATAATTAAAATACTGATTATTTGTGATTGATTTTCTATATGATGGATTTTAGAATTGCCCTCATGGGAGACTATTTATTTATTTTTTGATAGCAGTATCTATGGATGATTTGAAAAAAAAAAAACAGCATAAGATTTTCAGGAAACTTCCATTCCTTGAATTTAGGCAATTCTGGATATTCTGCATAGTTATAATCAACTTTCCTTACAACTTTTTTCCTATTTTTATTTTTAGATGCCTATTAAATGTTAGAATGGTAAAAACCATTAAGTACCTCTTAATGTTTGACATTTAGTTATATAGACTATGAAGATCTCCCAATTGGTTTTGCTGCACAACGAGAAGCTACAGACATACATATTCACATGTAGCTCCAGGGCAGGTTTCTAGAATCCTTGAGAACCTGGAATGTAACTCAGTTCAAAAAACAATCAATAAGTTCTCACCAAAGTCAATTGTAATATCTAATAATCTTTGCTGCTTTGCTATTAATTTACCTTCCTCTCCAGCAACTCAGAAACCCCAAATATATTTAATTTTTTCTGGTTGATAATTTATGCTTGTCTTCACACTACATCTATGATTGTCAAGGAAAGAGACATACCTGGTATTCCTAAGGTATGATCTGCACAGTCTTGGAAAAAAAACTAAGAAAATAATATTTCTATATGAGTGGAATACCAGTCACTCAGAGTGAGAAGATAAGTAAGATATCAGGGACACTAAGGAGAGTAAGAAGGAAAAGAGAATATTTAAATTTTAAATAGGAAAATGTGAGTAGGCAGCACTGAACAGTGTTTGCTTAAATTGCTATTCACTCAGAAAAGAATTAAGCAAACTTTTTTTGTCTGACAGTATGACATAAAATGGATGGCCATCATAAAAAAGAGAAAATTTCCCCAAATCCATCAATACCGGCCATGAAATAAAATTAATTTCTCACGCAAAATCTTATACTTGTCTCTTATGAGGGGAACCATCATCAGATATATTGACTGACTCCTGATGACATGTGTGTGATTGAGTTCTGATGGTTGACTGATCTGGGTCACTTGTTTTCCTTTATCCAGCAGGCTAGCCCAGGCTTATTCAAATCATGATGGTCAAAGAATTCCCAAGGTCAGCAAGAGAGGACAAGCTTCAATGCACAAATGCTTTTCAATCTGTTTCATATTTCTTGTGGTCTCACTGGCCAAGTAAGGCAACATAGCCAAGCCAGATTAGAGGTCACACAGGTCGGGGGAGATGAGGCGTTGGGGGTGGAGACAGACTCCACTTCTTGATGGAAGTTAAGAATTTGTAGTGGTTTTTTGCAATCTACAATATCCAATTGACCTAGCACTATGTATCGAAGAAATTTTCCTTTCTCTATCAACTTTCAGTGTTATTTTGCCATAAAGTAAATGCGCGTATATGTATGGTTATATCACCCTTATTTTTAAAATATTTGTAGGTTGCTCTGATGTCCCATTTTTTATTCATCATATTAATTATTTCACTCTCTTCTTCTCAATCAGTCTCACCAGCATCTTACCAATTTTATTAGTCGTTCTGAGGACCAACTTTTAACTATTGTGTATGAATCTATAGATTATTTTCTATTACATGTTTTACACTTTTTTCATTTCATCTAGTTTTTTGGGGTTTAGTTTTCCAAGGTTTTTTTCCTAATATGTTTTCTAATTAATGTCTATACCTGCCAGTGTAGGCTATGTTATGCTATTGTAAAGAACAACGTCCAAATGTGAGTTGCTTAAAACAATAAAATTGTATATCTCACATTATTTAATGTCCATTATGTGTCATTTGGGGCTTTCCTCTTCAAAAATCATTATTCACACTCTGTGCATTTAATACACCGAAAGGTCAACATACTGTAATTGTAAATTTTAACTTTTCTTTGAAACATTTGCATTTTTACTCAACCAAACTCTGTGAATGCTTAATTATAAAATTCAAATATTAGGAAGGATTCAGAGTAAGGAGCTCAGACATTTCCTTAACTACTCAGAAAATGATTGTCTTATGATTGAGGCATGCTATATAGAGCTTGGTCAAATTAAAAAAAAAAA
>NW_011888799.1:10452400-10455036 GCF_000151845.1 Pteropus vampyrus
TCAGAGCTTACTCTTCCTTTCCCCCAAATAACCTGTTTGAAGTTTTCAGAATGGAGGCCAGCACCAAAAATTTGTTGAAAAGTATTGTAATAAAGTTTATTCTTCTCTCTTTATATCTCATATGCAAAGAAAATTTGTGGAGATATATGTATAAAGAGAGAATTTAAATATGCTCAGAGAAATAGATCTTAAATATACTCTTTCATGATGTTAGATAGTTACCCATGAGAAATTAGGGCAAGCTTATATGTCATGTAGAATGTATTTAGGATTGCAAACTTCTTAAACACTTATATCTTTGGGAAGAAAGGTTTTGGAGCTGTCAAGCTTGAATTGAAATTTTAATCCTGTCATTTACCCAGAGAAAATCACTTAAATTGTTCTGTACCTCAAGCTCCTCATCTTGAAAATAATAATATTAAATGTTTTAAAGTGTTGTAATATCTGATATGTAAAATGATGCATCTAGCACACAGTATTCGATAAACGTCTGTCTCCTGCCCCTATATTATTATTTTGCTTTTACCATTCATTACACTGTGCTGTCTTCATTAGTTCTCTTATTTTAGTTTAAATAATATTGCAATTATCAATTTGTAGATGTGTTTCAGTCTTAGACTGTTTATCTTTTCAGCTCTAGAATGCCCTTATCTTGGCATACAAAAGTTACTTGCAAGTATTTGTAGAATAAAAAAAAGAAGTCTCACTTTTCCAATAAAGCTTCCTTTCAACAGTCTTACTGCTCTCTATTTTCTCTATAAATAATAAATAAGAAAAAGTTTACTATCTGTACCATCCATTTGGCAATCATAAATTAGATTTTCATGTTATTTTTTATGTCGATTTATCTTGTGTAATTTGAGCTTTTTCTTGTAAAGTCTTCTAAAGTTGGTTGTTAGGTCTTTCTATGAAATGGCAAGGTATGTAATTTCATTAGTCCAAATTTGGACATGCCCATATAATTAAATAGATTAAGAGAAGGATATCTGTAGGAGAAAAATGGAAGGTCAAAGAGATAATTCAACTTTCATAGGTTAAAAAATCTTATTTCTCTTCTATAATTTGGGAACTTGAAGTCCTAATAATATTAGGAAATATTAGGTGTTTTAAGTTCAGATTGGTTTAGTCTCATTCATTGCGATTTAAAATAACTTTATTGCATTATGTTTAATATGTGGCCTTGAAATTTTAATAGAAAATCAGTCTTGGAAATTTAGCTGAAAAGTGGTTGCTCTTTAATTGGAATTGTTTATAGTAAAAGCCCATCTTTTAAAACAATTTCAGGATTCAAACAGATGAGAACAACTTGAAATAAAAAAAAAAAAACCTCATTTAGCCGTGGGGAAAAAAATAAGTATTTTCCAGTGTTAAACAGAAAACTAAACATTCATTTGTGCTGGAGAAGGTGAGAGTTACTTTTCTTTAATGAATACACAACATTGGAGAAAGATGGAGCTTTCTAAAAGGAAAATAATACATTTATATTAATATATATTCCAAGAGCAAATGTTGATCTAGCCACTGACCAAGCAAGCATGCACTTAGATTCATTCCCTGAAAAGTTTTTGTCATCAGAGAGCCTTCAGAAAGCTAAGTTCTTGCCAATAACCATGGAATTCATCCAATTCACTGCATCTAATTATGTGTCCAAACTAGGTTTTACATTTCCTATGTAACACTGCATTTAGAATTTCTCTAGGAGCATTACTCCATTATCTAGTTAATCACATTGCAGGAAGCTGTTAAAAATTCTTGTAGAAGTCTTCCATTTGCTAATTTTTTACATGCCATTTTACTTAGCTAAATAGCTCTGTTCCCCTTTGACTTTTCAGTCTTTTTTCAGTGTTACTATATCCCATTTTCTCTACAGCTGAACGTATTTATTAAACGAAGTCTCTCTGTCCTCCATTTCATACATTAAATTCCCATAATAATAAGTTTTTATTTTATTTTATTTCATCGTCCTAAAGAAGTAACCTAGGTTATCTTGCAACAAGAGAGTAGATTGTCATAAAATTATTTATGGTCATAGTTCATTATTTATATAGTTTCTTTGTTTTCTGTAGTAAGCTCGCTATGGTTGATTATTCATTTTAATGTAAAATACACAGAAAAAATTATTTAGCATATAGTAAAATAAATATATATTTAAGTATATATGAGCAAAGAAATTATAAAAATACTGAAAAAGAGATCCTCATTGAAGCACTTAGCCACTTGTTTTAAATAGATTTATTTATGAATATATATTGAAATCAAAACCAACCCACTTTACTTACAATGAAAGGTATTAAACTCATATATATTAGTAGGAAAAAAATCTTTCATCTAGAATAAAATAATTGGTATATGTTTTCTTTTTATTCAATGATGATACTTATTACGTTATATTTTTTGGTGGCTATTTGAGGGAGGAAGAAAATTTCTTTTACCCTTCTGGCTGGTCTAGTAATCAAACTGACATGAGATAAATTGATAAGAAAAAATATCTAAATTTAATTACATATGTAGATATGGGAACTCCACATACACAAGAGAATCAGAGATCCTAGATATGTGAGAGGTTCTGACATAGAAAGTAAAATGAGATATACATACATCTTGAGCTAAAGATGAGGTAAGATACTTTGGGCCTT
>NW_011888799.1:10455086-10457891 GCF_000151845.1 Pteropus vampyrus
GCACTTAGCCACTTGTTTTAAATAGATTTATTTATGAATATATATTGAAATCAAAACCAACCCACTTTACTTACAATGAAAGGTATTAAACTCATATATATTAGTAGGAAAAAAATCTTTCATCTAGAATAAAATAATTGGTATATGTTTTCTTTTTATTCAATGATGATACTTATTACGTTATATTTTTTGGTGGCTATTTGAGGGAGGAAGAAAATTTCTTTTACCCTTCTGGCTGGTCTAGTAATCAAACTGACATGAGATAAATTGATAAGAAAAAATATCTAAATTTAATTACATATGTAGATATGGGAACTCCACAT
Organism: Pteropus vampyrus; assembly: GCF_000151845.1. Classification (NCBI taxonomy): domain Eukaryota; kingdom Metazoa; phylum Chordata; class Mammalia; order Chiroptera; family Pteropodidae; genus Pteropus; species Pteropus vampyrus. Next base: position 10,455,410 of record NW_011888799.1, read on the forward strand.
ACACAAGAGAATCAGAGATCCTAGATATGTGAGAGGTTCTGACATAGAAAGTAAAATGAGATATACATACATCTTGAGCTAAAGATGAGGTAAGATACTTTGGGCCTTCGGAGGGGTGGACGGTCATTTGCAAGATGATTACAGCAGAAATCAGTAATTAGAAATTTGCCCTGACATGTACATAGGTCATAAACAGCTATTTCTATTAATAAATTTTATTATGGGCAAGGCCTCAATTTAAAATTCTTTGAAGGAGAGGTAAAATTTTCTCATGAGTTTGCAGTGTCTCAGTTGCTTTCAGCTCAAAATAATACACATGCAAGGTAGCACATCTTGGAGAGGCCTGCTCTGAATCCCTTCAGCTTAATTTTCATAATTTAATTTGTGTTTTTATAATCTCTCATCACTTTCACCAAAGTGCATATGAGCTAGTATTAAGGTTAAATATTCTCTGAATTTTGGATGATCTTATAGTATAAATCAACTCTCCTATTACAGTAACATGGACTTCCTGCACAAGCAATAGCAAAGCCAGTGTCTATTAAATAATATTGATAACATAGCAATAAGTCTATCTTATATAGTACTTTAATGCTTTGGTAAAGGGATTTCAAAATTTTGAGGCCATTTGAATATTACAATGCTCTACTGGATTTGTATTATATCTATTATTAAATATGAAAACTGAGACATGGAGAGGTTCAGTGGCTTTGGTCACGATCATATATCCAGTACTAGGCAGAACTGGAATCTAATTCAGGGAACCTCAGTCTTTGCCTAGGACTTTCTCAATTATATCGTGACATCCCAATATATTAAATTGAACTGTTAAAACATAAATAAACATAATATTTTTATATATTGATTGATGTGTGGACTGAGATACAGAATGAAAGTATATGTATTCATGCTTCTTATTTTGTAAACTCTGAATTTTCTGTAACAGATATAAAACTTAGAATTAACTTTTTTGTTAAAATGTGATCACATTATACTTTACCTAAAACACATCCCTATTTAATGTATATTTTGATAAATTTTGAGAAATCTATACTGCTAGTTAATTCCTACCATTATCAAGACAGAACATTTTCATCACTTGAAAAATTTCTTTTTGATCCTTCACAGTCAAGCCTGTCTCCCCAGCCTCAGCCACAAATAATCATCAATCTGGTTTTTGTCAAAGTAGATTATAATTGTCTTTCTAGAGTTTTATATAAATAACTCAAGAGTATCAACTTTTCTGTGTCTAACTTCTTTCTCTGAACATATTTGTGAGATCATTCATATTTTGGAGTTGTACTTCATTTCTTTTTATTACTGGTTAGCCTTCTGTTGTATGATATATCAATGTGTTTATTCATTCACCTATTGATGGTTATTTGGATTGTCTCAAACTTTGGCTATGGGATATAAAGAAGCTATAAACATTTGGGTATACATCACTGTGTGGGCATATGTTTTCATTTCTCTTGGGCAGATATCTAGGAATAGAATCGCTGAGCCATATGTTACTTAAATTTATAAGAAACAGTTAAATGGCTTTTAAAAATTGTCATTTTTACATTCTCACTAACCAATTATCAGCATTGGCATGGTCAGTCTTGAATTACAGCTATTCTATGCGGTTTGTAGTGATATCTTACTACAGTTTTAGTTTACTTTTCTGTTCATTGCCTATATAGAAATGTGTGTGTGTGTGTGTGTGTGTGTGTGTGTGTGTGTGTGTTTGTGTGTGTGTATTAGTATATTGATCTCATATCTTGGAGCATTTGCTAGCTTACTCATATGTTCTGGTAGTTTTTGTAGATTCCTCAATGTATATGGAGATATTGGTTCTGCATGTGTCACATGAGAATAAAGACAGTTTTAATTCTTCCTTTCTAATCTCTATTTATTTTTATTTTTTGATTTATTGAATGGGCTGGTAATGATTAAAGTGAGAATTATTTCCTTCTTGCTGATATTAGAGTAAAAATATTCAGTTTTTCATCATGTTCTTTTAACTGACAGTTCATTATAGATTCATTTTATCAAGTTGAGAAGTTTCTCTTCTATTATGAATTTGTTGAGACTTTTTTTTAGTTGTAATGGCTAACGACTTCCCTCAAAGTCTTTTTCTGCATTTTTTTGTGATAATTGTAGTTTTTTAAAAAGTATATTACTAGAGTAAATTACATAGGTTGATATATAAATATTAAAACAACCCTGTATTCTTACTATAAAACTAATTCAGTTATGATGCACCATATTTGCTAATATTGGTTAAGAAATTGTATATTCATGAGGATATTAATTCCGAGTTTGATTTTCTGGAAGTTCATCTTTTAGCTTTTGGTACCAGGGTAATGTTAACCTGTTTTATGGAAAAATTGTGTAGAAATAGTATAATCTCTTTGTTCAGCCATTTATAGAATTTAACTATGAATGTATGTGGGACTGTGTGTTCTTTGTGGTAAGGTTTACAAACTACAAATTCAGT
>NW_011888799.1:10457941-10490412 GCF_000151845.1 Pteropus vampyrus
TATTCATTCACCTATTGATGGTTATTTGGATTGTCTCAAACTTTGGCTATGGGATATAAAGAAGCTATAAACATTTGGGTATACATCACTGTGTGGGCATATGTTTTCATTTCTCTTGGGCAGATATCTAGGAATAGAATCGCTGAGCCATATGTTACTTAAATTTATAAGAAACAGTTAAATGGCTTTTAAAAATTGTCATTTTTACATTCTCACTAACCAATTATCAGCATTGGCATGGTCAGTCTTGAATTACAGCTATTCTATGCGGTTTGTAGTGATATCTTACTACAGTTTTAGTTTACTTTTCTGTTCATTGCCTATATAGAAATGTGTGTGTGTGTGTGTGTGTGTGTGTGTGTGTGTGTGTGTTTGTGTGTGTGTATTAGTATATTGATCTCATATCTTGGAGCATTTGCTAGCTTACTCATATGTTCTGGTAGTTTTTGTAGATTCCTCAATGTATATGGAGATATTGGTTCTGCATGTGTCACATGAGAATAAAGACAGTTTTAATTCTTCCTTTCTAATCTCTATTTATTTTTATTTTTTGATTTATTGAATGGGCTGGTAATGATTAAAGTGAGAATTATTTCCTTCTTGCTGATATTAGAGTAAAAATATTCAGTTTTTCATCATGTTCTTTTAACTGACAGTTCATTATAGATTCATTTTATCAAGTTGAGAAGTTTCTCTTCTATTATGAATTTGTTGAGACTTTTTTTTAGTTGTAATGGCTAACGACTTCCCTCAAAGTCTTTTTCTGCATTTTTTTGTGATAATTGTAGTTTTTTAAAAAGTATATTACTAGAGTAAATTACATAGGTTGATATATAAATATTAAAACAACCCTGTATTCTTACTATAAAACTAATTCAGTTATGATGCACCATATTTGCTAATATTGGTTAAGAAATTGTATATTCATGAGGATATTAATTCCGAGTTTGATTTTCTGGAAGTTCATCTTTTAGCTTTTGGTACCAGGGTAATGTTAACCTGTTTTATGGAAAAATTGTGTAGAAATAGTATAATCTCTTTGTTCAGCCATTTATAGAATTTAACTATGAATGTATGTGGGACTGTGTGTTCTTTGTGGTAAGGTTTACAAACTACAAATTCAGTTGTTTTATATATATGGTTCACCATGTTCACATTTTTTTTCCTGAAGTTTTGAGTTTGTTTTTTGAAATATACACTGGATATAGAGTTTTAAACTGTAATCATCTATCTATCTATCTATCTATCTATCTATCTATCTATCTATCTATCTATCTATCATCTATTTATCTATCTATCTATATCTTTATCAGTTTCAAAATGTTATTTTATTAACTTCTGGCTTTCATAATTCTGATGGGTAATACACTATCATTTTCATGTTTGCTTTTGTTATGTAATTTGTCTTTTTTCTCTGGTTACTGTTAAGATTTTCTTTTATCATTGTTTTTTTAGCAATTTTATTTTGATGTGTTTGTGCTTTATTTTTGTAGTTTGTTCTTCTTCTAGGTATTGAACTAGTATTGTCGTTTTATTAAACTTTGAGAACATTTTAGCCTCTTTTTCTTCAATTCTTTTTTGTTTGTGTTTCTCTTGATCCATCACTTTTGGAACTCATCTTCTATGTATACTAGATAATTTTATTTTATTGCATAGGTTATTGATGCTCTCAGTTTTATTTTATCTCTCTTTTTCATTTTCAGTAGATCATTGCTAGATCTGTAAATCTAGCTATTAGGGAAATGCAAATCAAAACCACAATGAGATACCCCTCACACTTGTTAGAATGGCTATCATCAACAGAATAAGTAATAAGCGTTGGAGAGGTTATGAGGGAAAAAGGAACCCTCATACACTGCTGGCAGGAATGTAAATTGGTAGAGTTGCTATGGAAAACAATATGGCTATTCCTCACAAAATTAAGAATAGAATTACCATATGACCCAGCAAGTCCTCTTCTGGGTATCTACCCCCAAAATTTAAAAACATTTATCTGTAAAGATATATGCACCCTGATGTTCATCGCAGTATTATTCACGGTGGCCAAGACATGAAAACAACGGAAGTGTCTTTCAATAGATGATTGGATAAAGATATATGTGTGTGTGTGTGTGTGTATATGTATATACACACACAATGGATTATTACTCAGCCATAAGAAAAGATTAAATACTGCCATTTGCAACAACATGAGTGGATCTTGAGATTATCATGCTAAGTGAAATAAGTCAGACAGAAGTCGAGAACCATATGATTGCACTCATATGTGGGGTATAAAACTGAAAGCAACAAATAAACAAGACAAACAAACAATAACTCATAGACACAGACAACAGTTTAGTGGTTACCAGAGGGAAAGGGGGGAGAAGAGGAGGTAAAAAGGGGTAAAGGAGGTCAAAGGTGTGGTGATAAAGGAGATTTAATTTTGATTGGTGAACATACAATGTGATATACAGATGGGGTATTATTGAAACCTATATAATTTTATTAACCAATGTAACCTCAATAAATTTAATTAAAAAAAGAAAAAATGTAAAATCCTCAATGTAATGCCATTTTCAGAAATACTTCAGAAGACTTTTTCAAATGTGTAAAAAGAAAAAAAAAGACTAGAACATTTTCAAACAGTATTCTAGAGTAGTCAAGAGCCATATAGAGGGATTCTTGTCCTCTATTTGTAAATTTTTACAGACCTAAAAGAAGAGAAGCAGAAAATATAAATTGAAAAGACAAATAACCAACTTATAAAATCTCCAAATGTGTCTGAACTTTTCAAAGAGACTTAGAATATAAACCAGCTAGAAATTAAAACTAAATTATGACCTTCCATATAAAATAAAACTATCTGATTATTCCAGAAATACAGGAAGATATTAAAAATATGAAACTTGAGAATTTAAAATAAATAGAAAATGCTTGAGGGGAAGTAAATTTTATTTGCCTTTGTTTACAGAAAACACTCAAAATATTGAAGATTTGTAACAACACTTAGTTACTCCCAGTTTCTCATCCTATAAATATTAGTTTGTGAACATTATCAGAGGAAATTCTTTTATTCTCTGTGATGTAATGCTTGTAACCTTTATATGTGGTGACATATTTTGGACATTAAAATTCCAGTTGAAATAGATGTTGGAAGAATTTTTAGAGGTCCCTTACATTTCTATTAATGCTCTTATTACATATAACTAATCTAGATATTATAATACTTATACTATGTGGTATTCAAGAATTGGCTATTATCAAAGAATTCCAATGTGCGAAAGTTCCACAACAATTGGATAAAAAATAATTAGAGAAGAGTCAGAAAAATATAGATGAATTCTCATAATATCATAAACTTTATAACTATGCAAATGTTAAGATATGCTTTAAAATTGTGAAATCAGCAACATGGCACACATACAGTCTAGACTGATTCTTTTAGAATTTCATAAGCTTTTCTTTTTATGTGTGGCTACACTGTAGAGATACAAACTCAGCAACACGACACATCCCAGTGACCCATGGTTTATTACAGCTAAATCTTGGGCCAGCCAGTAGCCAAGAATTATTCTTTTTGTCTCAAAGCAATTGTAACATTGGATACATTAATCAAAGTCATCTTTCAATAATCTAGCCATCTCAGACAGAGTTCAATATGTATTAAAATATACTAACCTCTTTTGTCACATTTCAATACCCTTACTGGTGAAGGAGATCTGATGATTGTGCTTTATAGTTTGAAACATGCCCATACCTCAGACAAGTATTGTATACTTCAATACCAAATTTTATTTAATATTTTTTTGGATATTATCTTTATTACTCATGACTAAAGTCTTCATGCAGGGACCTCTCATAGAGTATAATTCATGAAGAGGTCCAAGGATTCCATCACAAGTACACAAAATTTGCTTTCTAATTTTGAAGAGAACAGTTAGAAATTGTTAAATTGCAAGATCCTAGTGGGTATGATTTAATAAAGCCATAATGGCTGTCTAATGGCATCAAATAATTTCAAACAGATATTTGGTAAACTACTCCATGAAGCAACCCATCACAATAAGGATGAATTGGGATGATTTGAAACACCAGTGGAGAAATTTTCTTAGGATGAATTTTATGTTATTACTTTTTTTCTATGGGTGTTTAGTACATGCTAAAGGAAAGACCTGAAAGGATTGTTTAAAAAAAAACTAATAGTACTCCACAATAAAGCTAAAAAATATTTATAGGAAGACAAAAACAAAAACAAAAAACAGGCACCTAATAAGGCTTGCAAGGTCCAACTCTAAAGGAAAACCCCAAGGTATGCAAAGCAGACAAACGTGACTATAATGAAAAAGAAAATCATACCTTTTAATAGAACCCGATTTCTTTAAAAAAGAAAATTATTATTATTATTTATGCCTACAGCATCTGGTCTTCCTAGGTGGTCTCTCATCCAAGTACTAACCAGGCACGACCCTGCTTAGTTTCCGAGATCAGACATCAGGCTTGTTCAGAGTGGTATGGTCATAGACCGTGGATTGTGGCTCCACTGGGGCATGAACCCAAGACTTTCTAGGTGTAAAGCAGTCGTGCAAACCGCTACACTATAAAACCACTTCCAGAACCCTATTTCTATCTGGTGTTATTTTCCTTCTCCTTGAAGGAATTCTTTTAACATTCCCTACATATTGCCTTTAAATCTTGTTAGACAAGATTTAATAGAATCTAGCCTGCGGCTCATTTACTCCACAATTGAGGCAAAGATTTTCTGAGTAATCTACTTGATACTCTGTGAATTATTAGAATTTCCACTCTAGTTGATGAGAATGGGCATTTGTTTTTTCACACCTATTGGAACTCAAAGAATTATTGCTTTTAATCTTTCCATATATTTCTTTCCTCAGTCTCAAGATGTTATCTCATGTGCATGTACTAATTAGTATTCAGCTGGTAATTCAAGGGGAACCCTTTAAGATCTCTGGAGTTTTTCTCTGTGCAAGATTTTCCTCTCTATGACTCTGCACTCCAGATTCTATTAACTGTGGCCTTTCCATTCTCTCTGCTATGTCTCCTCAAACCTCTATTTGGTTTTCTTCTCTTGTGCTGGGACATGGAAAGCCTTGCAGAAAATAAGAGAGTTCACCTTGTTTATTTCCTCTCCCTCAGTTATAGCTCTTTTATTGCTGATATAAAATGTTTTGAAAATCATGTTTCATATATTTTGTTCTTTTTTAAAAATTTAAAAATTTATTTATTTATTTTGGGGGCAGGAGGATAAATCTAGTCCAGGTTGCTCTATCTGGCTAAAAAGTGGAAGTCGTAAAAATAGGCTCTTTTCTCTTTGCCTAAATTTTAATATATCTAGGTTTTGTAGATGAGGAAGGAGACATTTTTAATGAAACAAATGTACATTAGTATTCTTTCTATCCCTGATATTCATTTACTTACATAAATCCCACTGGCTAAGAGGCAATTAGACAGCAGATGGTTTAGATCAAATCAATTAATTTGAATGGTATGTTCTGTGAATAACTAGGACTACCAAAGTGTGTGTTCAAAAAATACTGTTCTTTTAACAACAATCTTTATGATTTTGATAGTCCTTGAGGAAGTTCAACTCAGGTTCACCTGCAATATTTATCAAAATTATTATATAGCATTCTTATTATATTTGGAGTGGCCAGAGACTAGCAATATTGTTATTTAGTATTTATCTTATCAAGTATTTATCAATAGCATTTCTGAAGATGCCAAAATACTTTTTTTTCACAAGCAAGTACTACTATGTGGATTAATTACACTTTCATTATTTCTCATGTTTATTCTTGAAAATGTACCAAAAGAAACCATGAATTAGATGCAACTTAAATCTCTGAGCAATTGAAAAAAATTAGAATTCATTAAACAGCATACTTTTATATCTTGTTTCCTCTATAATAAAACAAATGCTCCAAGGTTAGGACCTATGTCTTAATCTCTTATGTTTTCCCCACAGCACCTAGCGTGATGGTCCTTTACTATGTGTGTCTAATGCCATTATTATTCTTCAGTTGATTAACAGTTAATTTAATTCACTCTGATAGGTATGCTAGGTCTAAATGAAAAAACACCTGGAGAAGTATGCTCTATTTAATTTCTTCCATAAGCACATTTGTAAAATAGGGACAACGTCAGCACCCACTTATAGCAATGTTGTGACTATTGATTCAGATATGTTTAAAGCTCTTAGAACAGCAGCTGGAACAAAATAAATATTTAATAAATTATAGGTGTTATTTTTATTACCAAATTATTTATAATAAAGTAACTACCAAACCTGCTTATAATTTTTATTCATCTTATATTAAAAATGGCACAAAGTCTCAGTTATATCTCAATGTATAGAATAAATTTACCTGTATAATTTTCCAGCATAGTAAATTACCAAAAAAAAACCTTTAAACCCTTTTATTCTACTCCATCAGTATCAACTAATTGTAAAATTGAATATATGTGAATTTTTCAGAAAATGGTATTGACCATCATATAAAATAAAATCATGTTTAAGAGAATAGTAAAAGTACTACACTAACGTTCTATTGTTAGAGGAAATCTGATAATTCAATATAAAGTAATTTAAAAAGTATAGGTAAAACAGTAAGTCTTGTATTGATGTAAAAGAGATTTAAAGTCAAAAATAAAAATACCAATCATTTAAAAGAAAGTCAAACTTAACTTTCTTTTAACACTTCAACAAATATTTATTTATGAGATATCAAGATAAATGATAGCAATCCCCATCACCAGGGAGCTTACAGGCCTGTGCTGAGGGTGGTTACAGATAGAGATGGTTTCAACGTATTACTAAGTGCTATGATAGCATCAACCCAGAGAGGGAGCACCAAGCCTGGCTTCGAGTTTGAGTGAAATTTGAAGAATGACCTGATGCCTCTGCTGATTTGAAAAGATAAAGAGGAATTAGGTTGGCAAAGAAAAGCAAAAAACAGCACGGACAGAGAGAAAGAAGGAGGAATCAATACGCTATTCAGTATTTCTAGAGCAGAAACTATATAGCAAGTAGCAGTAAGGAGTAAGTCTGGAGAGTTAGAGTTCAGGGTACCTTAAGCTCCGTACACATGCAAAAAGCTGGGCTTTATTTTGTAGCAATAGAGAACCACTTATATTTGTCTTTGAGGTTATCTGTCCTAAGACATTGTGGACAATATCTTGTTTCGGTAGTAAAAATAGTGTAATCTGGCCTGAATAAAAAATAAAAATAAAAAGATCTGTAAAAGAAAAGCTAGGTACTGCTTCAAATTACAGCCATTGTATCATAGAAATATTAATCTTAAAGCTAGAATAAACATTAGAGATCATTTAATTCTACTGCCTAAATTTACAAATAGGAAAATTTGGTCCTGGAGGCAATCAGAGGCCTGCTGAAGACATACTTATAGAAGACACAGAGTTGTATTATAGTTAAGGTCTGAACATACACAAGGGTGCACACATATGCCTTGCACACACTTATGCAAACATTCAAATAAAAAGCCATTATTGGAGGTAAGGGTGTCCAATGTGTGACTACAAGTTTTGTAAAGTGAATCATTGAGTCACCAATTTGGTCTACAGTGCAAGAATTTTAGTTTTTATATAAGGATATATTACTAATCTACACACACACACACACACACACACACACACACACACACACACACACACCACATCTGAGAATAAATAAATGGCATTATGTATGCCCATATTCTATATAGAAAATCATAATAAAGCATGAAATTAAAATGCAATGATCTTTTAAAAAATGTAAATATGATTGAATTCAACTTTATACATATTTAGTTTCTTTTCTACATTTTGAGTGCCATAAACAAAAATATTTGTTTTCCTCTCATTTTGGTTTATACTAAAATGAAAGTTGACAAAAATAGAAAAACTATAATAACTCAAAGATTATGCATATAGTCTTTAAAGTATAAATCTAACATTGTATTTATTAAATTATTTTTGTTTCCTGTCAATTCATCTATATGTTGATAATTTCAAGAAATTCTATATACTCAAATGTATAAATTACATGAAATCTTTTGAACTCCTGAACTTAAGCCAAATTACTTACAACTCCAGATCTTTCTTATGCTTTCCACTAACTACATCAAGGAAATCAACGTCAGTGCTTTAGGACTGAATTAATCACCTGACAAACCTATTCCTCTTTCTGCGTTTCCTAGTTCTGAGGAGGACAATATCATCTACCACGATGCTGAAGCACAAACGGGAAATAGTCTTGATTCATGCTTCTTGCTCACCTTCTACACCTAATAAATCAAGTTCTTCAGTTCTATATCCGAACTATCTCTAAGTTCTGTCTACTTACAGTCTTCTATATTTTCACTGCTCTAATCCAGTCTACTGGTCTCTCACATTAACACTAGCTTTGTTGCAGTCCATTTTTCTCATTCTGTTAGGGAAATGTGAATGTCATGCCCTATATTAAAAACAAAACAAAGCAAGTAAATCAACTTATATGACTTCACTTCATCCTTAACATAAATTCTAAACTTCTTCATATTGCCTAGAAGGACTTCGCTATTTTTTCTTTCTTTATTCATGAAACAAATATTAATCAAGGATCTAGTATGTGCCAAACAATGTTATAATCAATATAGTTCCATATATTCAGTTATAGTAGAATATATTTTTTAAGAAAAACCATTCCATTGAGAACAAACAAGATGCTAGAAAATAATCTTAAAAGTTATATTATAAAAACTGACAAGTTAGTAGAGAATGACCAGGCCAAATCCTAAGAGAGAGCCAAAGCTCAATGGTACAAGCTGAGCATCTTATGTCAATTTTGCCCAGAGAGAAAACTAAATTATGGGACTAAGTTATATATTTTTAAAAATGGAAACAAATATTAAAGGCCAGGCCTCGACTGAATTTACTAGACTATTTCAACATTGAACTTGATCCTTGAGTATCTACTTGCTGCTATAGACCAAATGTCTGTGTCCTCCCAAGTTCATATGTTAAAACATAAGCCTCAACATAATGGTATTAGGAGGTGGAGCCTTTAGGAAGTGATTAAGTCAAGAGGGTGAGGCCATCATGAATGGGTTTAGAAGTCCTTATAAAAAAGACCCAGAAGAGCCTGCTTGCCTCCTTTCAACATGTGGAGACACAGAGAAAAGACAGCCCTCAGTGAACCAGGAAAGGGGCTCTCACCAGACACTGAATCTACCAGCAACTTTATCTTTGACTTTTAAGCCACCAGAACTGTGAGACATAAATGTTCGCTGCTTAAGCCATTCAGTTTAAGGTATTTTTGTTGTAGTCGCCCAAATTGACTAAGGAACTTCTTTTTGGTAAAGATCAACCAAAAGTAAAATCGCAACTTTTCCCAACACATCCAGGGAATTTCCTGGAGAATTTCTCTGGCTTTGAGCAGAGGAAGGGCAAAAAACAGATGGCTAATTTTACCTTGAGATTTACCCATTGGCTGATGCTAATTGGATTAGCAGTCCAATTCACACCCTCAAGATTTAGGGTTCAGTTTCAAGTTGTCTCACATTGGTAGTGGTCCTAAGTAAGTACCTGACAGAAACAAATATCAATTGTCTCTGAATGAAGGCAATTTATCTGATGCCTCAGGAAATCTTCACATTCTTTTTTACAGGCAATGACCAATACACAGTAATAGATGATCAAAAACACAAGGAAACAAAGAACAAAAACTAGTATAAACAACAGACAGTAGAAACAGATGAGAAATCTTCAAATATTGGAATTACTAGACTCATAAAATAACTTTTTTTTTTACTACATTTAAATACATAAAGAACATTGAAAATGTCTGCAGGGTACAAGAGCAATAAACATGTAGAAAAGCATATATTTTAAAAGCGTGAAGTAGGGCTTTTAGAAGTGATTATACAATAAGTAAAAATAAAAACATAACTGGGTTTAGCACTGCATTAAACTAAACTGAAAGTAAAATAAATTAAATAGAAGACAATTGAAAATAATTCCAGAGGGCGGTATAAAATATATATAAAAATTAAAAATATGGAAAAAATGTAATAATTATAGTGAATAGAGTTATAAAGTATACATTAATTGTAGTTCTAGAGGAAGAGTGGGGAAGGGGGTGGAGTTAAAGGAACATTTGATGGGATAATGGCTGACAGTTTTATAGAACTGATAAAAGATGACAATCTACATGGCTGATTTTTTTTTCCTTGTTTTAAATAGCTTGTTTTCTGTATCCCCACCTCCAACCTATCACCCATTTTGGAATGTAATCATCATGGCTACAAGAAGTGATACAATACGGAAATACATACACGTAAATTCATACAAAAAGAAGAAAAATTAGAAAATGCGTGTTCTGAAATAAGAATTAAATTCTGATAGTATAATAACTGGGTGACATTTTAAAATGAATTGGTCAGAAAATGCATTTCTGAGGAGAATTCAAAAGTTTAAATTGTAATATAAATGACCAGAGGGAGCCAGCCATGAGACGATAAGGGAGATAGTATTTTAAGCATAAGAAACAGCTAGCACAAAAGTTTTAGGGTTGGAAAGAGCTTGGTAAATTCTAAACAAAAGGCTTCTGTGTCTGCACCATAAGCTGAGCGGCATGAAATGAGGTCCAATAGATAGGTGATGGTCGGATAATACATTGTAAACCAAGGTAAGGAGTTTTGGTTGTATGCATGTATGTACATATGTATGTATTTATTTTTCCCCTTCACTTTTTTTAAGTAACAGCTTGATTGAGATATAATACACATGTCTCTTTATTGAAATAGAATTTACTCACGTAAAATTTACAATTTAGTAGTTTTTATCTTATGTTTATTTATTTTGAATTATAATATTGTATATATTTAAGGTGTATGATGTGTTGGTTCGTTATACCTATATGCTGTATAATCGTTTTATTTAAATGTAATGGAAATTTTCTGTAGAGGAAACTGACCTACAAAATCACCAAAAAAAGGCACGACTGCTATAATTTAACAATGTGGCCTTTAGTTTATGACTGTGAATGGAAAGCTAAAGCTTATCAGACATATGGGAAAAGTCAGTAGGCAAATATAAAGCCAAATATATCTTATTTGATATACATTAAATGCAGTGGAAAATAATGCCTCTGCATAATGTAGGCATAGTAGCTATATGATCTAATTTATACTTTACGGAATTACTTGGCTGTCCTGAGGAGAAAGATTTTAGAAGCACAGAAATGGAGTCAAGGAAACCAGATAAAGAAACTTTCAGGAGGATCTGCCAATAGATGGTACTCTGGTTATACTACAAACTTGTTAACTTGTTAACTGATAAGATATTGATGGCAATCGAAGGGAGGTTTAGGGATATTTTTAGATTTGAGCTCAAGCAAATAGGGGATTTAGGTATCCTTTGCAGAGATGAGGCAGACTGGGGAGAAGAAGGATTTGAATAAGAGGGAATCAGAGTCCTATTTCGGCCGCCTTATGTTTGAAATACTTATAAGGCACCACGTGGAATAGTAAAAATACAAGTTGGCTATTAGTGTTTGGAATGCTGGAACTTGGTCAAGGCAGGAAATATTTACTTAATAATCACCAACATTTAAATAATATAGGCCATGGGTCAGGATGAGGTCACTGAAGAATAGTAGGTCTATAAAGAAAACAAATCCTAGGGCTCTATAGCAGCGGTCCCCAACCTTTTTGGCACCAAGGACAGGTGCTCCTATGAAAACCTAATGCTTGATCTGAGGTGGAGCTGAGGCAGTGATGCTAGCGTTGGGAGCAGCTGTAAATACAGATAAAGCTTCGTTTGCTTGCCTGACACTCACCTCCTGCTGTGTGGCCCGGTTCCTAACAGGCTACAGACCGGTATCTGTCCGTGGCCCAAGGGTTGGGGACCCCTGCTTTATGGCACTCCAACATTTTGATGACACAGAAAATATTATAGGAAAAAAGACTAAGAAGGAGTACCTGGTAAAATAAAAGGAAAAGCAGGGAGGTGGTGCAAAAGAAAACAAGATAGTTTTTCAAGACGAAAGGAATAGACAGCAATATCATCTCTGCAGGAATTCAGGGCCTCAAAGGGTGAGTCTAAGGATTTGCTATGGCATAGAGATGATGCTGAATGAAGACCTCCAGATATACAGGAATAGAAAATTTCAGTGATATTTCTAAATATTAGCCAACAATTTTGATTAAAGTTTATTATGGTCTCGAAAGCAAGAATACTGCTTTTCATATATGAAATATTCAATAATATTCTTTCATTTTTTTCTCCATTTCTTCTCCCTCTCATTTTGTTGCATCTCCAGCATCAGGGCAGCAGTTCTGGTCCAGTTGTGGCCTGATGTTGGTGCCCTCTCAATATGGTCAATGCTCTTTTTCTCATGGGACATTTTTATTCATTGTAATCTGTTTTTAAATAATCCCAAGGATACCAAATTTATTTTTTTAAAAAAACTTTTATTTTCTAAATAAATTGTTTCTTTCGAGATCATTTGTTTGGTTTATTCATTTTGGTCCTTTTTTATAACCAGTTTTCTCTCTGTATACGATGATCTTTAGCTATCCATTCATAGTTATGGATTAAAGACAAGGTTGATGAGTACTTGCTGGGGTCTTTGTGATTTTGTAGGTCAGTTTTCTCCCCCAACAATGCAATAGCTCTCCCTTCAGTGTAATAGCTAACTGCGGTCATGTAATGTGAGAATTGTTCATGCCAACAGCCTTGCTTCCATGTAGGTTGCATGAGTAGACGGTCTGGAGCATTCTATATTTGCCAAAATTAGAGGGGATTTCCTTTGTATGTGGAATATTTTAGTTTAAGTCACTCATATTGAGCTATTTGTCATTCATTTGTTTGTTTGTTTACATTTGCATGTAATGAGGAGGTACAAAGTAAAATGAAATCCTGTCGTGCGTGTGTGTGTTTTTTTTGGCCTCAGGAGCTAAAATTTCCAGGAGGAGCACTTCTGAATTCTTCTTTATGCTTTATCTGAAAGACTTCATCTTCTCCCTATATACAGGGAAGCACAGGCACAAGTGTCATGCTATTCTGGATATACTGAGTAAAAAAAAATGTTATCTTTACATCATATTCCAACTACCTCTTGACTTCAACCTGAGAACTTACTTCTCTGAGACAACCCAGCAAAACCTGCTCTAACTCTGATTCTCTCTGCTCTGTTTTGGGCTGTGATTCCCTCCATTCTATTATCTCCAACAAAATGATTCTATTTGCTTTCTAGAAGTCTGGTCTTCTCATGGCATTTTTTCTGTCCAATATTGCTATTTTTAAAATAGATCTTTTCTGTCACTTCAGAAAAATATTAGGAAGAAAGGGCCAAAGCTGATTGTATTTAACCAATCACATTCATCTGGAAGCATCCAATTCTGAACCAAGTTTTGTTAAGAACTGCTTATTTATTCTGCATATTTGCATTATGAAGGGAATAAAAAAAACAAAAAACAAAAACACAGAACTAGGCCCAAAGTCAAATGAATTAAATCAAAGTTTCTAGGGCAGGGGACTAGGCAGCTGCAATTTTTTTTTTTAAAGCTCTCAAGCAATTTAAATGTACAGCCAGTTTGATAGATTGTTATCCCTCTTTTTTGCTGATAAATTGCAAAATCCTTGGGGGCAAGAAAGTAAGATTACTAATTTACGTAACCAGTGCTTTATACATCAGCAAATAAAGGTTTATTAAATTGAATTAATAGTACTCTGAAAAATTCAGAGTGAAAAAATTAAGGGTAAGTTTTCATTTTTATTTTCTCGGAGTTCTGAGAATGAAAAAAAAACTTTCTGAAAATGTATTCATCTCAATTTTCTGTATAAGTAAATAATCTAAATTAAACAAAAATCTACAATCCATGGGATGTTATGAAAAACGTGCTTTTTTTATGATTAATTGCACAAGTACATCCATGCATACACATCCAACGTTCACACTCATGCGACTTATCTATTTGTTCTTATAGTTGAAATAATTTAATATTTTCATTTGAGATGTAAATTTTTCAGTCATCAAGATAGCAATTTCCATGATCAGGTAATGCCCAGAATTAGATTTGATGAGTTTCCAGGGATTACTTTTCTCTCATTTTGTTTTCTATGCTATTAACTCGGTTTAGTTCATCTGGGATAGTGTGGCACAGACTAATAAATAAACTGACTATCCAGCACAGACTCTAAGCTGGCAACTATGAATCATCAAGCTATAAATATGCTGGGAGCCTCCAGAGAGATGCTGATAAATTACAGGATGGAGCGTTTTCTGTAAGTGCTGCTGAATCTTGAGAGGTAGTCAATACCTAGGTTCAGAACTTTACCTATTTTTTTAAATTTAAGCAAAACAATCTATAAAATGTAATGTTGAATAAAATTAATAATAAACAATATTTTTCATGCACTTTTATACTCCAGTGTTATGTGCACTCTGACAATCTTTTTGATCATTCAGATCTGAGAATTTCTCTCTAATTATGCCGAGTTTGATCCTGAATCTTATTAAACTGATCTGCTCTCAGATCTCCCCATTGATGGATAAGCCCTGCAGATGGAACAACTCTCTTGACGTCTGCTGCTGGGAGAGAGATAGGTCAAATCCACAATTTGAAAAAAAAAAAAAATTCTTTCAAATTGGCTGTGATACCAATTGGTTGCTACATAGAGTGTATTATATTTTCACAGTGCTGTTCTACAGCAAAAGCGTAAATCAGAAAATTATATTTTTACCATTGGAGTTCCTTTTTAAAAATGTTTAATTGTGGCAAAAAAACATGTAACATAAAATTTACCATCTTAACCATTTTTTAGTATATAGTTCAGTAGTGTTAAGGATACTCATAATATTCTGAAACCAGTCTCCAGACTTTTTCATCTTGTAAAACTTAAATTCTGTACCCATTAAACAACTCCCCATATCCACCTACCATGCAGCCCCTGGTAATCACCATTTTACTTCTCCTTTCTATGAATTTGACTACTCTAGATATCTTGTATAAGTGAAATCATATAGGATTTGTCTTTTTTTGTGACTGGCCTATTTCTTTTAACACAATGTTCTCAAAGTTCCTTCGTGTTGTAGCAAGTGTAAGAATTTTTTTCTTTATAAGGATAAATAATATTCCTTATAGTATGTACACATCACATTTTGTATATCCATGTATCCAGCAATAGTCATGTGAGTTGCTTCCATTTGGGGGCCATTTTGAATAATGCTGCTGTGAACCTGGGTTGGAGCTCCCTTTTATAAGTATTCTAACTTTTTAAAATCATTTCTCTCTACAGATAACCAAATTTAACCATTTTGCTGTCTGGACTGATTGTAAAGATTCCTAAGTCCCATCCTAAATTTGCTGAATCAGAAGGTATTGGGAAGGGATTATAGGGTATTACTTTTTTTTAAAATACTGTATCAGATAATTTTGATAGAGATTTAGGAACCTATCCTTATAATTTAGATTATTTAAAGTAATATCTATACTTCTCTGATAAAAGATCATCAGAGGCTTTTTCTGAGAGAGAAACCTCTGCAGGGAAAAAAAAAGAATCACCTACACAGAGTATTTTATTAGAACTCATAATCTCTCCATTTGTTTCTGTGAACTTTATTCTTAAATGAAGGGAATTTGTTAATAGGCATTTCCAGGTAAAGAATACTGTAATTAAATCTTACCAGCATGGCCAGCTAACTAGTTGTAACTTGAGATTTTTACTTATTTTTAACAATGCTAAAGGCTAGTTTATCAGCTTTGACAAACAGTTCGTGAATTTTTTTGAGTGCTATATTCTTTATCAATGTTAAAAATTAAGATGTTAATGAAGAAAACATCAGGAAAGTGGGGAAACCAGATTACTGAATCACTATATTAACACTTTAGAAAAATCTTTACACTGCTTAACTCATATTTTCATGAATAATCTCACATAGTTTATTCATATGGAAAGTCATTTTTCTGTTTCATTTTAATAGGTATGTCTACATTTTTAAATTAAAAAACCCTATATTGTACAATTTTTTTTATAGAGTACTTGACCATATATTTAATTTAGAATGACTTTATGTACCCACAATCTTAAAATTATTTTGGCGAAATCTATTATTATGCTTTCTTCTAACAGCACTATCATAACTGTGTTCATGTCCAATTAATATTTTCCATTATTTTTTCCTTTAAAAATATTTGACTTGTCTACATATTTTGAACATTCCCAGTGTTGCCAAGTATCTAGATATTTTGTGCTATAAGGGCGATAGTTTTAGATAACTTAATTGAACATTTACACATTGTAAACAAGAATCCTTAGCAAACATCTGATATGGATTACATTTTCCAAAATATAACTCTCAAGAGGCGCATTTAAATTTTTAGTTTTATTTATTTGGTAATGTAGTATTAAACTATAAATAGTACTTATGTTTATATGAGCACTTTGATACAGACCATGGAACTGTTAGCATTTTATAGGCTTTAGAAGGACAGTCAACCTACTGAACACGCTCAAGTCACTGTTGAGTGTTTCTGATATTCCAAATTCTGTGTTAAAACCCTATATATAAAAATAATAACATATTAAAAAGTACATATTTTAAAAAATATTCACAATCTATATTCAAAAAGAAAGGTGAATTATCAAAATTTTAATGATAGTTACATTTACAGCACGTTATGCCATCCTAGTGGATTTTTTTAATTGGGAGGAAAAAAAAGTGATGTTAGGGAATAAATAGGCTAAGGAACTTAAAACATTTTATTGTCTTTGGAAGAAATAATTGAACATGTATTCTTTGAGAAATAAGTTGAATGAATACTTACTTAGGGAATCAAAAGTGGGCGTCAGTTAATTATTGATTTTCCAAGAGCGATGAGAAGGACAAATATTGAGTTTATCCTAGGACATTAGAAAAATAGAAAGACATTTGCCAACAGAACCTAAGAAGCCCTTTAACAATATTACCTTTCCTCAACATCTTTTCCAAACTGGATAGCAGAATCCCTTACTTTTTAAGAAAATAATTGAAAACGTCTGATACAAAAATTCAAATTTATATAAAAGCAATGAGTATAATAAATTAATTTTTCTGAACTTATCACCCAACTGAAACGATTATCAGCATATGCTAATAAACTCAGTTGGGTTCTATTATTCATGCACTGGATATCATACAAAAACAGAATCTGAGATCTTGATAGTTCAGACTCTAAATCTTGAATCCCACCTATCAGCTCTCAAGCCCTCATATCTTATGTAGAAAAATGTAACTAAATTGGACAAACCAATATGTCTGAAAAATAGAAGCAATAGATTATGGAATAAAATGTTAACTGAGCAATGCTAACAATGAACTATCAGAAATACATTACAAACATATATTGCTATAAGCCAAAGAAAAGAATACTGATAATGTTGAGAGGGATCCAGGAAGGATGTGTGGACTACAAAAGGCAATACCTGAGTGTTAGACAAAGTGCCAAATCTTTGCACAATTGATTTATGGCAGATTTAAATTGAAAATGCAAGAAACTTCCATAGTAAGATATAGACAAACATTGTTGATAAAACTCATAGTATGATACTGGCTTACTTATTAAACAACATGGAAAACTTTATATTGAATAATGAAATAGTACAGGCATTTCCAAAAATGTTAAGAACAGAATAAAAATATTTATACAACATTATTTAAAAATATTTCTCTATAGTTTTTGCCATTCAGACAATTGCACAAATATATAATGCATTGTGTGTTCAATAATACATCATAATGCAATATACGGATGATATATTATTGAATTGTACACTTGAAACCTGTATAATTTTATTAACCAATGTCACTCCAGTATATTTAATAAAAATTATGTAAGTATTTGAAAGGAACAGACAACATAACCCTTATTTGCTAGGAGCAAAATTTTTCTACCTCAAAGCAAAAACAATAATTGATTTACTATTAGAATTAGATATAATTTTTAAATGCATTTGACTATTAGATAAAAATAAAAATATCAATGGCTTTTTTTTTTTTACCAGTAATAGACCTTTGGAAAATGCAATTAAAACCATATTATAGTAGCAATAGCTAGGATAAGTCTAAGAATAAATATGAAGAAAGAAAATATTTATGGAAAGAAAAAAAACAACAAAATACTGTCAAAGGCCATAGAAAAGACACGACTTACAGGAAAGACACAATATATATAATATTTTATATAAACAAATTATTTCTTAATATTCAATGACTTTATTGTCATTATATTAAAATGGAAATGGAAATTTATCATTTAGCAGAAAGACCACTAGGGAAAATAAATGGACAAGAATAGGAAATACCATTTATAATTAATAACATTAAGGAAAAAATCCCATGATATTAAAACATATTAAAATTTCATAGAAATCAATAGAGTGCTCTGCTGATAATAAGAATAGACAGACCAATAAATGACAATAGAATGCTCTTGTCCACTTTCCTTAATATCCTTAAGATACAAGTACATGAATATTAATATAAAATTCAATGAAGTTAAATCTGTGCTGTACTAAGATGTATAAATTTTAAGTGGTCTATCTTGTGACCATAGCTCTCTGGAAAACATTAAATAAGGAAAAGTAGACTTGGAGAGAGATTTACCACAGAGAGAAGACAGTGGGCTCCAGATTTTACTAAGACAGTGGTTCTCATTGTTGATGGTATATTAAAATCACCTGATGAAATTTTAAGACAAACCAAAACAGAGATACCTTTGACCAAATGAATAAGAATCATCGTAGGAGGTACTATTTATTGAAATTTTAATAAACAAAAATGAAAAGAATCAGGAAAATCTCCAAATGGTTTTAATGATGAATGAGAGACGAGAACTACTCTAGGAATAACCATTCTCTTCCTTTTACAGGCATTTGGGAATAGACATTCTTCTCCCATAGCAGATAAACTACTAGATGGAAAAGTTAAACAGTGAAGCTGGTCTGTCTGATTCCAAAACATGACCATTTAACCTCACCAAGTTGATCTTTCTTCCAGACTGATCTTATCAAAAGGATAAAATACTTTAGGTTTAAATGAGTAGGCCTCGAATGTCATGTTGTTCCTTGAAAACTATAAATACAAATTATAAATATAAATACAAATAATTATTTTTGTTCATAGTAATAATAGTATTAGGATGAATATATATTAGCTAGTTTCTGACAACCTACAAAAATGGCAGTTTCATGTGGATTAAACTTGCATAACTCTGAAAAGGACATTGCAGTGAAGATTGATGTCACATCTCTCCATAGTTTTCTTGACAAACAATTAAATTTAGAAGTCAATTATAAGACAGACAACACTAAGACAGATTTGTTTACAGAGGGTCATTTATTCTTACAGAAAGCAACATTTAAATTGCAATTATCTAATGGAGTAATAACATTTATCAAAGGTCACTTGCAAATCAGAAGTATAAGGGGTTATTAAAAAAAGAGAGGCAAGAAAGAAGGAAATAAAATAATAGAGAAAGAAAAAAGAAAGAAAAATGAAGGGAAAGAAAAAAGTGAGAGAGAAGGAGAAAAGAGAAAAAGGGAATTTGAAGTCTATCAACTTTGAAAAATTCTACACAGTGTAGCTTTCTGTCATACTCAAACACTACCGCACATAGGTATATTAAAATGATCTTCAGGAAAGAAACCTTTTTAATCTGGCATTTCTCAAACTGTTTAACATTTGATCCAAAAATCTTTTTAACACATAAAGATTATTAACAAAGTGTGATGATAAAAAAAAAAGAAAATTTCTGAAATAGTGCCAATGTAGCATTCTACAAAAAGTATTACACATTGATTTATGTTTATCGTGATAAATGTTTAGTATTTTGGGTCATAATCTCCTTGTTAGAGATTACTTATTTGTGAACTCAAATGCCTATTAATTACTATGAAATGAAAGAAGTTGTTCATATAGTCATAGTACATTTTTGCCTTTTTTTATGGCAGGCTAGTGTCTGAGCCCCAATGGGTCTTGGTAAGAGTCAGACATACTATCTAGTATAAAAGCTAGATGCTTGCTGTCTTGGCTTTCTTTGCAACATGATATAGATGCATGACTTAAGGCTCTGCCAATCAGATGAACCTACCAGATTTGACTCAGTAGTACACTCTCAGGGAGTTAGAGTCAGAAAAAAAGATTCTGGCAGAGAGGAAAATTGAGTTGTGGGGCCAGTGGTAGCAACAGTGCTTGCAACAGTATACTGTGTCCCATGTTAGTGGCATTAATTATGCAAGTGGAGGCATTTAGCTACAGAGTTCTCTTTTCTTGAGGCGAACTCTACAGCATAATTTTGAGCATTATTGCTATCTAAATATCCCCAGATATGGTCCACTCTTCTGGGTAATATATAAACTACCTAATATACTTTAAACAAATTTCTGTTCTACTTATATCAACTGTAATTGTTTTTTCTTGCTTGCACCTAAGAATGTAGATTGATACAGTGGGCTTAATCTTACTGATGAGAAAGAAATGAAATGTTAATGGTGTGAAGAAGCTATAACTCTTCTATGTCTCTGAGATATTTGGTTGTTGGGAAAAAAGTATTATAGAATTCTACAGAGGAGATAATTTTCAGAAGTATGAGGGAGGCAAGTTGCAAGCAGGGTCAGTATGAGTATAGAAGAGAAAAGCAATACACCCACCTGTTTATAATTTATGGCATAATTTAATCTTGCCTTTCTTCATTTGGTTACTGACATTTCTGCATTTTGATTAGCTTAAATTTAACTGCTTCATGAAAGACTTGTTATTGTATCAGATTGTTCTGAGGTTAATAATTTAAAAGCTATCTTCGATGTACAACAAAAGATAACCTAATACAGAAAATATGTAACAGAAATGACGCAATGTCTAACAAAGTGAAATGATCTTTGATAGGATTGTATTATATCTTTCAGAGATAATAATAATAGTGCTTTATATTTGCGATACTCCACAGTTTTCAAAGCTCTGTCAATATATTATCATATCCGAGGCTGATTCCATCAAACACAAAGCTCTCAATTTTATTTTAACTCTTTTGATGGAAATCTATTTCAGATTGAATACAAATTTCTTAAATGGGAAAATATTGAATATAATATAAACTTTTACTTTAACTTTGCATTATTATTATGAATGTAGAGGAGGAAATAGTTTCAGAAACATTCATTTTAATTCAACATACGAAGCACATATTGTGAGCCAGCATCATATTATGCAAAAGGATATAAAAATAAGTAAAACATGGTCCTAAGCTTCAAGAAGCAATAGGCTGGCAGGAGGCAGTAGTATTTATTAATATTCAACAAAGTAAGTATGATGATGAGGCTTAATATCAAGTGCAGTAATTATACTTTCCCAATTTTTTCAAGATTATGGTGAAGACAAAGTTTAAAACCACAAGGTTCAGTGCAGAAGGCAGTTAGATATTATAATCACAAAGCTGCTGCTACTGACGCAGAAAAGGTCACACATATCAAAGTGAAGAAGAAAGGGCAGGGGGTCTTAGAAAGAGAAAAACTTGGGTTCAAATCAACTGAAAGGATGTTCTGATATTTATAAACTGTATGAATGTGGGCAAGCATCCTAACTTTTCTGAGTTTCTGTTTCCTAGTTGGCAAAACTAGAATAATATCTACCTTGAAAAGTTGCATTGAAAGTTAGAATATTGGCTAAGTAATTAGTATAGAATTTTGATTATTTTATAAAGGAATCACTCGAGTTTATAGTGCTGTGAGAAAATCATTCTATCACGGGATTTGGTATATAATCAGCACTCAATACATAATTGTTAAATTGCAAACAGATGAATATATTTGACTGTATTTTGAGATAAGTAGGGCAGGTATTATTATCTCAGGCACTATTATTGTTCATGCTAGAGTCATATTTACTTTAGATAATATAAAACACATTTATGTATCAATTAATTTAAAACTGGACAAAGGAATGACATTCTAAATAGAAAAAGAGCTCAATCTCTGAATTATTTACATAAGTTACATGTTCTGGATACTTTTCTAGTTGCACACAAATAATATTCAAACAAATGGGAACTTTAAATGGAAAAATAATAGTTTTTAGCCTGTGGCATGGACCATTACCACTGAATAATAATAAAAAAAACTAAACAAATTAGTAAATGTTATCTATGAGAAAATCTTATTTAATTACAGGGCTTCAGTTTCTGAATGTTTATGTATGAATTTGAAATATATGAATAGTTATCTTAATGGAGTGAACATATGCAATTCATCCATCATTTTATCACAAATCCATAAATTTAAGTCAAATTTTAGAAATATACTCAAATGCCTTTTGTGAATGGAAAGTTCAAATATAAATGCTTTTTGATTTTCTGACATGCTTAAGAAAATAAGAGAGTATATAGAGATTTAACACTAAGCATCTACTTCAGACCGATGGCAATTCACATGCATCCAGTCTCCAATTCAACCATTCTATCTTCAGTTTTATTGCAATGTGAGTCACTTTTAGTGGTCAAAGGACAGACATGGATAAGAATGGCAATGGGGCAGGCAGAGAGTAGAATATTCAGATACCTAAAAATGGCATGTGGTACATAGTGTTAGCTAAATTACCAAGATCAGGTACCAAGCCACCTGTATAACATAGCAAGGAAGAGTAGAGACCAAAGTGAGAGCTAGATTTCTAAAGGAAATCTTATAGGAAGTCTGAAATGGCTCCCCAGAAATAAGACAGTAGGAATATTCGTGATATGTGATATAACTGAGCACATTTGCATAGACAGCATTTTGTACTAGTCAGAAATCTCTGAGGACCCAAAGGCCTGCACTCATGCTTGTAATTCTTCTCACCTTTCATAATATATTCCTATTATCTGGATATTTACCAACATGATATGTTCTGAATTTGAATCTTAGATCTCATTCTCTCTGTGAACAGCATTGTTATACATGGAAGATGGGTTCCTAGATTAAGCGTATATAATGCCAGGTGCAACACAATAGGATATCCACCAAATGCTAATTTCCTTTCCCATCGAGGCCTTTGTCCACAACTTTCTGATATCTAGAATGCTTCTATCCTCTTGCCTGTGGAAAGCCTCTTCATCAGTCTCACTCCAAAGTAAGTGCCCTGTCTTCACAATCCCAGTTTGATTCCTTTAAGGAACTCTGGTATTGCTCTCATTTATGTTTTTATAGGATTTTGTATGTAACCGTATCACACAAAACCAATCACCTTAAATTATAGATTTGGTGAGATATAAGGGGAAGGAGAAAATGCTGCGTAACTATTTTTCAGGCTTGCAGAGTATGTTGTTATAAGTCTATTTACTTGATGAGGGAGTGGGGGAAATGGAAATCATTCCCTACACTCTAGGGAAATGCCCTCGGCGGGAAGGGAGGGGGCGGGGGAGACGGAATTCTTGGTTCGAGAGCAAGATATCCTGCTGAAGGTCTGTACTGGAGACAGTAGGCAGATATCCTCTGACACAACCTTCTTCTCTGCCATTGTCACTTAATATTGTGTTACTTGTTCAAAATATTCACCGCTCTCCGATATTTTATTGTGTATTTATTTGTTTATTTATTTTATATTTTCAATCTCAGTGTTACGTAAGTTCCGTATAGTCAGTAAAATTGTCTCATTCACCATGATCTTTCCGGGACCCAGAAAAATATCTGGCGCTTTGTAAATATTGGTTGAACCAGGGAACAAATGAGTGAATGAAGGAGCAACAATGACATTTTGCCACAAAAAGGAAACATTTGGGTGGTGAGGAGTGAGCTTCTCATTCCCAGGATTTTTCTGATTAAAATTTGTAACAAAAAATTTCTCATTACAATTGCAATTACTACCAATGCCCCTTAATTTTCTTTTCCAGGTGTTTTTTTTTTTTTCCTTTGAGAGGGAAGGGCAGATATTATCCCCGTCATTAGCAACTCAATCCTTATTCCACAGATGATATAGATGAAGTACTTTACTCATTAGATTACTCTAAGCAATTTTTGATATCCTGATTTTCACATACTTCTATGATGCTGAGAATTCTTGAGTTATAATCTAGCAGGTAAAATAAACTAACATCAGAACCATGAACAGGTCTGTTTGTTTTTATTTTTTATGTCTTACACATAGACAACACTCAATAAATATTGAAAAAATTAAAAAAAATGGATTAAATTATTCAACTATACCTAACCACCACCCATAAAACTGGTTTTCAAGGAAATGCATTGAAAGTGATTTTTTACAATAAAAATACACCTTCTTGACCTTGATATTTGGCAGCACCTTTCTAGCTACTATTGTAGGTGCTCTCAGGTTAGTGAGATGGTGAGAAAATGTGCCTCATGTCAGTGGGAGAAAGGTGACTTAGGGCTTTATTACTCAAGGTGTGTTTTTTATCACCTGGGAGCTTACTGGAAATGCAAAATCCAGGCCCTATCTCAGGACTTCTCAGTTAGAATCTGCATTTTTATCATGATCCTCAGGTGATTTGTATGCACATTAGAATTTGAAAAGCTAAGGTTAAGGAGAAGTAGATCAACTCCTATGATACCCTTAGACACTGGTAATGTCTTAAATATCTACTTCTGTACAAGACTTTTTAGATAACTATATATTGGAAGACAATAAAATTACTTTTCAATTACTCTGAGAACTGTAACCTTCTCCAAAATCCTATTTGTATATTCATCAGTTTTCAGAAAACATACTCAATGCATGCTTTTGAATTAATCAATTCAGCATTGAAATGATGAAATCTGCAGTCTCAAAGCATGATAAACAGCTGCTGCCTTTTACTTCTGCCTCCATTAAGGGGGAGTTAGAAATCCCAGAAACTCATCACTTCTGTGCTTGGTGCCAAATCCCAGAAACTCATCACTTATGTGCTTTTTTATCCAGAAGTTGGCACAACTTCCAAGTTCAAAGAAGCCCTGGATTTTACATCTAGAAACATCTGCTTTAATCTGTGTTTGAAATTGATGGGAACATAAACCTCTTTCATTGATCTTCTTCTTTTCGACACTTCTATAGCACTTAGAGTCTGGGTCACAAAATTAACATCATCATATGGTAGAATGCTTTGTACTTAAGTAGTGATTTCACAATTAAATTCTAATAAGGTCAAAATAGTAACATAGATAATATATACTATAGGGTGTCAAAGAAGAAATTTTGATTGTTCAAATAGTAGAACAGAGAAGATGGATGTCAAACCTGGTACTGAGGGATCAAGAGATTAGACAGTGGACAGAAAAAGGCATGAAATTTCAAGAAGAGCAATGACAAATATATGAATAGCGAATCAACAAAGCAAGTTGAATTAATGAGGAAACATGTTCATAAAATTTAATGATGGAACTCACAATTAGAAATGTTGACTGATACAACTTGGTGTTGAATTCCGAGTAGAATTTGAATTATTTCCTGTAGTAACTGGAGACTTTTTGAGTAACTAACAAAATGGAGGAAAAAAAGTATTTTAGAAAGAAAGTTCAATCAAGCAAAGTTATGTAACATACAACTCAAGTATAAATGTCAGTATTATAATGCTGGGTCTAAATAAATGGTTGCTGAATAACAAATTAATATACAGTAATTCATGTAATTTTCAAGAAAGAAAATTAGTTTCTGAAATCAATGAACTCCTCTGTAATTTGTTTATATGTCTCACAATTTTCAAAAGGGTAGTAGCCATTGACAGAAAGTCCTCAACAGATAGAGGTGACCAATGTAAATGCAGGATATAGATGCTTGACTGAACATGGCTGTAAGTGGGACTCCATAGAATTTTTTCTTTTAGATATATCTCTGTATATCAATTGCTTTCAAAGATGCCTCGCAGTCTTTTTGGGGTGAGGCTCTCTAGGTCGGAGAAACTCCATTTTGTTATGTGTTCTGAATATTCTACCCTGGTGGCTCCTCCTAATGATTATGGAAACTGTCAAGACATCTACCTGCCCATAAGGTTCAAGTATTTGTTTATAAACCAATGTGTGTTAGAGTGATAACCATAGGGCAAATCAAAGGTCAGTTTCTCAGGATCAGTTTCTCACTTGCCTTATTCCTTCTTGCCTTCGCCACTCCAGAAAGCCCTGCTTCAAGTCTATCTGAGACATGCTTCAATAGTCACTATGATAATTCCTCTGTAGATGTTGGCATAACTGTTACAGAATCATCATGTACAAACTTCCATATGAAACATTCTTTTGTAGAATGGTCATGGTGACATACTTTCTGCAACAGCATGTATGTTCTTAAAGGATCCCTACTTGATACATTCTGTGTGTGTCCTATCGCAAAGAGTAGGAAGGTCACTTGTAGACTACTGGCCCTGAAACAGTGATTGGTCTCTTTGATAGCACTCTAGTGCAAATTAGGAGGCTCTCTTTGGGGAATCTATTCTCCTTCTCAGAGAGAAAATCCATTTAAGCCAAGTTTTTCTTAATTTCCACAATTTGAGATTATGATAAACTAACAGGAGAAGAGATATGAAGCAGAATTCAGGAAGTTGCTTTGATAGCCCATTCCATTAAGTCCAGATAAGATCATCCAGAAAGCAGGCTAGTGATCAATAGGAGTTGGAAGTTAAATCTTTTGGGTTGAAGAGTAAAAAGTCTAATGTTTCAACACAACTCATGTTTCTTAAATTATCTAAATTATTAAACATTGGTCTATTGGAAAAACAATAGTCATAATCAATCAACTCAATCACACCATAAACTACTTTAAGCACCAGTAATAAGTTTGAAATAGTCCAGTTAACTTACCTTCATTTGTTTTATATTCTCAGTGATATTATATGCTCTTTAGTGTAGAGATTATATCTAAGAGTGTTATGATTTGTCCACCAAAAGCACACACCATACATATGTGTTAATTTATAAGATGAACAAGGGCTGAATCTGTTCCAAGATTCAAGAATGGGGTTTCTCTCACTGCCGAACTGTTTTCTCCATCAGCCAACTCTAAAAGGAGCCAAATCTTAAAATGAAAATTAAATAAGGACCATGAGACTGGAAAAGGATCTTAGAGGCTTTCCTAGAATAACCTTCTATTTAATGCGTACATGTCCTAATGTTCTAAATTTATGCAAGTTGACTTGTAATGTGATCCTCATAAATCTGCTCTCATGCTCAATCAAAATATGAAATGGTTTATATAGTCAAGAAGCTTCGAAAAGTTGCTACTTCAGGATACAGATGTATTGAACCAATTGAGAGCTTTTAATTTCTGTGCACAGTTACATTAGGTAAAGATACAAGAAAAAAAGATAATGAACCTGTTATCAACTACTTTCCCTAGAATTACTAGACCTCTTCTTCTATAAATTGAGGAGTGTGGATAAAAGACAATTGAATGTTAATCTGGCTGCATATTAGAATTACATAGGGAGTCTTTAAACATAAACCAATGTTTAGTCATCATCCCCAGATATTTTAATTTAACTGATCTAAGTGCTCCTGGACATCTGTAAGTTTTAAAACTCTTGAGATGGTTCTAATATTCCATGAGGGTTGAAAACTACTGTATAAGAGATCTTCAAGGTAGCCTCCAGTTCTAACATTCCAAGACTCTGGAAGACGATAGTTCCCAGTGCATCACTGTAGCTTTAATCATCCATCCAAGGCAAGAAATCACCCTCTGGAGCTCTAGCTTTGGAGAATTTATGATATTTCCAGTGAGCACAAAGAGACTGTCAAGAGAAGAAATCATGACCTCTGTTAATTTCAAATTTTATCATAAACATGAGTCCTTGAGTATTTCTTCCAACTTTGGTCAATATTACACTAATTGTAAAGAATATACAGATAAGAATTGATTATTTCCCAAAAGATGGATGAAATTAGCTCCTAGCTACAATATTCTTTCTGTGAGAGGACTGAGAAATATTTGTTGATGGAAAATTCTATAAAGACAACTCTTTTGTCGCATCTATAAATCCTTGCAAAAACGCTACAAGTGATACAAATAATTTTAGTGAGTTATTATCGCATGAAGGTATTAGTCAGAACTTATAAAACCATTGTTGGCCGCAAGAGATGATTATAAATGTGCTGTGCTGTAAACTGCTGAGGAAATATAAAAATATATTATTATTTTGGATTCTGTTTATTGGAGCACTTTGTGAACTGATAATTTAATTTGCTGGCCAACTGAATTTAAAGGTGACTGACAAGAACTATCCTTTACAAACTTCAATTTCAAAAACTTCAGTTTGATTTAAGGGTTCAGCCCGAGGATTTGTCCCTGATCAAATTTGTAGGACCAAGGCTCATAGATTTTTTCCATTGTTAGTCCTCATGTTTAACTGTACTTAATCATTCCTAGAAGCCTAGAGCTGACAGAGAATTTATGTTCATCTATTGTTTTGAAGAGCTGGTAGGACTCTGCCATGTGAGCCCTAGCATGGAGTAGCTTTAGTCTGGAGTAGGGTAAATGTTTCTTGCAGGTGAACATTTATTGCTGTTCCATTACCACATTGCTCTATGAGAAATTATGTTCGGCAGAGGCTGAAATCAATCTCTCCTAGGCTCAAACCACAACAAAAGCACACACCAAAGGAGGAAAGCTACAGCAAGAAGCACTAGAAGAAGAAGAGAAAGGACTTAATGAGAATGATATTCAGTAGTCAGTCTAGGAGTCTGTTCTCAAACAATGCATGGCACCCAATTGTTATCAATTGTTATTGGCATTGAGCATTTACTCCGTATTGAGTATTGAACAATGTACTTGCCCTCCATCATCTCATTTGTCACTCATAACAACTCTGTTAGGGCTCTCAGAACCTCCTTAAGCCCAAGTACCAAAGTTTTTACCCTGGGACCCCCTTCTTTAGAGGATCTACTCTGGAATTCCTTTATTAGTGTTTTTCCTCTAGTCAAGGGGACATGTCCACCTGGAGCCCTACCCATTTCTAGGCTATGCTCTGGGTCTTTGGGACTATGGTATGCCCTGTCTAAATGGCCTTAAGTCCACTTCTTGGGCCCATGCAGGCCTCATCTCCAAGGCAGATCACAACCTGTAAAAATAAAATAAGAAAGGAGGCAACCTAGGGCTGTTATGGGGCCCCATGTTGCGAAGAAACCAAATGCCTTCTGTCTTGTTGCTCAGTCATCCTCAGGATACTGTTTCTACCCCATAGCTCAAGAAAGATGCTTAAGCTCATGCTATCATATTCTCATTTCAGCCAGAAAGGAGAAAGAAGTGAAAAAGCCCATCTCCTCTCTTCAATGATAGAAGTAGAACACAAAGCTCTCTGCACATCTCATTAGCCATAATGCATGTGTGTTTGTGTGTGAGCGTGTGTATGTGTGTGTAGAGAGAGAGAGAGGGAGAGTGAGAGGGAGAGAGAGAAAGAGAGAGAGCATGAGATTGAGGGAGGGAGAAGAGGTCTTGTTAAAGTCACAGTATTTTGTATTATCTGGCACATTTATTATAATTACTGTCATAAATTAATTTAAGTATTTTCATTTTGCACTATTCTATGTCATATTTTACTCCTGTCTTCTCTTAGAGTAATATTTTTTTTTCTTGCATGCCTTTTTCACTAAATTGCTTGAGGTTTTTATTTCAATTTCCTCTCTATTTGAAGATTTCTATTTTTTAGTAGTTATCTTCAACATTCAAAATAATATTTAATAAAGTCAACCTCTTTGCATACAACTAGAGTAAGATAAGGATCTAGAATGGTTTAACTCTAAATATTCCCTTTCCTCTCTGTCTGAAATGAGTGAACAGAAAAAAATTGGCAAGCAGAAAACTAGAGCTAGACTCACTAAAAGCAGAGGGAAATGGCTTAAGACATTCAGCAGCCTGGGTACTTGGGACGTTATGGGCAATTGTTGTCTGCTATTTTAATTTAGGCTTCTTAGAAACCAAAACTAATAATTTTTTATATCATTAATTTATCTTTAGATGTTCATACATAATTATTCTCTGTGCTCACTACTCTTATACTTCTGATATTATAAAAACATTTTCTTTTTTTATTAGGTCATTTAGAAGTTCTTTTAATGAGAGTAAGTTTTTATCTGAAAATGACTTTGCTTCCTTTCATTCTTGAAAATAGATTTCTTAACCAATATAATTGGACACTCATTTTCTCTTTGAAATTTTGAGTATTTATTTTACTCTTTACTTGCTACCATTATTTCTTTCAAAAATTTATCATTGTAATTATCATGCCTGATAATTTTTTTCACAGCTACTAAGACCTTTATTTTTTTTAATTTCACTGTGATTTATTTAGATAAGGATTTCTTTTCATTTATGTCCTTTGGGATTTTTTTGTCTTCCAAATATCATCATTCATCATTTTATTTAATACTAGAGAAATTTTAGGTATGACCTCACTAAATATTAGTTCTATATAATTTTTTCCATTATTTCTTCCTGATGTATATTTAAAATATATTTTGGATCTTCTCACTCTATCCTCCATGTCTCTTTCATTTCCCAACTTTTTTTTCATTGTTTAATCTCTGCTGCATTTTATGATTTCTTCGATCTTTCTCCTATTTACTCATTCTCTTCAACTTCTGAGTAACATCCTATTATACTGTTAATTTTAGTTATCTTGATTTTTTCTGTAACTTCTATCTAGTTCTTTATTAAAAATATCTAACTTCTTCATTTTCTGATGATAGTTTTTTTTATCCTGATGTATTTTCAATTTCATCTTATTTCTTTAAATTTGTTAAGCATATCTCTTTAGTGTTCTTTTTAAACGTTTTTAATATCTGAATATTTATAATTCTGTTGTAGTTTCTGTTAATTCTTACCTGTGGTAGCTTGTTCTCTTTTATGTTTGGCATAATTTTTTTGTCGAAAGCTCATATTTGTTGATGTCATGTGTTGAGTATGTATTTTTCCAAGGATAATTTTGAATTGCTTCTTTTAAGGCATGGATAAAAAATAAATCTCGGTTCAATATAAATTGAAAATCTTGAGTTATATGTTTTGAAGTGAATAAATATAGTAGATTCAGACCACAAAACACTTGAAGTCTAGTCTTTGATCACACAGTCTCAAAGAAGGTCTTACTTTAAAAAAGACTCCACTTAGCACCAAAACCAGGTTAAATATGATACCTCACTAATCTTACTATTTGCCTCTATGGTGTGTCTTCTGTTGTAGCCAATGTGTATGTGATTTGTTTAACTCTTGACTCTTAAAGCTCTAGGTAACATGGGATCCATGTAAGCCTCCAGATTAACATTCAATTCCAGTTCTAGCTTAAATCCATGGTCTTTGCTCTGTGCCTGTACCTGACTTTAGCTGATTTCCTTTATTTTCTGCAAGTTTATGTAGTTATTTAAATATTTTAAATTATTTTATCGGTCTTTGTTAGATACTCTACATCAGGAAATTTTGTAATTTCTTCTCCAGCATAATTTTGGAAGCACAAGATTCATATTAATCTATAGAAAATTGCTCTAGTCTCAGTAAGAATACATTTTTAAAAGAATCAAAAATATTATTACCAAGCTCAGATAAAACTCCATGATTTTCAGCATGCTTATATAAGAGAGTTGGGGCAATGATTTTATGTGTGACTAGGTGACATGCACAATATGACTGATAAAAACTGAAACCAGGCTGCCCAATTTGTAACTTCACTCTTTGACTTAGTAGCTGTGTGATCTCCGGAAAATTGCTTAGTATCTTTGGGCCCCAGTTTTTTCTTCTTTAAAAGAAGAATGGTATTAATAACTACCTCATAAGGTTTCTCTGAAAAATGATTATATTGGTACATATAAAACATTTTGAGAAATATCTAGAACATGGTAAGGCTAAAAAAAATTCTAGTTATAATTATCATGATAGTTATTGGTGATACCAATTAGTATGTTGCAAATTAATTACAGGATCAACAGGGTTAAAAAGTCAATGGTAGACAACATCATTTAAAATATATTTTATATTTCATCCTTCATTTAAAATGAGCTGAGTTGCAAAGCTTCTGGAAAATGAATGAAAGATAGATTTAAGATTTTTTAATAAGACTTGAGTTAAAATGTTCGTTTTAAATATACCTCTAAGTGAGCACATGAGAAAATGACCTTAAAAAGTGTATAAGCTTAATTTATGCTTTTTAGGTAAATAAGGTCCCAAACATATGAACCCGATCTTAATGATGGTGCTATACTTTAGGTTTATTTAACATTTAGAAGTAGTTATGACACAAATTTGAATGTATTATCTATCTATGTTTATTCATCTCCTTTTCAACATTTTAAAATTTTATAGGCAAAGAAAAGGTCTTATCTCCAATATTTTGATAGTGTTATTTTCATCTATAAATATGTTGTTAAAATTATACATAATCTCTTTCTCCTACCTAAAGAACAGAGCTTGAATTAATATAAATCGTTATAAAAATAAGCACTATGGGTTTCTTGAGGAAAAATTTAAATTCCCTCCCTTCCTCTCTGGAGCAATATGTAATGCAGCATTTTTTTTT
>NW_011888799.1:10491110-10493226 GCF_000151845.1 Pteropus vampyrus
TATTCCCAACAAGGTCACTCTCAGGAACTGACCATTGCTTTTGGGTAAAAAACACTATCTCTGAATTCTATTCCAATAACATGAGATTATTATCTCTACAATATTTTCAGGGTTCAAAGGCGCTGTGGTCCTGTCTTCTGTCACTGTCCTTATAAATAATATCTCATGAAATAAAGAGCTATTAATATATGAAAATATATTCAATAGATAATTTCCATTTTAATTTACATAAACTAGCTAAACATGCCTAAGAGTCTTAGTTTTTCTATCAGAAATGTTAATGTTATTTTTGTTGTTGTTCAGCCTGAGGCCCAATATGAGGTAAGTTATGATGTCATCCACATGGCAGATGTTTTAACTAATTAGTTATTTATTTAATAGAACCAGTTTATTGTACCAGTTGATTGAAGTGAAAGTAGAAAGTAACTTTTATCTTCTCTGATATCACTATTTTTCAAATAGGACAAGTTTCTTTACCCTGACCAGGATATCGTAAGTAGGGATCATAGCTTTTCTCACCACTATGATTTAAAAACAGTGCCATTTTAAGTGATTAACAATCCAACCTCCCAAAAGTCAAGCTTGATCTTTTCTTCGATCTAAAGCCGTCCTTTCCACTGAAGCTCCCAACCCGACCTGCACTGAGCAAACCAATCTCCAACACTCAGAAAGATCTCTTCTAGGAATCTTTTTCTACCTAAACACGTCTCCAAAGCCTTCCTATTTCCTACACTAACTACACCGGATGCAGTGACTATAGTTCTACAAAATGGTTTTGGGCTACTCTTTAGCAAATTTTGCACATATGGTCTCTAGGCTGTATGATTACCTAACGCCTATTGTTCTGAGTTATTCTAACTCTGATGGAGTCCCTTTTAATATCTTTTTACATTTACTAATGCAAAAATACTTTTACACAGCTAATATTCCAGACATTGTGCCAAGACATGTTAACATTTATATAATTCAGAATTAAGAAAGAGTAAAATAACATATTAATTGACTTAATATGGTTTTTTTAAAGAAACATCAATAGTCAGGAGGGTAGAGTGAATCAGACTCTAATAATATTTATTTGGAGAGGGGTTTGTTTCATTTGGCGAAAGCTAGTTTTTTTTTTTTTTAATATATAAGAAATTACTACCATCTAAACTTTAGATTCATTCAAGTTTTATCCATTGTCTTAATCATATATTTTATAGCAAAAGAAACAGTTCAAGATCATACATTGTGTTTAGTGTTTTTTAGAGCAGTAGTCCCAAACCTGTTTGGGAACTGGTGCTCCTATGACAATCTAATGCCTGATGATCTGAGGTG
The DNA here is from genome assembly GCF_000151845.1 of Pteropus vampyrus. NCBI lineage: Eukaryota > Metazoa > Chordata > Mammalia > Chiroptera > Pteropodidae > Pteropus > Pteropus vampyrus. The sequence continues at coordinate 10,492,428 of NW_011888799.1, forward strand.
GAGCTGAAGTGGTGATGCTAGTGCTGGGGAGCGGCCGCAAATACAGATGAAGCTTTGCTCACTGGCCTGCAGTTCACCTCCTGCTGTGCGGCCTGGTTCTTAACACTCCACAGACCAGTACTGGTCCGTGGCCCAGGGGTTGGGGACCTAGACTGAAACAAGGTTTCAGTCTTCCTGTACCTTTATTGATGTTGACACTTTTGAACATTATAGTCCAATAATTTTGTACAGTGCCCTCAATTTGTTTGTCTGGCTTTTGTTTCCTCATGATTAGATTCAAATTATACATCTTTGACAGGCCTATTATAAGACTGATGCTGTCTTCCCTTCCTTCCTCTCAGGCACACACATTTCAATTTGTCTCATTATTGATGATGTTCACTTTGAGTACTTCCTTAAGAAGGTGTCTGCCAGCCTTCGCCCATGTAAAGTTACTAATTTTTCTTCTTTAATCAATAGGTATTTTGTGGGAAGGTATTTTGAAACTGAGTAAATATTCTATTCTGCATCCAATTTATACTTTTAAAATATGTTTGTGTCTTCATGGATACTCACCTTCCTTTGACTCATCTAATGTTACACGGATGATTGTTCAAGAAGAAGCTGGACAAGGAACAGAAAGAGTACAAGCAAAATATTTTCATTAAACTGAGATCACTGAAGTCAAGACATTCATTTTACAAGGAAAGAACTTGAGATTCAGGAAGGTTCAGTGAGACACCTCGGGCCAGAATCCATGAATTCTCACTCATGGCCAGGGCCTTGACTTATCAACAAAACTTAAATCAGTTTTTATTAT
>NW_011888799.1:10493276-10503923 GCF_000151845.1 Pteropus vampyrus
CTTCCTATTTCCTACACTAACTACACCGGATGCAGTGACTATAGTTCTACAAAATGGTTTTGGGCTACTCTTTAGCAAATTTTGCACATATGGTCTCTAGGCTGTATGATTACCTAACGCCTATTGTTCTGAGTTATTCTAACTCTGATGGAGTCCCTTTTAATATCTTTTTACATTTACTAATGCAAAAATACTTTTACACAGCTAATATTCCAGACATTGTGCCAAGACATGTTAACATTTATATAATTCAGAATTAAGAAAGAGTAAAATAACATATTAATTGACTTAATATGGTTTTTTTAAAGAAACATCAATAGTCAGGAGGGTAGAGTGAATCAGACTCTAATAATATTTATTTGGAGAGGGGTTTGTTTCATTTGGCGAAAGCTAGTTTTTTTTTTTTTTAATATATAAGAAATTACTACCATCTAAACTTTAGATTCATTCAAGTTTTATCCATTGTCTTAATCATATATTTTATAGCAAAAGAAACAGTTCAAGATCATACATTGTGTTTAGTGTTTTTTAGAGCAGTAGTCCCAAACCTGTTTGGGAACTGGTGCTCCTATGACAATCTAATGCCTGATGATCTGAGGTGGAGCTGAAGTGGTGATGCTAGTGCTGGGGAGCGGCCGCAAATACAGATGAAGCTTTGCTCACTGGCCTGCAGTTCACCTCCTGCTGTGCGGCCTGGTTCTTAACACTCCACAGACCAGTACTGGTCCGTGGCCCAGGGGTTGGGGACCTAGACTGAAACAAGGTTTCAGTCTTCCTGTACCTTTATTGATGTTGACACTTTTGAACATTATAGTCCAATAATTTTGTACAGTGCCCTCAATTTGTTTGTCTGGCTTTTGTTTCCTCATGATTAGATTCAAATTATACATCTTTGACAGGCCTATTATAAGACTGATGCTGTCTTCCCTTCCTTCCTCTCAGGCACACACATTTCAATTTGTCTCATTATTGATGATGTTCACTTTGAGTACTTCCTTAAGAAGGTGTCTGCCAGCCTTCGCCCATGTAAAGTTACTAATTTTTCTTCTTTAATCAATAGGTATTTTGTGGGAAGGTATTTTGAAACTGAGTAAATATTCTATTCTGCATCCAATTTATACTTTTAAAATATGTTTGTGTCTTCATGGATACTCACCTTCCTTTGACTCATCTAATGTTACACGGATGATTGTTCAAGAAGAAGCTGGACAAGGAACAGAAAGAGTACAAGCAAAATATTTTCATTAAACTGAGATCACTGAAGTCAAGACATTCATTTTACAAGGAAAGAACTTGAGATTCAGGAAGGTTCAGTGAGACACCTCGGGCCAGAATCCATGAATTCTCACTCATGGCCAGGGCCTTGACTTATCAACAAAACTTAAATCAGTTTTTATTATTGACCATCACTTTCATAAGAGAGTTTTTTTCAGTACAGTTTAATGACCACTGTAAAAAAAAAAAAAGTAGAAAGATTTGAAAATGTGAATCAATAATGAATTCTATCTAAAGTATTTTACTTTTAAAATCATCACTATGATTCTATTTCATCCAGCCATCTTCTCTTTTTAGTCTTTCTCGGAGGTACACTGGGCCAGGAGCATTAGCCCACAGACATGAAAGGGAATGAGTGCCTCACAGTCTTCTCAGACACTCTCTCAAACAAACTTAAAAAGTTCAGTTTTTAAGGAAAGTCCTTGGCATGACCTTTGAGACAATGATCTTCTGCATTCAGTTCTCGAGTAAATTATTATCCTCTTCTTACACATCCTGTCCTGACATTTTCTCAAGTTCGGTGTACTTCAGAAACAAAGATTTCTTGTGAGAAAAATGTTACATATTTTGGTACATATAAAAACCAAAATTTTAGTGTAGAAAGAAATCTATGGAAGTTAGCAATAATATAGTAATTCCTGGACCTGCATTTGGAGATTTACTCAGTAAGTATGGGTTGGGGTTCAGAGATAGGCATTTTAAAAAAGAATCCAGAAGTTTCTGATGCAGTGGACCCGGGAACACACCATGCAAATACTACAATTAATGTAGATTAATCATTAAAAAAAAATTAAAGCTGATGTTAGAGTTATCATCCAACCTAGAGAAAGAATTGAAGAAACCAGTTATTTAGCCAAGAGATCAAAACCAGCTGTCATTCATTGGTTGTAGGCATACATTTAAAGCTAGATTTTATCAGTATGCAATAACGTCAGATATAAAAGGAGAAATCAAGTACGTTTCTTGGATAGATTTTGGCTGCTGCTGCTTCTGTGCCAATTTAAAAAACCATGACTCTTTCAAAACTGCATTTCCTTATTGAAAATAAACTTTCAGCTTGGTGGAAATCTTTATACAGAATTCGATAGTTCACATGAGTCATAATTTTTTTCAAATAAAGAAACCAGAACACAGACAATTAAAATTATTTGCCAAATAGCACATAGAAAGTTGCTGGAAAAGCCAGATCTAGAACCTATAGCTCCTGACTTAGGTCTTATGTGCTTTTGCTATTACATTAAGCTCTACAATATAAATTTCTGTGCTTCTTGAAAATAAAAAAGTGATCATAGTAAATGGTAGATATAATTAATTTTCTTTTGTACATTTACCTTTGTATTCTTTTCACAACACTAGGAAAAAATATAAATAAAAGGACAAATCCTAACTGTTTGTTTAGTTTACTTTTAATGATTCTCACCCTAAATTCTCAGGCCTCGGTGATTTCATAGAGTTTCCAAATATAGTTGTCAAAGGGCAAAATCCTCAGAATTAATGAAGCATGCCATGCTATGAATTCTTGCCAAATTGTGAATGTTCTAATCTTTTGATGGCTTGTTCTATCATGTTCACAATTTCCTCTCATTTTTCTTCCTGCTCTGGGAAGCCTTTGCCTGGAGCTATGTTCCATTGCTCCACATACAGTTAAAGAGAAGACTTGTATTTTTCTTAGAGTTGTCTAAATTTCTGGTAAAAATAAATACTTATACTTCTTTGTGGAATGCTCTATCTTTTTTTTGTAGTCTGTTACATGTTCTAGCAAAATTTTTTTGTATTGCTCTAATGGACTTTGCAATGAGTATTACATTTTCAAAGAATTTTCTGTTGCCATCATATGGTAAAATAAATTGGCAAGAAACAGAAATAAAATAAGTTAAGGAATCGTACTTTTTGATCTTGATCTTTAAAACCTCTTAAGTTCATGGTTTACCAGGGAATTTAATTCAATATTTTTTAATCAGTGTTTATTGATTTTCTCCTTTATACGAGGTAATTCCCTGTATAGCAAGAATATAAATATGCATACATTCTAGATCCATGCCCGCCAAGAAAATACAGTCTAAAAGAATGAGGACAAATAAGTAATGAGGATTTGCAGTATTTTAGGATAAGATTTATGAAGACTAAACTCAGATATAATAATAGGACAGTTGCCTCCAAATCATATTTTTAAGGTGGAGAAAGACCTCTTACAGGAGGCAATATATGCTCTGAGTCTTAAAGTAGAACGTAATCATGAGAATGACAGGGTCCACCTACAAGGAGAGAAAAAAGAAAAACAGCGAGGTATATTTAGTAAAATTCAGAAGTAGTCCAGAAACACAGAAACAGGACTGATTACATAATATGTAGGCGTATTGCAAAAAGAAAATGTAGGGTCTCTTGTTAAATTATTAAAAATGTCAAGATTGTTATAGAAGTCTTTTAGCTTTATTGAGGAATAATTGACAAATAAAATTATAAGACACATAAAGTATATAATGTGATGACTTGCTATACGTTATAGATTGTGAGAAGATTCTTTTCATTGAGATAAGACATCCATCACCTCACATATTTACCTTTTTTTAATGTATGTATGAGAACATTTAAGTTCTACTGTCATAGCAAATTTCCATTATACAATGCAGTATTATCAACTACAGTCACCATGGTACCAACCTCTTCCTTTTTTCCCATTCCCCATTCCCTGGTAACCACTTTTCTACTCTTCATTTCTATTTTTTTTTGATTCCATATATAAGTGATACCATACAGTTTTTATCTTTCTCTGGCTTATTTCATTCAGCAAAACATCCTCTAGGTTTATACATTTTCTTTACCTATTTATCCATTGATAGACACTTAGGCTGTTTCCGTACTTGGCTATTTTGACTATTGGAATAATGCTGTAGTGAACATGGGAGTACAGATGTCTCTTTCACATAATGATCTTTTTTTCCCCTTTAAGCATATATGCAGAAGTGGGATTGCTGGATAATATGGTAGTTCTATATTTAATTTCTGTAGGAACCTCTCTACTATCTTCCATAGTGTCTGTAGCAGTTTACATTCCCACCAACTGTGTACAAGGGTTTCCTTTTCTCCACATTTTAACCAACATTTATCTCTTGTCTTTTTAATACTAGACCTAACCAAATGAAGGTTAGGTCTTGTGATCATGGGGACCTATACCAAACAGATCACGTGCCAATGAAGCAGGCATTGACCAATGTTCTGGGATAGGAAGGATAAGGTTTTGAGGGATGGTTGCAGAAAGGCAAGACAGTATGGTGAACAACGAGGTAAAGATAGGCCAGATCAAGATAAGCCAAAAAGTTTGCGGTAACCAACTTTATCTCCTGTTTGAGAGTACCTGGATATATTCATTTCATATTTACGAAATATATATTTTTAAACTATCAACCACAAAATTATCTCTTGATAAAAATGAATTAATTATTTAGAAAATAAGAAAGAAAACAAGATAATAATAGCAACTAATACATACAGCGTGTATCCTTTACATTATGACATAGATCTTTCTTTTAAAATTTTATTAAATTTATTGTGGTGACATTGATTAATGAAATTATGTAGATTTTAAGAGTATACAATTCTGTAATATATTGTCTATATGTTGCATTATGTGTTGACCACTCAAGATGAAATCTCCTTCTGTTACCATATATTTGATCCCCTTTACCCTCATCTACCTCCCTCCCCACCTCCCTTTCCCTCTGATAACCAGCATGCAGTTGTCCATGTCTATGAGTTTTTGTTCGTTTGTTTGTCTTGCTTTTTCGTTTGTTGCTTTCAGTTTTATATTCCATATATAAGTGAAATCATATGATTCTTGACTTTTCCCATCTGACTTATTTTGCTTAATATCATATTCTCAGTATCCATTCATGTTGGCTCAAAGGTCAGTACTTTATCTTTTCTTATGGCTGAATAATATTCCATTGTATATACATACCATATCTTTTTTATCCAATAATCTATTGAAGGACACTTTGATTATTTCCATGTCTTGGCCCACCATGAATAATGCTGCAGTGAACATAGGAGTACATATATCTTTATGATTAAATGTTTTCAAATTTGTTGCATAGATACCAGAAGAGGAATTGATGGTTCATATGGTAATTCTATTCTTAATTTTTTGAGGAACCTCTATACTGTTTTCCATAGTAGTTAGACCAATTTACATTCCCACCAGCAGTGTATGAAGGTTCCTTTTTCTGCACAACCTCTCTAACACTCATTACTTGTCTTGTTGATGATAGTCATTCTAACAGATGTGCGATGGTATCTCATTGTGGTTTTGATTTACATTTCCCTAATAGCTAGTGAAGTTGAGCATCTTTTCATATGTGGTCTGGCCATTCGTATGTCTTCTTGGGAGAAGTGTCTGTTCAGGTTCTCTGCCTATTTTTTTAATTGGATTTTTTGTTTTTTTGTTGTTGTTGAGTTGTATGAATTTTTTATTTTGGATATTAGCTGCTCATCAGAGGCATTGTTTGCAAATATTTTCTCCCATTTGGTTGGTTGCCTCTTTGTCTTGTTGATGGTTTTTTTTGCCATGCAGAGGCTTTTAATTTGATATAGTCCCATTCAATTATTTTCGCTTTTACTTTCTTTGCCGTTGAGGTCAAAATCGTAAATCCTCTATAGCCAAGGTCCATAAGTTTAGTACCTATGTTTTCTTCTATATATTTTGTTGTGTCAGGTCTTAGATCCATTTTGAGTTAATTTTTATGCATGATGACAAATAGCAGTCTAGTTTCATTCTTTTGCATGTGGCTTTTCAATTTCCTCAGCATCACTTATTGAAGAGGCTTTTATTGTATGTTTTTGACACTTTTATTGAAAATTATTTGCCCATATAGCTGTGAATTTATTTCTGGGCTCTCATTTCTGTTCCATTGGTCTTTCTATTTTTCTGCCAATACCATATTCTTTTGATTATTGTCACTTTACAGCATATTTTGAAGTCAGGCAGTATAATACCTCCAACCCTGCTCTTTTTTCTTAGGATTGCTTTGGCTTTCAATTGATTTGGGGCCTTTTGTGATTTAATACAAATCTCATAATTTTTCATTCTATTTCTTTAAAAAATGCCATTGAGATTTTGATGAGGATTGCATTAGATCTATATATTACTTTGGATAATAAGGCCATTTTAACTATGTCAAATTTTCCAATCCATGAATGTGGAATATCTTTCCATTTCTTTGTGTCTTCGTTTTTAAAAAATACTGACTTGTAGTTTTCAGTGTATAGGTCCTTCACATCCTTTGTTAAGTTTATTTCTAGATATTTTATTCTTTTTGTTGCAATTGCAAAATGATTTTTTTTTCCGAAATTTTATTGTTAGTATATAGGAACACTATGGATGTTTGTACATCGATTTTGTATCCTGAAGCTTTACATATTTGTTTATTGTTCTGAATAGTTTTTTGGTGGAGTGTTTAGGGTTTTCTATGTAAATAATGATGTCTGCGAAGTAATACTTTTACTTCTGCATTCCCAGTTTGGATGCTTTTTATTTCTTTTTCTTGCCTGATTGCTCTGGCTAGGAATTCCAGTACTGTGCTATGAAACAGTGATGAGAGTGGGTATCCTTGTCTTGTTCCTGATCTTAGAGGAAAACCTTTTAGTTTTTCACCATTGAGTATAATATTAGCTGACGGTTTGTCATATATGGCCATTATTATGCTATGGTACTTTCTTTCTATATCCATTTTATTGAATGTTTTATTCATAAATGAATGTTGTATTTTGTCAAATGCTTTTTCTGCAACTATTGATATGATCATATGATTTTATCCTTTATTTATTAATGTGGTAAATCACTTTGACTGATTTGTGTATGCTGAACCATCCTTGTGCCCCTGCAATGAATCCAACTTGATCGTGATGTATAATCTTTTAAATTTATTATTGTATTCAATTTATACTCTTTTGTACTTTGCATCTGTATTCATCAGAGATATTGGTCTACAGTTTTCTTTTTTTGTATGTGTTATACTTACCAGGCTGGTAATTTCTCTCTTTCAATGGTTTGAATATTTGATTCCATTTTCTCCTAGATTGTAGTGTTTTTGCTTAAAAATCCATTGATAATCTAATGAGATTTCCTTTATAGGTTATCATCTTCTTTTTCTTGGCTGCCTTTCTTTCTTTGTTATTAATTTTTGGCAGTTTTAATATAATGTGCCCTGCAGAAGGCCTTTTTGGATTGAGATAATTAGATGTCCAGTTTGCTTTTCAGATTCGAATATCCAGCTCTTTCCATAGGTTTGGGAAGTTCCCATTGACTGTTTGAATAGGCTCTCTGTTCCCTTCTTCCCCTCTTCTCTTTCTGATATACCCATTATTGCTCATTCTGATGGAGTCAGATAGTTCTCAAAGAGTTTTTTTTTTTTTTTTTTTTTTTTTTTTGGTTACTCTTAAGTCTCTCTCTTCTATCTGTGTCTTTTCTAGATTTCTATCTTTGATAGCACTAATTTTTTCCTCCATCTGGTCAGCTATATTTCCTAAGCTCACTAATTCATTCTTTACCTCTTTTAATGAGTTCTTCAGCTCCAGAATTTCTATTTGGGTCTTTTTTTAAAGTTTCAATCTTTTTTGTAAAGTACTCCTTTTGTTCATTGATTTTATTTCCGAGTTAATTAAACTGCCTGAATTTTCTCGTATTTCATTGAGTTTTTCAGGACAAGAAAAAGTATACTGCTGATTAAGAAAAAAGTCTAGTAGAGCAAAGCTTAGTTAAGAAATAGATAATAAACTAGCAGAGCAATAAGAATTTCTTGAGATTAAGAAATCTTAAGTTTAATTTTGGACACCTGAACTAGTTTTTCTAAAATTCCTCTTCTTGCCTTATACCATCCATATTTGTAATCCCAGTCATCTCCATACAGGGACTTTTCACATTTTATATCCCTGTGGCTGAATGTGCATCTTTCTTGGATAATTGAAAGAGAACACTAGTGTCTCATGGTGATTTATTTAATCAAACATCAGCAGCCTAAATACAGTAGGACTCAAAGTTCTAAATACCTAACAGATATATTGGGATCCCTTATACTATTAGTGCTGGAGCATAGAATTAATAACTACCCCACAGGTCAGTTATGAAACCACTGGTTCGAGGGGTGTTGGGAGTGGCTCTGACATCTTATAGGTTCAGATTTGACCTGCAAGAGAATTCTGATTGAATGTGAAAAATATTTTGTGGGGAGAGAAAATCAACATAGTTATACTAAAAAATAAAATGTGAAATGATGATGCTTACCTTAAATCCTGGTTTATTCCAGAAATAGTAATACTAATAAATGTCTTTAAAATTGTTTTAATACAGCCAACTGGAAATGACATAGGATAGTGTTTGAGAGCATGTACTGCCCAGGTTCAAATGTTAGCTTCTCTCAATAGTAGTGAACTTTGAGCAGGTTACTTAACTGGGCAGCTTTATCTGTAAAATTGTAATAAAAGTAGTACCTACTTCATAGGTTGTGATGAGTAATCAATCAATACTCATAAAGCACTTAAAGCACTGTCTTGTCTATAATAAGCATTCAATAAATGTTTGTTATTACGAGGCACCTTGTTCTTGGATAGAACCTTTAAATATAGTGTCAAAGATATATGTTTGAAAAATTCTGTCACAAAATCAATTGTATTCTTTTATTTTATTCAGCAAATATATATCAAGAGTATACTGTGTACCAGATGTGGTATTACATGCAAGGTATATAAAATAAATAGAAAGAATACCAAAAGCTGTAAAGGGTCTAAGATTTTATCATACTTGCAAGCTAATGAATTAGCCTGCCATAGTTTTATGGATGCTGGCAGAGGACATGAGACCATCAGATCAAACTCAAAAGATAGTTTACTAGTCACAGCACTAGCAGTCACCAGAGTATTAGCATTTTTGCACCGGTTTCTGGAACTCCAATTCTATAGCATGGTGTAAAGAGGTCCTGATGATATCTACACATACGGTGGATTATGTTATCGGAAAGGAAACCTGAGATTAGAAGTCCCAAACATTGTCTAGGAGACAACAAATATGCCTAACATTTGCTCTAGAGAGAGACATAGTCTTATTTTATAAGGCTGTCCACTGTACCAAATCTTTGAAAAGATAGTCCTTGGAAAGAAAAAAATAAAGTAGCAATCATGAAGCTTACATTTAAATGGGGGAGAGAAAATAAGAAAAAATGGTGGTTTACAAGTGTTGATGTACCCCCAAGGATTCTCTGGCAAATATTAATTACTTGGGTCTTCTGAGACCAAATACCTCAGTATCATAGTTTGTATGAGTAATTATGTCTTATCTAAAGATAGAAAAGTAGAATAAGTAGTATTCATTCTGAAAGAGATCTGGGTTCTATTGGTTATACTTGGTATGTCACAGCCTGAGTTCTAGAATCATCTTCTTGTGCAGATTTTTCCTTGTTTGTCATCTAAGGCACAATATTAAATAATCATTATATATCTTTGGAATTTCCAATTTGACACATTATATACATTGCCCTCTGTGAATTCTAAATTCTTTAGTCGAGATATAACTACATACCTGTATAATAGTTCACCACTACAAAATGTGAAAAAGAATAGATATTGATCTTTTCTTTTTGGAAAATCAAAATGTGAATTTATCCTTCAATCTGCTCATCAAATAGTTAAGCGCTTACTACATGAAAATATGCATAAATGCATTCTCATTAATTTATAGTTTCCCTTTACTAATAGAACAGCATTATTTTTGCTTAGGATTTCTCATCTTGCTACCAGAATTTTTTTTATCTGTCATGAAACTTTCCCATTATAATCTTTTCCCCGACATTGTATGTGCCGAGTAGTTAAGTGGCTTATATATAAAGCATATAATGGAGCTTGGATTCAACAAGAGTCCTCTATCCAAACTTTGTGTTCCTTTTTATCCATAAAAACTATTGTTTCCACCTACAGAATAGTTATTCACTTCTCTAAAATAATTATTGTTTGTACTAGTACTTTTGAAATAATAAGTTGCCCTTAAATATGCATGGTGATTTATTTAACTAAAATGGATTGTATATCATTATTTATTACTTGTCCTTCATCTTTCTGTGCAAATACTAAATAAAATAATGCGAATAATCAAAGTTATAAAAATACTTTTTATGTACTTATTCTATGGCAGTACTTTATGTTATTTCTACATCTTAGAAAAGTTCTTTCTTATTTATTCGAATATTAGTTTATTTTGTGCATATAATATGTGAGTTATGTTTGAGAGGCTAAGAATAGAGCAATGGACAAACAGATTAAATTCCTTGCTTTTCTGTAGTTTGCATTCTAGTACTCAAAAAGAATGTGAGGCTGCTAAGACTTATC
>NW_011888799.1:10503973-10528230 GCF_000151845.1 Pteropus vampyrus
TATCGGAAAGGAAATCTGAGATTAGAAGTCCCAAACATTGTCTAGGAGACAACAAATATGCCTAACATTTGCTCTAGAGAGAGACATAGTCTTATTTTATAAGGCTGTCCACTGTACCAAATCTTTGAAAAGATAGTCCTTGGAAAGAAAAAAATAAAGTAGCAATCATGAAGCTTACATTTAAATGGGGGAGAGAAAATAAGAAAAAATGGTGGTTTACAAGTGTTGATGTACCCCCAAGGATTCTCTGGCAAATATTAATTACTTGGGTCTTCTGAGACCAAATACCTCAGTATCATAGTTTGTATGAGTAATTATGTCTTATCTAAAGATAGAAAAGTAGAATAAGTAGTATTCATTCTGAAAGAGATCTGGGTTCTATTGGTTATACTTGGTATGTCACAGCCTGAGTTCTAGAATCATCTTCTTGTGCAGATTTTTCCTTGTTTGTCATCTAAGGCACAATATTAAATAATCATTATATATCTTTGGAATTTCCAATTTGACACATTATATACATTGCCCTCTGTGAATTCTAAATTCTTTAGTCGAGATATAACTACATACCTGTATAATAGTTCACCACTACAAAATGTGAAAAAGAATAGATATTGATCTTTTCTTTTTGGAAAATCAAAATGTGAATTTATCCTTCAATCTGCTCATCAAATAGTTAAGCGCTTACTACATGAAAATATGCATAAATGCATTCTCATTAATTTATAGTTTCCCTTTACTAATAGAACAGCATTATTTTTGCTTAGGATTTCTCATCTTGCTACCAGAATTTTTTTTATCTGTCATGAAACTTTCCCATTATAATCTTTTCCCCGACATTGTATGTGCCGAGTAGTTAAGTGGCTTATATATAAAGCATATAATGGAGCTTGGATTCAACAAGAGTCCTCTATCCAAACTTTGTGTTCCTTTTTATCCATAAAAACTATTGTTTCCACCTACAGAATAGTTATTCACTTCTCTAAAATAATTATTGTTTGTACTAGTACTTTTGAAATAATAAGTTGCCCTTAAATATGCATGGTGATTTATTTAACTAAAATGGATTGTTTATCATTATTTATTACTTGTCCTTCATCTTTCTGTGCAAATACTAAATAAAATAATGCGAATAATCAAAGTTATAAAAATACTTTTTATGTACTTATTCTATGGCAGTACTTTATGTTATTTCTACATCTTAGAAAAGTTCTTTCTTATTTATTCGAATATTAGTTTATTTTGTGCATATAATATGTGAGTTATGTTTGAGAGGCTAAGAATAGAGCAATGGACAAACAGATTAAATTCCTTGCTTTTCTGTAGTTTGCATTCTAGTACTCAAAAAGAATGTGAGGCTGCTAAGACTTATCTAAAGTAACACAGCCAGGAGATGGTTTAGCTAGAACTTGAAACTGTGTTTGTTTGACCTTGAAGTCCAATCTTTACCTTTGTCTTAAACTCTTCACTCAGTTCTTAGATGTTTCCTACGAAAAAAAAAAGGAAGCTAGCATTATAAACATAGCCTTGTTTCACAAATGGTAACAAATGAAAAAAGGTTCTCAGATGTCAACAGACACGTGTTGAAAGAGTCAATGAAACACTTGGGCACTTTTAAGAGTCGGCATTTCTACTCTTATTAGGCTGAATTCCTAATTTGGATTATTATGTGATTTACTGAAATTGTACCATTTGTGGTGGACCTAGGGATTCTGTACCTAAGGTAAATTCTTCTTGACTTGAAACAGATTAGTCTCTTTAGACTAATCCCAGAATGCATTATCATCTCAGTTCAAGAGAATGAGAGTAAGTGACAGACTAGCCATTCACTCTTCCGAATTCCATTACGTGGTAGATCTAGTCAGGATAGTAACAGAAAAAATAATGAAAATTGTGTGAATCCTTAATTTCTCCCTCTATATCTACTGGCTCTTTTATATGTTAACACCTATGGTAAACAGAATGGTCTCCCAAAGATGTTCCCACCTTAATTTCTGGAACCTGTGAACATGTTGTATTACACAGAAAAAGTGTTTTGAGGATGTAATTAAGATTATGGATATAGATTACCTGGCTGAGTTTAATCTAATCGTATAGTCCTTAAAGACAGAAAACTTTCTTCATGACCACAGACATCCCACAGAAGAGACAAGAGATACTATAGAAGGGAAATGAGAGAGATTCCAATCATGAGAAGATCTGAGGCACCATCGTGGGCTCAGAGGTGAAGGAGCCCACCTGCAAGGACTGGGACAGGCTCCTAGGAAATAAGGGTGGCCTCCTACTGACAGCCAGCAAGGTTCCTCAGTCCTAATAACCACAGAAATACATCCTGACCAAAACCTAAAAGAATTTGAAAGTGGATTTTTCCCAAGAGCCTTCAGTAAGGAATACAATACTGCCAATACTTAGTTTAGCGAGACCCGTGCCCGATTTCTGATCTACAGAACTATGAGATTGTAAATGGGTGGTGTTTTAAGTGCTAAGTTTATGGCAATTTATTAATGCTACAATGGAAAATGAATACACCGTCTCTGAGAATATTTCTTCTAATCTTGTTTTGAGCCTATTTATTCTGTCTCACTGGATGTTATCAAAGATACTCAGCTTGAGAATTGTTTTCCATCCTTGGCCACACCCGTTTTGGACTGAGGTCTCTTTTCTTACAGTTTCATTCTTTCTCATGTCTACCTTTGGCTCTGTATATTTCTCACAATTCCTTCTTTCCTCCACATGTGTAATTATATTAAGCGCACAAAACTTTCAAACAGATCATACTCCAGAATCTAAACTAATATTTCTTTCCTTTCATAGTAGATTTTTTTCCTCCGTTCTAAGAAATGTGTCCTTTCCTATCATGAATATCACCACCCCTTTGTGAGGCAAATGCCCAGAACTTCCCTTCCCCCAATTCTATTACCAGTTATTTAGAGTCAGTTTTCAAAGGTTTCAGACTATTGTGTATTTATTGTTATAACCAGCCACCCTAGTTGGGGCTCATAGTTTTAAGTGAGCACACCTGCAAAAAGGCATTAAAGGCAGCCTTATAAAAATAAGGGATGCAAAAATAAGAGAGCTAGAAGACATCTAAATAAGCTTCACTTTTTATTTTTTTCATTTTGCATGTATTTTTGTAATTGGAGCCTTTTGGAGATAATGTCCCAGATTTAAACGTGGTAGCAAAAAGAGTGATATTTTCAAGAGGTTAGAGTGCCTACAGAAAAGGTTCTTGGAGCAGGTGAGTTTTCAGGCTTGTAAGCATCATTTATACTTCCTGGGAAATGACCCGGCTCTTATTTTATCCAGACAATTGGAATACTAGTTGATTTAGAGTTTAAAGAATACAGAAAATTGCAAATTTGAGGATCTTGACATAAAATGATGGCAATTTCATCTTACATGTGGTCTCCAGGAATTGCATAAACAAACTTGTGGCCTCTGGAGACATGAATGTTAACTTATAAACATGAATGTATTTGGATTAGATTTGGTACATAAACCAGAAAACCCCCAAACAGCAATGATTTAACCTACACATAAATTTCTTCCTTGTATGAAAGAAGTTCAGGTTAAGAAGTAGATAGATAGGACAGGTATGATTGCTTTATGATCACCAGATACTCATTACTTCCTACATATTGCTTCATTATTTTCTCTGTAGCTTCTATCCTAAATATCACCTCATATTTAGGTTTAAAAAGCTGCTGGAGCTTGAGGGTCACAGCTGCATTTGAGCCAACAGGAAGGGTTAATGGGTGGGTGTGGGGAGCATAAAATGATGCTCTCCCCACGTCGGTTTCTTCTAAAAAAGTCTTTATTGAAGTTCTATAAAATGCTTCACTTAAATATCATTAGTCAGATGTTATCTGACCATACCTGGCTAAAAGGGAGGATGGGACATTAATTCTTTTAGCTGAGAAAACTGGGTTTATGTTTCAAGGAAGAAGAGGAAAATAGATATTAAATAGCAGACAACATTTTCTGTTTGTTTTTATTTGTTGTTGTTGTTTGTTTGTTTGTTTTTCAGATTTAAAGATTTCCACAAAAGGAGCCTTTCACCATCTCTTTAGGATACTTAGTTTAGAAAATAATCATCCCTCACATTTAGGAACTTTGCAACGGTATGCAAATTCAGTTCATTTAGAATCTATGCAAAGGGAGGAGAAGAAAGTGGGTGACCAATAGTGGACTTCATAGCTTTTCACTTTTCTACTGGAAACACTTCTCTGAATTTCCTTTGAAAACTATCCTTCCTCTGATTTTAAGCCACTAGGATTTGGTTGGCTGTAACTCCCTGTTACCTCCAGGAGAGCCATGATTGGCTTAAGCTCATCATCATCCTCCATACACTGGCTGTAATGACTCCTTCAGAGATGTGCATGCAGCCCAATCCTGCCCGATGAGAGTGAGACCAGAGATTTCATTTGATTCTTTCTTAGTTTGTCTTCTTATCAGAGATGAGCCTGGAAGACTGTAGCTATGGATGCTGTAGGCAGTGATTCTGAGACATCAAGAAAGATCCTGTTTGAGAATGGGGTCAGTTTATACACTAATATTCTAACAGGTGGAGAGAAAGTGAAACCTGACCTTTTGCAGCTGTATATGAATCCCAAAGAAACCATTTTTACTTAAGCCAATTTGTATCTGGCTTTCTGTCCATTTGCCACCAAAAGATTTTTTGTTGTCACAGAAAAAGAAATGGTAGACTATTATATATTAGCTATTAGACACCATGCATTTTATATCAGCATACCTTCTTTAAATAACACCCAACACTCCAAGAAGGTATGTGCAAATATTATAATTTTAAAAGTGAGGAAACAGGTTTAGAGAGAATACCTTGTCCTCTTAGTTTTCAAAAGTCAAGTTCAAGCCTATGAGCACTAGTTGAGTTTCGCTTGTGAAAAGGAAGAATTCGGGCCTACCTAGCCCAAACTGTAACTGTATTTGTATGTTGGTGTGTCTGCGGGGAGTGGTGAAAAGATCTCTCTGTCTTTAGCTTCCATAAATAATGATCAGGAAAAATATCCTTCAATCACTCAAAGTAATAGTAGATTGTTACTTTTAGACATTTTTCAGAAAGAAGTAGTTTTTGCTGGATTGCAACATTGTAGGGTTTCTCATTCCCCTTTATCATTATTCATATCACCTCTGATTATTCAAAAATTTGTAGTTATTTTGATAGATGTGTTGATAGATAACCAGCTGTGTTTGAGCTGAACAGTTGGCCCTTCTTCCATCAAGCCTTACCCTCTCACCAACTTTACTCCACAAAAAACTTGTATATATCCATATTCTGTTTATCTCAGCAAGTCAAAAGCTTTGCCATAGACTATAAAAGGGACATAAGACTAAACATTGTGATAAATATTTAGTTTATGTTTATATCACAAGAGAGTTTGGGGAAACATTAGCAGGCATGGTATATTATTTTCCAAATCTCTGAATCCCTTGCATGTGACCTGCCCCCAATCCAAACAATGATGGCCCTTAGGGTAGGGTTTTTATTGCATAAAGTCAGAGAAAAAGAAGTGACATTTGGATTTTTTTTTTGAAGGAGACATTTGAAACCCATGGAGACACAATAGTTTTTTAGAGAAAGATATTTAAATTTTAAAAGTTTGTTTCTACTGTGTATCAAAGTTCAAGGTCTTGAACTCTAAATAGAAAGGATATACAACAAATGACAGAGTGAGCAAACGGAGGAAAGGTGTAAAAGAAAGTGTCATGGGCCTCCTCCTGCACAAGTTCCCAGCAGAAAATAATGACATACCTGCCTTCCAAGTAGGTTAGGGATCTGAGGACAGAGGACCCCTGTGCCTTGTGTCTGGAGGGCCATCTGAGAAACTAGCACAACTCCAAAGTGCTCTCCATACCGCAGCAGGAATGTAGATGGGGTGGTGAGGCGTCTTTAATTAGAAAGGGACCTGAGAGAGCCCCTAAGCTTTCTGTCCACTTGAGATGGAAAGCGGGTTTGCTTCCCTGAGCTTTCTTTGAAAAAAAATTAGCACAGAGAGAGGAAAAGCTGTATCCAATAAGTTATAGCCACTAGGAAAGAGAAAATTTAATAACAAAGAGAGAAATTTTTTGGCTAAAATTGAGTCAAATGAAAGTCCTGAATTTCTCTTATGCCTTTGACTGGTTTTCTGTGAGAATCCTTTTATTTTGGGTTGAGGCTACACCTTCCTGAGGGAATTTCATTTGCTTTTCCCTGAGGTCTTGTGGCAATATCTATCTTAGATAACTCTCAAGTACAAACCCACATAAGGCTAGGGAGATGTTTATGATTTCTCCCGGGAGCTTCCTCACTTCTGTTCCTCCAACAGGTTATGCTGAAATAGTTTTCTTCCTCATCTTCTTCTGGTAATACGTGACTTTTTCTACTCTATTATTGAATTGAAGTTATAGAATTTGACAAGTCTCAACTTTATTTCAGCACTATAACTCCAAATCTCTACATTGTACAAGCCTACAATCTTGCCTTCTGCAATGCATTCAAAACTCAAGGCTGAGTTTTCACTAAGATTGAAAATGTCTTATCGGTGGTTGCCTTGGCTTTTATACTCATCGGTACCCCGATTCCTTTTTACTGTGGCTCTTGGGGATTTCTCTTACTTTCCAGTGAATTCAGTGCATGTAAAAAGATGTGTTAAACTCTGTCTCAGAACTGAATAGCAGAAGTTTCATGAAATATCCTGTTTATTATATTACATCTCTCACTTATGTTATCTCATTTGAGATATAGAGCTTTTATATCTTAATGATAGATAGTAAGGCAGC
The DNA here is from genome assembly GCF_000151845.1 of Pteropus vampyrus. Lineage (NCBI taxonomy): Eukaryota > Metazoa > Chordata > Mammalia > Chiroptera > Pteropodidae > Pteropus > Pteropus vampyrus. The sequence continues at coordinate 10,510,751 of NW_011888799.1, forward strand.
AAGTGAAGTGAAGATCGCTCTTTCTCCAAGACCTGTGAACTCTTTGCTAAGGAAGAGAGACTGGAGACCTCTCCTTTCCCTTTGATAATCAAAATATTACTCTCCTACCTGCCTATTAAAACCTCTGTTAGTTCTAGGCTGATGCTATTCTATTGTATTTGTCATTCTTGCTCACTGTCGACTTCTTGCTCACTCACTTTTATTATCTAGAGATTATGGCTCTTACAACTCTCTACTCTGCCACGCATATTACCATCACACTGGTTCAATTTAGTAAGTGTCCCACCTAACTCTCAGGCTTAGTATTACTTTGACTTATCATCTACAATGACTTCTATCTTCATTTTTCTTTTTTTTCTGACTGCATGGCTATACTGAAGACATTTAATCTGAAATATTAAATTCAGATACTTGACCTTTTGACCACAATCTTTTGATTTTTATGCCCACTGTACCTTCTCTTAAATATCCAGTCTCATAATTATTCATTTTAATCTTCCGCTTCATCTTGACCTCACTTCTTTCTCTCTGTAGCTTAGATTTTGTAACTCCTCATTTAATCTCTTCTAATTTCAACATTTTTGTTTCATTTTCTTTTCTACTTAAATAGGAAAATCTCAAACATGAACTAATTCAACAATTTGCCTTCTGTGAAATATTGAATGTTGAAATTTGCTAAACAAAAATCAGACAGCTTCATAGATTGATTCTAAACTAGTCTAGAGACTCATTATCATCTGGTTTTTCAGCCTTGTCCAGTACACCTCCAACTTTTTTTCCAGTCATCTATCTCTGCAATGTGACTCTTTTAAAACTTTCATGCTTTCTCCAAAATGTCAACCAAATCAACACCATTTCCTCATATTTCATCATCAGAAGACACATTCATATCATTCATCACAAAGAAAATAAAAGTTATTAAGTAAGTCATACACTTCCTGTCCTTAAACTTTTAAAATAATGGCCATATGTACCCACTCTTTTATCCAGTTATATTGGAAAAGAAGCTTCTCCTTTGCTCTAGGGCCAATCCTCCTAAATATGTAGCCCATCTTTTTCTAATCCACCTTAGAATACTCAAGATCTCACTTAGTGGATTTTTATCTACATGCTATAACTTCCATCACGTCATCATTTCCAGTTCCTGTTTGATTAAAAACAACATCAACAACAGGAAGGATTTAAGATTCTCCCTAATCCCATCCTTCAAAAGTATGCACTTTTGGTCTCTACTGTTGTACCACTATTCAATTATTTTCTCATTGCCATCTGACTTCCAACCCATTATTCCACAGAAACTCTCTTGCCAAAGTTAAGAACCTCCAATTGGCTAAAATCTAGAACTTACTATTTTACAAAATACCTATCTGTTTGTTTTTATCCCAAGTAATAAGCTCCTGAGGGCAGGAGTCATATATGCCTTATTCTCACTATAACCCAGCAAGTAGTATAGTTCTCCACACAAAGTAGGTGCTTACTAGATATTTCAAAAATAGAGATATGACTACCATTAATATGTGAAAATAAAAGAACTAAACTTCCTGAATTCTAAATTATGCTGATACATTTTCCCCAAATCCCCTACAACAGCAAATAAAATATTTATCTAGATAAGAAGGCATCAGAAATATACTGAGAAATCCATTTCTCCCCCATTTTAAATACAAATCATTACTTCCTATTTCTATAAACTTTAGTTTCTAGAGTTGAGTTTAACCACACGTTCTGTCTCAGGAGCAGGATACTTTGGAATTTAGTCTTTCTTTAGCCTTGAGATTTTCTTCTTCTCACTAGAAAGCATTGCCCCTCAGGACAGAATTAGGACTGGAAGTATAATGTACAGCTGCACAGAGCCACAAGTTTGTTAGCCACTCTGCATATGTCCTCCTTCCCTCACCTTCCTTGCCAGACTCCTCCAGCATTTAGATGGTCTGCAGTGGTGCTATGTCAAAATGTGAGGATTTATCTTAGCCCGAGGAGCCAAGCTTTTTGCATGATATAAAAGGATCCTGAGCTATAGAAAGGAAAGGCTTTCTTAAATAGTCCATGCAATCTTTTTTTCAAGGGTCATTGGATGTTTACTTTCTCTATTTGAGATCGATCTGCTAAATTCTCTATGTAAAGTTAAAAGTATCTTATAATGGCAAAAGATGTGCAAGAAATCCAAAACAAAACTAAACAAAAAAGACAACAGCTGAAAAAAGAAATAGCTTAGAAAAATCAGAAGAAAATAGGAATCTAGCTTTTGGTATCTCCAAAATAATTTGAGAATCAAATGTTTCTAATGAATCAATGGGGGGAAACAAAACCTTAATTAAAATGTTTTTTTTTTTTAAATTTTTAGCTCCAATGCTTATTTAATTTGTAGCTTTACAAAAGTATCTTATCTGTTCTTAGGTTAAAATTCTACTTTATATTAAAAACATACATGTAATTTAAGTTGGTATCAATTAAATTTGAATAAAATTATGGATAGAATTGAATTGAAACAATCTTAGTAGATATGTAATTTTAAAGTATCAATTGTCATAGTCGGTGTTAAACTTACAGATCACTCTATATACATATACCCTCATTTTACACACAGAGGTCTAGAAAGCTACTTTTGTTTATTGCTCATTTATCTATTCTACTGATATGTCCCTGTGACTGTGTCAATGTTTTAGAAGCAGCGAAATGATGGTCCTGCAAGAAGCTCACAGTCTGGTGTCAGAAACACAAATCTAAGCAAACACAGTACAACCTGCCCACAAATGTAAAAGTGTCTTAAACAATCTGGGAGTATATCAGAACTCATGGCAAACTGACTGGAAATGTCAAAGAAAGTATCATATATAGAGAGATGATGACATGGTTTCCAATATCAACTTACCACCTTCTCTGTTATATCTTTGCAGTATAAATAATAAAATTTGTAGAACAGCCTATATACTCCCTGTATTTGACATTAGTGTCCTCCTGCAGCTAGGCTTCTGTATGTATATAGGCATTTTAAAGAGATCCTTCTATGTTAAGGAGCATGAATCAAAAACCTTTCTTGACTCTGAGACCATCTTGGGTCTTACTAACTCATAGTGTCTAGTGATATTAATATTTCTCTTACACCAAAGCAGAGACTACAAACTGGCAGCCTGTATGTATCCACAGACATATTTAGTTTGCCCTTATGCTACTTAAAACAAAATATCAAAATTTAATGTTTTTAGATATAGTTTGCATTTCTAGTTCACCAGTATCCACTACATGCCACTGCTTACTATTGGTTTGGTTCATTTGAGATCTTTGCTTGCCCAATTTGATTAATTTATGATCTTCAAAATAAAGCATGAAAGAGCCAGTGTCATTTATTAGTCAAGAGGCACAGATCAACAAAAGGAAAAGGGGGAAAAAATGTTACATATTACTAGTTTGATTTGTGTGGTACTATTTAGGCTGCTACTTTCTTTCTGGAAGTTGACTTGCAACCCATGGAAATTAACTCATTTAACGGTTATATTGCTGGAATATAAGCAGGCACAAAGTATTTTCAACCAAAGTATTTTCATTTATGGCTCTTCGTACTCACATCTTTGGAACAATGATGCCCCATTTTATCCTGGTAGAAACTATCAGGCAAATTAAACCATTTAAAATACGGTCACAAATTCAGAATTAAGAATGAGACCACCTAAATTTTAATGAAAATACTTATTTCAAATTTCATGCACTTTAATTCCAAAAAGAAGCTTGGAGACAGACTTTGTCAAAATGGTATCAGTTATCAATTACTACTTATAATATCAACATAAACCTAGAGGCTTACAATGACACACGTTTATTATATCACAGTTAATATGGGTCAGAAAGCCAGGCATGGGTTTAGCTGGGTCCTCTGCTTCAATGTCTCCCACAAGGCCATGGACAAGTCCTATCTGAGGCTAGACTGAGGAAGCATCTGCTTCTAAACATCTATGGATGTTTGAGGGCTTTAGTATCTCGCTAGTTGTTGGATAGAGGTTGCCCTCTGTTCCTTGCTATTGTACCTCTCCATGTGGTAGCTTGCTTTATCAAAGCCAGCAAGGAAGGAAGTCAATAATGACATTCTGCTAACACGATGAAAGTAACAATTTTATGTAACATAATCACAGAAACGACATTCCATCACTTTTTTTTTTTTTTTGCCACATTCTGTAGGTTAGAAGCATGTCAGCTCCAGCTACACTCAATGCAAGAGGATTATCCAAAGTGTCAATACCAGGAGAAAGGGATCATTTGGAGCCATCTTAGAGTATATTCACCACAAATACCTCATATAACAATTATAATGATGATGATACCAACTTTTTTTGATCACTAATTGTGCGGCATTCTCTTTTTAAGCACTTTATGTGTACTACTTCACTTGTTCTCCTCCCTCCTCAAAAAACCCTCGCACAAAAACAAAAAACAAAGTGGGTACTATTACTATCCTCAATAAAATATGAAGAAACAGAAGGGTACACAGTTAAAATCTTACCCAAAGTCACAATTAAAAAACTAGTATAGCTGGAATTCTAACCCCAGCAGTCTGAATCTGTACCTTATGCTCTTTTGTTAATGGACAAATTTTGATCCTATAAATTCTTAAGCCTTTATTGTTCTCTATTACCTAAAACCAGGGGTTTTTTGGTCATTATTTATTTACATTTTATTCAGATTTTCTAGTTGTTCAGAGTAGGGAGTTTGTTGTGAAACAATTAAGTCAGTCATCCCAAAGCCTATGTATTTAGTCAATTACTCTAGATGTTTCTGACTTAGAATTATCAGTAAGCCAATATATAAAACATTAAGCTCCACTTTTAAAAAATTTTGCATATGAAAACAGAAACTGGATTAGATATGGATTTGAAGTTTGGAATGCTGGTAAATAGAAATAAGTTATTGATAGGGTTGTATTTGAGGAACAAGTAGATTAATCAACATTTAGCATGGTGACAACCAGCCTACATACACACACTCCTCATGTCACATTTAAGCCAATGTAAATCTTAAAAGCTAGAAATTGTCTCTCTTTCACAAATAAGAAAACTGAAATTCAGAGAGAATAGATAACATGTGTTACAAACTGAATCTACTTTTTTTTTGTTGATATATATATATATAGATATATTTTTATTTACCACCATATATTCATTTCATTCTGATACAAATCCATGAAAATATGTAACATATTTTCAAAAGCTTTTTTTTTTTTAATAAGTTTTTGAGTTTCTTTTTCAATAGCTATAATTCTTAAAATGATGCTTATCCTTTATCTGGAAAATTTATTTATATAGAATAGGTAAATTCTAGCAATTCAGGAAACTAAAGGAAATGCTCTTAATGACAATGTTTTAAAAAATACATTTTTTTGAAAAAAAATGTTGCAAAGTAATTCAGTCTTTCCCTTTCCATGGTAGTCAGATGCTATCATAAATTTAATAATTTACTTGTTTATACAACTTGGCTTTTGCAAAGTGACATCTTTTTAATTCTTACATAAATCACATTTGCCTTGGAGATATTTTAAACACACACACACACATACAAACACACACAGACACAACACAATCACCACCATCACCAATAACAACAACTGGCGATATAATTCTGTAAGTCACACAGATTGGTTTTACCATCATCAAATTTCATTTTCATTGAAGTAAAATACCTAGTGAATTTTAAGTTGTGGTGACTCATGACTAAATAAATTAGCTATATTATGTTCAAAATTGTCATCAATATTTAAGAAAGATGCTTACTGTTTCAAGAGGCTCCAATTTTTAAAAATTCTTTTATGAGTTTAATATATTTGATTGTTATGAGTCTTATTCTCTTTCTAGGTAAAAAAAACAAACAAACAAACCCAGCATGTTTGAAATGTTAATAGTACATAGCTAACTGTGGTCCTTATTGATTTTTCTCCTTGCTCTTTATACCCATTGGCATATTCCAGGAAAAAAATACAATTTCACTAAATAATAATATCTTTTGTAACACTTTCCAATGTGCTTCTCTATACATCTTCTTATTTATATCCCCCCAAAAATTTCTGAAACATTGCTACTATTGTAGTCTAAAAGTTTAAGAAATTGAGGTTTGAGAGGTTCAACGTGTTGCCCGAAGTTTTATGATTTATATGCTGTTGGATAAAGATTCAAGCACATTTGGATGGTAGAAAACAGAAAGTAAAGAGTATGCTATAAAAATTATTAGACTTAGCCAATAAAAATACAAACTATTAACTCAGTGTATCCAGGGTAACATATAAAGATCAGAAAATTATTGTGTAGATTCAGTTAAGGTATTAAGAAGAGAACTACAAAATGATTGCATTCATGTCACAAAAAGAGTGAGATGAGTCAGAAGGATGGCAAGGCCTCTCCATGGCTTCAGCTCCTGCGCAAGCCTAATCAGGCACTAATCTAGATGATGGGGATATAGCAATGAGTAAAACAGAAAAAGACCCACTGTTGTGAAGCATACATCATAATGGAAGAACACAGATAATAACTGTAATTATTAAATCATAGCCTGTAAGAAGTTAGTATGTGTCATGGGGACAAAGTAGAATAGGGCAATGGGGATGAGGAATGTGAGATGGGGTGATGCAGCTCGCTTAATTAATTAATTAATTTATTTTCAATCAGAGTTAACATTCGACATTATTGTATGTTAATTTCAGATGTACAGCATAGTGGTTAGACATTTACCTAATTGATGGATGAAGTGATTACCTTGATTAGTCTTGTGCTCACCTGGTGCTAGATAGTTATTGCGATATTATTGACTATATTCCCTATGCTTTACTTTGCATCCCTGTGACTATTTTGTAACTACCAATTTGTACATCTAATGGGTGCTGCAGCTTTAAATAGTTAAACTAGCCTGTGCAGAGGTTAACTCTTGAAGGCGGAGTCATTTGGATATCTGGGGAAGAGCATTTTCAGGCTGAGTGCCAAGACCCTGATGTGAAAGCATACCTGTCGTGTACAGCAAGGAATAGCGAGGAGGTCAGAGGGGCAACGTAGAGAAGAGGGGAATGGAATGCATATGAGCTCAGATATTTCATGGGCAGCCAATCCTGTTGCCCATTTACTGAGAGAAGGTGTATGAATTGGCAGCTTTTGAGAAGAAAGTAGCGTGATTTCACTGATAACCTAACAGACTCATATTGGTTGCAGCTTTGAGAATTGACTGTGGAATAAAAACATAAAAGGAGAAACCAGTTAGATGGCTTTGGCAAAAATCCTTATGAAAGATGACTGTGGCTTGGATGAGGATGGTTGCAATAAAATTTATGAGAAGTGGGCAGATTCTAGACCAGTTTATGATAATAGAGCAATAAGAGGAATTTTGGACTACTATTTATTAGAACATTTTTAATTAAAGCACATATTTATTAATAAGGATGGTTGTAGCTTTACATCAATTTCTGTGTTAACTGGTTGTATCATAGGTAATTTCTGAAGGACTAGTTAGTTATACATTTGGAGTTATTCAAACTAAGTGGAGAGTTTTTAAAGATTACTGAGGATCCATTATGATATGAATAAAGGCATAAAGTCATTAGCATGTAGCAATGATATTTTCTGATGATTATGAGCAGTATGTTTATAAAAGCTAGAAAGAGGAGCATATGAGAGTAATCTGTAGGTAAAATAGATTATGGATTATGAGTCTGAAACCTCTTATGCCTACCTACAAATTATTCATTAATATCATATCAGTTTCATAATTCTTGAGAATGATTGCATTGTATTACTGGGGATGACTATAAGCACAGCTATTGAAAAAGATAAATTTAATTAGACTTTGCAGGCATCAGTGCTATAGAACTAGTAAAAACAATAACAGAAATGGTATAAACATGCTATTTTTCTAAAGGATCTTATCCTCCATTAGGAAAAATCATTTAAAAACTGTTATAAAACCTTCACTCACTTTTCTTTCAGATAATTATGAGAATGAGACTGGAAATGACAGTATGTTTTTCTGATCACTCTGTATGTGAGGATTTTGTGGCAGCCTTCAAATCTTCAAATAACTTTTCCTTTTTTTTTATTGTCAACTTGGAAGCAGAGAATTCTAGAATTTAAATGGACCTTAGAAATAATTTAAATTACCTAACTTCTCTGACTCTAAGTCTCTTCTTCTGTAATATGGTAAAAAACATTACTTCAGAGTGTGACAATAAAATGGGATATTGTCTGCAGTGAGTGTAGGAGGTACTTATTGTACATACTCAGTTTAAACATATTTGTTTTACCCTACTGCCCACCAGGGAAAAATTGGAGGCTGAGAGAGAAAGTGACGTGCACAAGATCTCACAGCTAGGACCATGACTGATTCTTTTTTTTTTTTTCTTTTTTTTTTTTTTTTCAGACTGGTTCACTATAATAGGAAACTGTGAGGGTTAATTTTATATGTCAACTTGATTGGGCCACAAGGTACCCAGACATTTGGTCAAACATTATTCTGAGTGAGACTGTCTGTGAGGGCATTTCTTAATGAGATTAACATTTGAATTTGTAGACCAAGTAAAGCTGACTGTACACTCTAATGTGGGTGGACTTCATCCAATCAGTTGAAAGCCTGAATAGAACAAAAAAGGCTGACCCTTCCATTCATAGGAGGAAACTCCTCCTGCCTAACTGCCAGAGCCTAGACATCAGGTTTTTCCTGTCTTCAGGCTCAAACTGAAACAATGTCTCTTCCTAAGTCTCGAGCTTGCTGGTATTCAGACTAGAACTGCACCATCAAATGTCCTGGTTTTCCAACTTGCTGATTATAGGTTTTGGGATTTGTCATCCTTTGCAATTCTATGAACCAATTCTTTATAATGTATCTTTATAATATAATATTATATAATAGATACTTAGATACATAGATACATATTGTCCTAGTCCTAGTCATCTATGTCTGTCTTGCTGATATATTTATATATAATCTCAATAGAGAGACAGATAGATGTACATACACATACACACACACACCCTGTTTGGTTATGTTTCTCTGGAGAACTCCGACTAATGCACAGACCTCTGTTTCTGGTACAGAAAATGCAGATGTCAGGGTCCAGGATATTGCTGACCCAGAAGGTTTGACGGTGTGAGGCCCAATTGGACAAATGCACGAGGAGTTGACATGAAGATGAAATGGCAGGCACTATCTTTATCATGCGGAGTGCACTTCTGTTGGGAAGTGCAGTTCTATTGGGGAGTGCAGTCTGTTGCTTGGGGCACACAGTCCTGCGCACACTTCTCCTGCTCCCCTTTCTTGTCTCCCCTTCTCTGCTTCCCTTCTTTCTCTCCTTCTTGCTCCTTCTGGTCTTTAGGGGATTGCATGGCTCCTCACATAGCTGACTACAAAAGTGGCATTCAGCCACACATGCGTGATACAATAATCTGAATTATGTTTACATATTTTCTAAGTCTGGGGTCCTATTCCTAGCCATGGGCCCGGATTACAGCTAGTAGACCTTGGACCAGCCAGACTTGGGCCAGTCAGGCCTTGGATCAGCCAGGCCTTGGATAATAGCCAGATCTTGGATCACAGTCAGACCTTGGGCCAGTCAGGACTGGCGCTCACAGCAGATAATCCTACTGACCAGAAAATGTGAAAAAAAATAATCTGCTCCCATTGTATGTGTGTGGCAAGTTTTTCAAAGGGTGGCTAATCTTATGAACAAAATTAGAATTTTGGTTTACCTGTGCATGTTGGAAAAGAAAACAATTGGTTGTATTTTTTAAGAGTTTGGAAAGAGAAGCAACTTAATATTGTATGAAAAACAAAAAAATATTGACTCAGGAAACCTAAAGTCCAATTCTATTGCTTTGTAAACTATTACACATATGATGTACTTCGGCTAAGGCGAAGGAGATGGCAAAAGAAGGAACAAAGGCATAGAGCAGAAGGTCTATGAGGAAATCCAATGACTTATGTTAATAAAGCCACAACAAAGACCAGCATTGTACTGAGGTCTGGCCTTGTCACCTGACAGCCACCAAGGAGCCTATCTAAGTCCATTGAGAGGCAATTTGAAGATATCAACACCCATACTGTTGGACAGAAATTGAAGGACTCCAAGGAGATTGGGTGAATTATCCTGAGACCCTGTAGGAGAATGGAAGGATTATCCTTAGTGAGATAAAGCCATGCTCCTATTAATTTTTCTGATGGGCACTAAAAAAGTCATGGGTTTCTTACTTTTTCAGTATGAAAGGAACATATCGTATGTACAAAACTGTAGAAACCAAAGATAATCCATTAATTAAGTCAAGGTGAAATGCCCTCCTTTCAGGGAGTGGACAGCTTCATTACACACACAGTTGGTAATACCCCTGGGAATCTGAAGAAGAGAAATCGCTGTAGAAGAAATATGTTTCCAAAATCGATCATTTAAAGTTACAGCCTTATAGCTGCAGTAACATATGGAGATCAGAGTAGTACAGAGCTCTAAGCATCAGTTTCTAAAGACAACAGGGATCAGACAGATAACTCAAACTTTAAAATATCAGTATTAATTTAGTCCTTATATTGCATTTATTGTTGACCTCTCAGGCAGTATTAGCATTTCATTCTCTCGCTGGAAGTTTTACTTGCAAAAATATCATAAGTTGTTATAGAGAGTTCTTCTGTTGGACATTATACATGCACAAGTGGGCTTGTGTGCACACAACACATTCGGTTGTGGGTGCAGCCCAGTAACAAGGAAGAACAAGTAGTCTTGTAGAGGAAAGAGAGACAGTGCCTTTCAGCCATCCCAGTCTGTCTTCTGACTTTTGCCTGTAGTGCTTTGTGCCATCCCTACTTCAAATTTTCTATTGACAGGCTAATAGTTGAATTAGTCTGCCTGACTCTCTAGAAAAGTATCCTGATCACTTTCCAAACTTCTCACTCTCCTAAACACGAAAGTCTCCTCTCCAGGGCTCCTGCATTGTATCATATTGACCTGTTGAATTCTGTTTGGGGATTTCTTATTGGTTTTGGAAGACAGTTTATGAGTTGCTGTGTATTTAGGGTCATAGCTGATACGTAGTGGGACCATGATAAACCATCAGGAAAAAATTTTTCAATCAGACTACATATACTTTCTGTAGGTATAAAAACAAGTAAAGTGAGATGGATTGGCAAAGAAAAGAAGGAAATAAAGAAGGAAGGCAGAGGGGATTTTTTTAGTCAAATTGTTAGCTGGAGGCATGGTTTTAAATTCTCAGATAATAGGAACACTTGCCAAAGACTGGAAAAACTTATTTCTATTAAGTGGCACAGGGGATTTCCCACTGAGAAATAGAAATAGAGAACAATAAAATAAAATAACCAAAAGAGCTGGCTGAGTAAACCCTGAAAATAATAAATTTAAGCGTCCAATGTTTATTTCAATACATTTTTAGGAGATCAAATGAGAAGACGTTTCTCTATATTTCATCTTAGTCAAAAAGTCTCTATTTAAAATAGGGGAAAGGGCTCTGTATTATTGGTCATATGAAAGAATTAAGAGAATGTATATATGCAACAAATTGCTTATTACAAAAAGGATTGTAACCTGAATTATTAATTCTTTTCCATGAAGAAAAGTTTTTCCTGTCAACACATAGTCTATATAGATTATTGAATATGGATCACGCTACACATTATAGGTTGGTTATTTGTTGAAAATGACTATAAGTATATTATCTAAGAACTAAATATGCACCTGAATGAATGGGGAACAAGAAAACATTGAAATTAATTTCAGGTTAACCTGACTCCTTTAACTAAAAGTGGATGAAATAAATTAAGAAAGACAAGGATACTAGCATTTATAAAATACCTACTCTGTACCAGATATTATGTGTTTCTGGTCTGTTTAATCCACAAACTGTCTGATAAAGTAGGCAATATTGTCCACATTTTACAGATGAAATCGAGATAAGACACAGAGTATTAGTAGTAAAGCAAATATTTGAACTCAAGTCAATCCACGATAATACTTCAGAAATGTATAAAGAAGATGAGACAAAGGAATGAGTTAGTTGGTTAAATTACTAGGAGCAGAAAGGATTTCAGGGAAAGCACATGTCAGTAATGGCCTGTGAACAATTGTCTAAGAAGAATTCAATTCAGAGCTTATCTCTGACCTAGATGTGAACATCAAGAGGCAGGGTGGCAAGGATAGGGGGGTATTTTACATCCTTCATGACTGGAAGAACTGAAGTTATATAAAGAATGTGGAAATACAGTAGACAGATTCCTCAGCTGGTGGGGAAGAGTAAAAACTGGACCAAAGAATATCTAAATCCAAATCTTTAAATAAAACTGATCAGAAATATGGTGAGTAGAATAATAATCCCCCAAAGATATTCACATCCTACTCCTCAGCACTAGAAATATATTACCTTAAATGGCAAAAATTACTGGGTAGATGTAATTGAATTAAGGATTTTGAGAGGAGGAGATGATCCTGGATTATCTAGGTAAGTACAATACAATCATAAGGGAGGCGGTAGAGTTAGATTCAGAAAGGAGATAGGATGGCAGAACACAGGTGGGATAAATGCACTTTAACATGGTAGAAATGGCCAAAATCCAAGAGATACAGGTAGCCTTTAGAAATTGTAATAAGCAAGAAAATGGTTTCTCCCATAAAGCCTCCAGAGGGAGCAAGGCCCTGCTGACACTTAACTTTAGCCCAATTAGACTCATTTTGGACTTCTGACTTCCAGAACTGTAAGATAATAAATTGTTGTAAGCCATTAGGTTTGTGATAATTTGTTACAGCAGCAGTAGGAAATTAAAACATTAATTGTATGAGAAATGTCAGTCAAAATGAATTTTTATGCTGCATATAACTAGATTTAGAATTGACCTCTTCCTTGGTGCCTTCTTACAGATTTTTATTTCCTTGAGTTATTTTTCTTAAAATTTGTTAGGAATCATTGTCTTTTTATAGATGAGCTGTAGGACAGGTAAGGAAAAGTGAAACAAAGAAGTTAAAAAAAAATAACAGCAGAAAAATCTCTTTACCTTAATTATTAAGCTCATAATAGGAGACAACTGTTTTGGGATGGTCTGCAGATGATTTTTGGCATCTTAGTGAATTTTCTCTTTCTCATTACATTTTCTTTTCATATGAGCTGTGCAGAAAGAAAATAATTTTTATCTTAATCATAGTATTAGAATGATCTTTGTCACTAATACGGCAAGGGTACAGGTAATTCTAAATTAATGACATTCAGCGTTTGATTATTACCATATCTTATTCTGCCTATTCTATTATGTCCAACTTTCAAGAGGTACTTTTCATTCAAGCTTTTATTCATTCATTCAAGAAACAGTTATTGAGTTCTCAATCTATATGGGGCACTATGCCAAGGACTAGAAATAGAGTTATGAATAAAGCAAGCATTGTCCTCACCTTTTATTCCTCCTCAAACTACTTTAGACCACACTGATATCAGCCTTCCTACTCTGATTTCACTTGTAACTGCTACTACATGTTTAAAGACTCAATGATACTTAATAAATATTAGCATGTTTCTCTACCTCAATTATATACTCTTCTAAGGTAAATGCTTTTAGGGAACAGTTGTTATGTCTCACATGGCATAACTCACACTTAATAGACAATAATAATAATTTCTTAATGACAAATATATATATGAATCACCAAATTTTGAAGAATCATTGTATTCTGGACAAGAAAATATTCATTCTCCAACAGTTTCCCTGCAAGGCCCATTTTTAGAAAAGTGATGTTTGAGTCTTGATGGGCGAGTAAGAATTGTCTAGGTTATTTGAGAAGAGAATAAGTTTCAAGCAGAAGCAAAAATATATGTACAGGAAAGAAACAAGAAAATGTGTGATGTTTTTGAAACAAAATAGTGAACATTTTTGTGTGGCGGGAACATTGCACATAGAACATCACCAAACTAAAGAGCCATACTGGGTTAATAGTGGGAAAAGCTTTTCGAGTCACAATAGAGCATATAGATTTCCTCTTTTTTAAATAAAATTCTTAACTATTTATTTAGTTGTTTATCTATTTTTTACTGTGGTAAAAAGCACAGAGCAAAAAGTTTACCATATTAACCATATTTAAGGGTAAAGTTCAGTAGTGTTAAGTATATTCACATTGCTGTGAAACAGATCTCCAGAACTTTTTCATCTTGCAAAACTGAAACTCCATCTTTTAGGTATAAGAAGAGTCTATGGAATGGAGAGCTTAAAATAAAAGTATCAGATTCTTACTCGCATCCCCCGTTTTTTAGGAAACAAAAGATAACTCTGCATCTTTATAGAGATTTACCTGACAAAGGAATGAGTAAACTTTGGAAGCTCATAACTGTCATGCTATAACACAATTTTGGAGCCAGGGGAACCTCAGTAAAATCCTGGCTCTATCACTTACTTGATGTACCAAGTCAAGATCATCTGACCGTAACATTTCTCCTTTAGAGACAAGAATAGGGTTTCCTTGTTGATACTTATTTTGATGTTTCAAAAAAATTAGTTGTTTTTTTTTTTCTTTTAGCTACCTGGGTATTTTTTATGACTTTGTAGCAAAAATATTTGAAGGAGAAATGGACTATTAGATTAAACATCAATTTTCTTTATGATTTGTATTGACCTATGTGTCTATACTTTCTGAATTCCTAATTGTTAAAATGAATTCTTGAACAATTTTTCTTAACTATTAGAATATGTAATCCACTTTATATTCCAAAATGTATTTTATTATTCACTTTCACAGTTAGGGTTTTGAGGTAGCCATTTTCAACACTGATGGTAGATTAGAGTGTCTTGGAAGCTTCTGAAAATATGGTGCTGGTCCCCACAACAGATGAGTTAAATCGAAATCTTTATGGATAGACATCTAATCTTTTAAAGTTTTTCCTAAGCGATTTTAATGTAAAGCCAGGGTTCCAAATTTATAGTCTTTTATAGTCTTATATTGTTTTCTCTATAATGCTCTATTTTTAAAGCACTTGATTTACATTGAAATCAAGTTAAGCCTTGACTATGGCTTTTTGTAGTTTATCTCAATTTTCCATAATCGTGGTTAATGGAGTGAAAACAAATATGAGACGTTCAGCTCTTTTTCGTCAATTTAAAGTAAATAAATATACATTTTTTCGAAATTAATTTTGGTATGGTCATAACCTGGTATTTAAGTAAGTTTGTAATGCAGGAAAAAATGCAATGCTTTATAAGCTCCTCTGAATTAATAGAAATCTTGATTATATTAAACAACTGTATCTATGAGTTTCTACAATGTTTCATCAGTGCCAAAACCAAGGAGTGGGTTGGGGAAAACGATTCCCCTTGCACTTAATTCCCATTACCGCTTCCCACCCTAAACCACTAAAATGTAATCTATAAGCTTAGTAAAAACAGTGTATCTGCTATGCAAATATAACTGCAACACAGGTCCCTTATCCTAGCTTTCCAAATTGCCTTCCCAGCTTCTTTCTACATAGAAATAGGCTTTTGATCATTCTAACTTACTGCAATTCTTCTGATTTAGAAAGAGTATGCCTTAGAGCTGATCCATGACCTTATTTATTATAGGGATTTGGTGTGACTTGTTTCAGATGGTTCTTAAAAATAATTTTAAAATGGCCTTTGGTTGTTCTTGCCAACAGAAGAGACCTGATATTTCCTGCTTTGAATTAATAAGAGAAAAGGTTATAGTTTCTGTTTCAAGTCTCCCCTCTCTTCTGCTTCTTTTAGAACTTTGTTGTCAGCCATAAAGATGAGGAGAGGTACTGCAGTCTGATGACACAAGTCTGCAAAAAATCTCCATATTTTTTTCTCCCTGATGAGGTGTGAATTTCAGCTCTATATTCTCTAAACCCAGAAATATTTCCTTTAATTTTTTGTGGCTGTTTTATAGAGAACCTGATATTTTGCTTAAAATATATGTATTGTTTCACTTTGTACAGAACACAGAAGCATTAAAAAACCTCAACGCATTTATCTGACAAAATTTTACTGACTAGATATTATTCCATGCCCCCATGTTAAGCACCAGATAAGTATTTAAGAAATTATTTAACATATAAGCTAGAATAAAAAAAAAAAGGAAGGTATCTTAAGGCAAGGAACCATATAGTAAATAAGAGATACAGGCATGTGGGCAGGGGAAATCATTGGAGAATAATAGAATGGTTGGGGTTCAGTTTTAAGCTGGTCACCAAAAACTGAATATAAACAAGGAAATCTTCATGCCAAACCCAGGGGAGTTCAAAGCCCACCCCCAAGAAGAAACTTTTTTTCCCCATTATTATTGAGAAATAATTGATATACAAGTGTATAAGGTTAAGGCATATAGCACAACGAATTGATTTACATATATTGTGAAATGATTACCACAATAGGTTCAGTTCACATCACCTCATATAGACACAAAAGAAAAAAAAAGAAGAAAAGGGAAAAAAAGATAATAACTCTTAGGACTTACTTTCTTAACAACTTTTCTTCATATCAGACATCAGTGCTAACTACAGTCATCATGTTGTACATTACATCCCTAGTAATGATTTATCTTTAACTGAAAGTTTGTACCATCTTCCTCCAATCCGTGCACTGCTCCCTCCTACCCCTGCTGCCTCTCTCTGGTAACCACAGCTCTGATCTCTTTTTCTGTGAGGCTTTTTTTGTTTTTATTTTGCTTTGTTTTGTTTCTAGATTCCACATATAAGTGAGATCTTATAGTATTTGTCTGTTTCTATCTGACTTATTTCACTTAGCATAATGCCTTCAAAGTCTATCTGTGTTGTCACAAATGGTAAGATTTCCTCAGAGAGCTAATTTTGTTGGTCTCCTAATTTATAATTTTGTTTTATAATTCTGTGATTTCTCCTCTCAGAGAAAAAAGCTATGTTCCTTTTGTTATATCCATAAAAGAAACTTGACCCTCAGAGTTCCTTCACTGCATCTCATGCATATATGCAAACATTAGGTGGTTTGAGAATGTTAAACAGCTACCTTCTACATAGTATAAAAAAAATAAATGTTATGCTTGACACTTTAGTCAAAGAAATACATATACTGATTTACATATATTTTGAAATGCAGTGTGTAGAAACCATAGCATTGTGTAGAGTTTTATGTTCCAGGTAGTGATGAATCACTGGTGGAACCCCTAGGGACTAACTGCATAACTTTCTTAGGTACCAATAAAGCATCAAGTATGCAAAACAGTGTTTTCTCTTAATTGTTTCTTCCAGGAATTTTAATATAAATAGAAGCATATTTTAAAACAAACTTTGCTTTGAATCTAAAAACCCTGCAGTTGTGGCTAATAAAGATCTATATGACTGTCTATTTGGAATGATGCTACAAGACTATTAAATAAAAATAAAAATTTTGTAGCCTTATGTTCTTGTGTTATTATATTGAAAAAAAAATATTATCCATTGTATTTACATAGGTTATGCAATCTAGGACAAATTTTAATGCTTTGTAAGATTTATATATAATATATTTGATTTCATACA
>NW_011888799.1:10531505-10533496 GCF_000151845.1 Pteropus vampyrus
GATTGTGAGAAGGATCCAGTCCCCTATTACAAGCTTGTAAAATGAACGGGAGATGTAAACCAAGGAATATAGACAGTGTCTAGAAGAATGAAAAGCAGAAAAATGGATTACCATCTCCAGACCCTAGGAGGAATGCAGCCCTGCTGACATTTAACTTTAGCTCAGTGAGATCCTTGAGAGACTCCTGATCTACAGAACTGTAAGATAACAAATTCGTATTATTTAAGCCATTAATTTTATAGTGATTTGTTACAGAAGCAATAGGAAACTAATACTATGTGTTAACCACATTCATTTAATTTCTTTTTTCTTCACTGTCTTGTATACTTGTAGTTGCATATTCAATGACTCTGCTTTCCTAGACTGTGTGCCAGTGAAAACCATTTTGTTCTTGTTTACTTCTACTTCTCAGTAAATGTTTGAGTACTTGGTGAATATTTTCAGAATGAATGAACAAATGAAAGAATAATTTGGTTTAGGCTCTAATTTTGCCACTAAGTCATATCACATAAATGTCTGCCTTTTGTATTTCACTGACTTATGGGGAAAAAACAAACAAAAAACCCCCGAAACTGTGTCCTCCTTTCTTCTGGTGTTATTTTGAAACTAAATGAATTGAAATATGCGGAATAACTTCAAAAGCCTTAAAGCATAACATAAATATAAATTTAAATTATTTGCAAAGACAACAGTTAAATCAACATATTTAATGAGCAGGCACCAAATTAACACTTGAATTTAATTATACAAAATTGGTTAGTACTCAGAAGTTTTAGAGAAAATTAACACCATGTATAATGAACCTACTTCTGTATTAAAAACAAACTTCCAGAATGAGGCGGTGGGGTGGGAAAAGAATAAAAAACTGAATAGTATTAACTAAATATGTCAGTAAATGGAAAGTGTCAAGAGAAGCTATTATGATAGAAACTGTAGAAAACATTAGTTACAAAAAACTATTGTGCATGAACACCCTGTGATTCCTTGTACACTCCATCATTCTAGTGTGTGCAAAATGTTTTTCTAAGGTTTTTATTTGTAGTCAGCTCACCAAGCAGTTGAGCTAACTCTTTGAAATCTGGTTCATTTCCCTATTTTCTGTAAAAAATGGTTGTCAAATTATTTGAAAATTGATTTGAGGAATATTATCTTTTTTTAGATGGGTTTTCAGTTCAGGAAAATGTTATTTGTTTGTATTGTTTGCATTGTTTTAAAAGAAATAATTTTGTATAAAGAACTGTTAAGCCAGATACTGGAGAATTAAAAAAGACTAAAAAGAAAAACTATGGTGTCGCTGAATTAATAACTACAGTTAGCAGCGGCCACCTCTAGGACTGGCAGAACAAAGTGGCTGGGATTATTATAATTTAGAAACTTGAAAAAAAGTCTCATGGAACTGAAACTCGGCCCCATGAGGGGCTCTGGTTGACTGGTGCTGGGCTCTCTGAGCTCAGAGAAGGGGCCCAGGTGGTTGCATCTTGCCTGATGCTGATCTCTCTGAGGGGGCACAATGATACTGGTTCTGCAAATGCTGGAAAACAGCTATATGTAGTCAACTACTGCTATTGGACAAACTGCTGTTGCCAGGGTGGGTGCTGCTGGAGAGTCACTGACAAACAGGAAGGAGTCAGTCCCTCCTTTATCCTTGCACTACCCTCCAGCTCCCCATCTTGGCAGAGACAGACATAAAGACAGCTCTTACAGCAAAATTATAGCTGTAGCCCCAGCATCATAAAGACAATAGAAGGCTGGATCTGTCAATGGTTTAATAAGCAGCACGGCGATGTCTAGGTACCAGAAATCTGAGAATGAGTGAGATAAACTTCTAGATATCTTTGACATAATTCTGACGGTTTTTCTAAGAGTCTGTGCCTTCCTACAACACCTACACTCTCGACTTTTAGAATCATGGGACAGTTTGGTCAAGCATGTAGTGCTTATCACATATGTGTTCTCCTGCAGTCTGCTTTTTCTTTGTTGGAATGAATGCA
>NW_011888799.1:10533546-10534959 GCF_000151845.1 Pteropus vampyrus
TATTATGATACACTCTTCTATATTTCCTACAGTTTCACTGCCAAGGTAATTTTATGAAACATTTTAACTTCATAGACAGTGAGGAGGAAAAGTACCAAAACTGGAATGAAAGAACCTCAAAGCCCCAATAAAATGTGTATACTATCCAAACTCTCCACTCATTTCTTTCTTCTCTAATCCCATTATAGTAGAGGAAATGTCTCTCCCATTTAAGTTCAAACTTTCCAAGAGGGCACTCAGGAACTATTCAATAAACATTAGTTGGATAAATAATTTGGTAAACGAATGAATGAATGAAATTTTTCATTCCTAAGAAACTTACATTATCAGCTATCCGTTCACTCTCTGATAGATTCATCCATGGTTTCTCCTGGCTCCTTTCTAATAACATTTGTTGAGTCTTTAAGGTAGAGAGAGATAGAGAGATAGAGAGACAAACACAAACACAAACAAAAAAATATCTTTTGTCCATTTATATTTCTATTTACATCTCTCTTCTCCATCAAAATAAAAATTCTCAAGCTTTTCCTGACTTTCTGCTTTCATATTCCTAACATTTATTTGATTTACTTCCCATACTATACCAATATGGTTCTTGTCCTCATTTCTTTACTGGAAGTATTTTCCAAAGGTTGACAATGATCTCCTTATAGACAAAATAAAGGCTCTTTTTTGTTGGTTATTATATTTGATTACTTTGCAGATATTTGATATTAGTGATCAACTAGAAATACATATATATATATTTTTTTATGCCTACAGCACCCGGTCTTCCTAGGTGGTCTCCCATCCAAGTACTAACCAGGCCCGATCCTGCTTAGCTTCCGAGATCAGACGAGATTGGGCCTGTTCGGGATGATATGGCCGTATACCATACTCTTTTTCTGTAATAATATGTTCTACTCAATTATTCATCTCTTTGGCTGATTCTTTACTACATCTTTTTTTTTTTTTTTAAATTTAAAATCATTAAGTATTGACAGCTCTCAGAACTCTATTCTTGATTGTCTTTCTTGTCAGACTCTGCTGTTTCTCTAGGCCAGAGTTTCTCAACTTTGGCATTATTGACATTTTAGAATAGATAAGTCTTTTTTTGTGAGGGTGCTCTGTATATTAGAGGGGGTTTAGCAGCATCCTTTCTCTCTACCCACTAGATGCCATGAGCATAATGTCCTCCAGATGTGATAACCAGAAACATCTACTTTGTCAAATGTGCTAGCAGAGGAAAATCACCATTGTTTGAGGTGATCTCATTATAGTTCAGGGCTGGATTCTCTTATCATTCCATAACATGAAAGGTCTTGATTTATATCTCTCTTTGGCAGCTATGTTGACTTATCAAGCTATTTAGTAAACAAAAATCTCGGTATTTTCATTGGTATGCCTCATATTAAACTGATTATTCAAAAGATC
>NW_011888799.1:10537304-10539341 GCF_000151845.1 Pteropus vampyrus
GGGAGGGAAAGAGAGGTTATTGAATTTTTTAGTTTGTTTTTTAGAGCATTCGTTGCCATAGCAACTATTCTGCATCTAGGGTCAGAGCTCCCCATGAAATATACTAAACTCTGCCCTACTATGGACAAATGTTCTCATTTTACGAGCCTTTTAAAAAATTTTCTCCAGGTTCTGTGCTTTATCATGGGACATTTTAATTGTTAACGTTTCAAACTATAATATTCTTATATCTTCATCCTACAAGCCTTAGTCATTTAAAAAATTTTTCTTATGATAAACTTTGTTTTCTGTGACTGTTTTTTAAAAAAATTTATGCTGCTGTTTTTAATTTTGATACACTTTTTAAAAATCATTTTCCCATGTTTATTTGTATGTTTTTATTTCCTCATTAATCCTTTTATCTCTGAATTCCATAGATAGGTATAATGAATAGATTTTTCACAATTTGTACTAAGGATGTACTAAGGCTAACTCACAGGTATAACTCCCACTGTCATCATTTCAAACCTCAGAGGACACCCTTATTGTCTCATTCTTCCCTGAGCAGCTCTGCCTTCCTTCCTGGACTTCTCACTTTTATTGGCTGTTCTTCAATACCAGAGCCATTTAATCTCTTTAGTACCTCAGGTGACCCTCTTCAGAAGATTCAGCTTGACCCTTTGCTCTTTACCTCTCTGTTCTTCAGTAATGTAGTGTGTAATAAAGTCGTATTCTGGCTTTGAGGGGGATTATGTCAAAGGCCACTATATGAGGTAAAGTCACCTGCGTTAAAAATGATCCTTCAGCAAGATGCCTTGGTAGAGATAAATTAACATACTTCTAATGTAATCATTGGTAGTTTACTTCCTGATGAGAAACAATCATTGTTTATTCAGTTGGACAGCAGAAAAAGGATTAGGCATGAGGCATGCAGTTGGAAATCTTGCAACATTTCAAAATACTTATGTTTAAACCATGAAATTACAATCCATATGTCAAGATGATCACACCATGAGAGGCATGCAGTGAACTGATGATTGAAATTCCATAATTTAAATGAGCATCTGATTCTACAATAGTGTATGTGAACAAAACAATTTCTTTATAGTCATTTACACTAGAGCTTGATGTCCAGTGGTCCAGTATATCCAGAGGTTTTTTTCCATCTTTAAGAGATTTGCTAAACTCTAAATGATAAGATGGAATCAGCAGGTATTTGTGGGTCCATGGTGTTATAGGAGGTTCTAAGAACTGTGAGCCACCTGCATTCCCCACTCGTTCAGTGATTTACAATCACAGGAATTAAGTGATAGTCCAGAATAGTCCTCACCTTCCTTTGCTCCTACTCTAGTGTTATCTAGTGGGTGGTTGGCTTCTCAGTTATGTATCAAATGCAGAGAGGAAGGTATCTGGTCTCAGGATGACACGAGTTGTGAAATTTTTCATTAGGAAGCTACTTGGACTTCCTCAAATTGTAAACACACACCTGAACATCCTTAATCACCATCTTTTCCCCATAGGGCTCTGGAAGTTTTGAGGAAAAGCACAAATAATTTTATTTCTGGAGAATTCTAGACAGGCTCGGAACGTAGCTACACTAAGAGCTTTGGCTGCCTTCCCTGAAGTTGGCCAGAGCCAACACCTGGGATCATCCTGAAGTAGCTGCTACTCTTGTTTTAGTCACCCTGAAATCACATACAGCTGAGAGGGCATTTTAGTGAAAAGCTGAGAGTAGTGGTTGGGTCAGGTGGAATATTTCTAGTTTTATTCTATATTACAATCTTTTCAACATTTTATTTTCTACTCCAGTCCTTATTGCTCTCACCCCTCCTCAAAGAGTTCATCGGGATCAAATTTTAAGTTGTCTTTCTGGAACTGAGGACAACTGAAATTGCAGTTAGTGTCATGTTAGTTCTGAGGCTTTAGTTTCCAAGGATAAGCCTCTTGGATAGGAAAGGACAACTCTAGAAAGGGGCAAATAAGACCTTAGGAAGTATATGGGAAAGAGGAACTGTGTCTTATTCTGCAACCTACTCATATAACTTTTCCCATGAATAA
>NW_011888799.1:10539391-10541447 GCF_000151845.1 Pteropus vampyrus
AATTTAAAATCATTAAGTATTGACAGCTCTCAGAACTCTATTCTTGATTGTCTTTCTTGTCAGACTCTGCTGTTTCTCTAGGCCAGAGTTTCTCAACTTTGGCATTATTGACATTTTAGAATAGATAAGTCTTTTTTTGTGAGGGTGCTCTGTATATTAGAGGGGGTTTAGCAGCATCCTTTCTCTCTACCCACTAGATGCAATGAGCATAATGTCCTCCAGATGTGATAACCAGAAACATCTACTAGGTCAAATGTGCTAGCAGAGGAAAATCACCATTGTTTGAGGTGATCTCATTATAGTTCAGGGCTGGATTCTCTTATCATTCCATAACATGAAAGGTCTTGATTTATATCTCTCTTTGGCAGCTATGTTGACTTATCAAGCTATTTAGTAAACAAAAATCTCGGTATTTTCATTGGTATGCCTCATATTAAACTGATTATTCAAAAGATCCTAAATTAAGCTACTTATCACCCCACACTCTTCTATTTATGAGCCTCATCAAAATGAGCATTTCCAGGTACTTGTGTCAGAAATATTGGATTAAATGCCCTATTAAAAAGCTATCACTATTTTCTGTTGATTATAACTCTAAAAATGTTCTCAAATCCAACCAGTTCTCTCTGTTTCTATTGACACCAATCTAATCTAGACCCCCATCTTATCTAGCTTCAGGGTCTACAGTTGTCCCCTCAGACACTCCTCTGACTACTTAATCTATTCTCCCCACTGAAGTTAAAACCATTTTTTTAAAAAAAATTATAGCACACTTTTGCTTAAATTTATTCTTTGTTTTCTCATTGCCTTTACTACAAAAACAGAAACTATTTCAAAGCTTATAGGATCTGGTCCCTACCAAAGTCTCATCCTCTTTTTTTCTCTACTCTCCCACTTATTGTCTATTTCAGCTTTATTGTCCTTCTATCATTTATCATATGCCTTGTTCTTTCTTGGCTCAGGGCTGTTTCTAGAATGTCATTCTACTTCCAACTTTGATCCAACTAATGTTGTCCACCTGTGTGGGAAGTCAACTAGTGGCTCCCCAGTGAGGTCCCTGTCTTAATTCCCAAAACCTGTGAGTATGCTCGGTTTTATGACAAAAAAAATTAAGTAAGGTTGCAGGTGAAATTAAGCTTGCTAATTACCCAACTTAGGTAAGGACATTTAGGTAAGGAGGTTATCCTGGGATATTCAGATGAGCCCAATATAATCATGATTCCATAAAAATGGAGGAAGAAGCTCTCACAGCGATTGTGAGAAGGATCCAGTCCCCTATTACAAGCTTGTAAAATGAACGGGAGATGTAAACCAAGGAATATAGACAGTGTCTAGAAGAATGAAAAGCAGAAAAATGGATTACCATCTCCAGACCCTAGGAGGAATGCAGCCCTGCTGACATTTAACTTTAGCTCAGTGAGATCCTTGAGACTCCTGATCTACAGAACTGTAAGATAACAAATTCGTATTATTTAAGCCATTAATTTTATAGTGATTTGTTACAGAAGCAATAGGAAACTAATACTATGTGTTAACCACATTCATTTAATTTGTTTTTTCTTCACTGTCTTGTATACTTGTAGTTGCATATTCAATGACTCTGCTTTCCTAGACTGTGTGCCAGTGAAAACCATTTTGTTCTTGTTTACTTCTACTTCTCAGTAAATGTTTGAGTACTTGGTGAATATTTTCAGAATGAATGAACAAATGAAAGAATAATTTGGTTTAGGCTCTAATTTTGCCACTAAGTCATATCACATAAATGTCTGCCTTTTGTATTTCACTGACTTATGGGGAAAAAACAAACAAAAAACCCCCGAAACTGTGTCCTCCTTTCTTCTGGTGTTATTTTGAAACTAAATGAATTGAAATATGCGGAATAACTTCAAAAGCCTTAAAGCATAACATAAATATAAATTTAAATTATTTGCAAAGACAACAGTTAAATCAACATATTTAATGAGCAGGCACCAAATTAACACTTGAATTTAATTATACAAAATTGGTTAGTACTCAGAAGTTTTAGAGAAAATTAACACCATGTATAATGAACCTA
>NW_011888799.1:10541497-10546560 GCF_000151845.1 Pteropus vampyrus
TGTCTTTCTGGAATTGAGGACAACTGAAATTGCAGTTAGTGTCATGTTAGTTCTGAGGCTTTAGTTTCCAAGGATAAGCCTCTTGGATAGGAAAGGACAACTCTAGAAAGGGGCAAATAAGACCTTAGGAAGTATATGGGAAAGAGGAACTGTGTCTTATTCTGCAACCTACTCATATAACTTTTCCCATGAATAAGACCTATTAAGCTGACTGGATCTTGAAAAGATCCCATTCATTGTTTTTTTTATAGCTTCCTTTCACAAAGAACAAATACCACAGAGTAACCAGGAAAATGCTGGGTTGGTTATTACCTTTAAAGGTAATTCGAAGTACCATATTACTCAAGACTAAAGTGATATGTTCACCCTAATGCCCCAGGAAAATGTCAGGCTCAAACAATCAGCATCAGTGTATGGGCACACTCTTGTATTATCTTGACAACTTTTCTGTAAATTTAACTATTCTACAATGAAATGTGTATTTAAAATCAAAATAATCAAGAGCCAACAAATCAAGTCATCCTCTATTTTTGGTGTAATAATTTGGTGGTGGTGATAACGGCGCAGGTCAGATAGCATCACTTACTTTAAGTAATAGTAAACTTTAGGAACAGGTAACAATGGGAACTGAAATAAGTTAATATAAAACTCTTGTTCAAGTGAGGTTTCCTTTTTAAGATTTACAGATTTTTTTTTTTTTTTTTTTTACTAGAGACCTTTAAAATCAGCCTTTCTCTATCAGAGTGATTCTCTGACTTTCTGCCTTCCTCTTATTGTAGCCTTCTGTGGACAATATTGGGGAATGAATGGAATTAGTGGTAATTGTTCTGTTAGCTTTTCCCCACTCTGGTCATGCTCCTTATGTCATTGACTTTCCCACCAGTCTCCCACCAAAATTTCCCAGCAGTTCCCACCAAAATTTACCCAGCTACACATTTCCACTAAAATGAGTAATATAATTAAAATTTCTACACTCAAAGCTTTGCCATTTTCAGTGGCTTTATAGTCTGCTGGTATAATTCATGCAGTACATTAAAAATGCATGCACTTCTGAGTGCTCATCCATTCATTTTTATAGATGCCACTGGGCTTCAGCAGCGTCCTATTAACGGCTATTGCAGATAATCCAAGACACATCGTAATTTTCATTTTCGACTGGAAGCAACACTATATCTTATAAAATTATACTTTTGAGGTTTAAAAAAGTGGGAAATTGAATTTCATTGAAAAAAATTAAAGGAAAAAGAGAGCTTATTCAAATGGTAATGGTTTTGTAGCTAAGACAAAATGGAATAAAGATCTATAAATTTCCATTTCATTATGATGAAAGGTTAATGGTTCCCATTTGACCAACGATAACATGAAACAGTATGTGACTCATGTTTGAAGTGATTCATTGAGGCCTTATAAAGTAGGTCCCTTGACAATTATGGTGTTAGTGTCTCATTTCTTGAGCTCTTACTGTGTGTCAGATGCTGCGTTAAATATTAGGATCACCACAAAAATCTTAGAATGAAAATACTATTATTAGCTCTTTGTTATAGAGGGGGGCAATTATATTTAAAATATAATAGAAATAGGAAGTGGCAGAGACAGACTTCAAATCCAGGTCTGTCAATTGTTTGATACATTTTTTTTTTTTTAAATTTCAATCTAGGACAAGAAATTGAATTAAAGAGTTCTGCAATGATATTACTTAACACAGAAGAGCTTACAATATAAATCCTAAGAGTCTGAAAATTTTATGATAAAGTTTTTATAGAAAACATTACTTTTCATGCTAAGATATCAATTTATTGCTTTCTACTCCAAAATCACTTTACCATACTGAATGGAAGACGTTCTTTTAAGTACTTTGCATCCAGCATGATGTTAAGCTTTCTCAGCATAAGACACTGGAGGGATATTGCAGGAGGAAAGGGCTTCTCTTAGTGTTTTCAGAGGCTGCAGTGTTGGTCATGGGTGTGGATGAGAGGGCATCCTATGATGCTCTTCCCCAGGAATGCCCACAGAATGTGTAGTTTCTTGGTGGTCTCATAGACCTGCCTTGGCTAATCTCAGAGCACACATCACTTGTATCCTTCATATCCTATTATATCCTGAGGCTCCATGAGTTCTCTGCTAAAACTTATACTCTATCTCATGCTTCAATACATGTGTATCCAGTGGAATTAAATATTTGGTTAGAACTTCCCCACCCCGCAAAAAGATAAATTGGACTTGACTGGTTTTTGTTTAAAATGTTATATCCTTCTTTAGTAGGAAGAGGCGGCCCAGCCCTAACCTCAGTGTAGTCAAGATTATATGGTGATAAATTCCGGGACATTGTCGCTTCTATTAAAAGTAAATTGGCTGGCAGCTTTGAGTCTGAAGGAAAGGTATAATCAAGTTAGTGATGACTATCCTACAGCCCTCCTAACCTTCACTCCAGGCCTCTTGCCCACAGCAGTGCTTTGACCACCTCCACCCCTGCCCCCATGCTGGCTGGGTTGCCTGCTTACAGGCTGTGGCTCACCTGTGCTTGGAGGAGCTCTGTCAGGTGAATGTACCACCTGTGGCCTGGACTACCCAGTGAAGTTCTCTACCACATGGTTGGTTGTTGGCACACCTCCAATGAGGCCTGAATCCTGACTTGGTGAGAGGGATCATCTTTCAAGTTTGTTCTTCATTGGTTACTCTGTCAGCAGTAGGATATTTGGTAGAATTCTTTTCATTTTATAGTTACTCTTATCATACAGTTTTTTTTTTTATATTAAACTTTCCCTGTTTAGTTTGCTATGTGGTTTCCATCTTTTGATTAGATAAAAATTTATACAGGTGGTAAACAGGAAGCAAATAATGTGGGTTAACAAATGATAACAATTCTATAGTTCTCTATATTTCTCACATTCTACCCCATGCTACTATGGAAATATGAATGCCCTTATATTTTATTTGTTTTTATTTAGAAAAGTTAGTTAGATTTCACTTCTTCCTACAACTTTAGTGAAATAAACTTGATAAAAGAAACTAAATTCTGGTAGAGGATCAGTGGATAAACACTGGGTTTCTTCTATTGTTTTATCTTTACTAATGATTTTCCTAAGCTGAGACTATTTAGATAATGGAAAAGCATGATGAAGGTTTTCTTTTAAAAAGGTAGTATGGAAAATTGGTAGATGAGTTGGTGAATGGTATAGCTCAAATATAAAATAATGTAGCAGCTATTTGCATTATATTAAAAGCTGGGTAAACCTGATCTCAAAAGTAGAGAATTTAATTCTGATATGGTAGAAGTAGAATCAGGATGACAAGATTTGAAGCTAGTCAAGAGTCCAGATAGTTATAATGGTGGGTTGGATTATTTACAACTTGGGCAATATTATGTTAGTTATGCTTATTAAACATCCAGTAGGAGATGTTATATAAGCAATAGATATCCAAATAAGAAATTCAAGGGTAATGTCATGATTGAAGATTATAACTTGGAGGTCATTGTATGTTGAGTTTAAAGTCATGGAATTGATTGACAGTACTCAGGGAGAGAGTTCAAATATATAAAAAAGGGGCATGGAATAGAGCTGTGGAAAGCTCTGCTATTTAGACGTCAAGAATAGGAGTTAGAACCAGCATAGAAGAGAAAGTAATAGTGATAGCATGGAAATGAAGTAGGAGGAAATTAAGAGGGGACCATGAGAAGGAAAACTTCCCAGAAGGAGAAAGAAATTGGCAATGCTGATACTGCCAAGAGAACAATAACATGAAGTCAGAGAAATGTAAAAATCTTATTTGTTGACATTTCATCACAGAAATAAGATGGTTGCTGAAGGAGAAGGTAAAGGCAAAGAGTTTAACAGAAGATACTAGAATGTTTGTATGCAGTTGGGGATCATTCAGAAGAGAGGGAGAACATTGTGACTCAGAAGAAAGAGGGCAGGCTTGATCAAGGAAACATCTGGAGAAGACAAGAGGAAACCTTTGAGAAAAAAGAGAAAGGTGTCCATTTGAAGGGATCATGGACACTTCATTCTAACATAATGGAAGGCAGAAATTAAAGAGCACAGGAAGGTGGTGGGAATATAAGGAGATTACCATTTATTTGATCATTTCTATTTCCTTAAAGTAGGAGGCAAGAGTTTTGGGGGAACATAGGTAGAGGAGTTTTATGGAAAAAAGATGTGAAATGACCATTTTGAAAACTGGGAAGCAAATTTGAGAAGTGCAAGTAAGCTGTGTGTAGGTATACGTGTACATGTTAACAGTTTTTGTTGCCTGAGTGCCAATACAAAGTAAATATGTTTAACAAAATTAGATTGTTTTTTTCAGATGAGTAAAATGAAGAGAGAAGGGAACAATGAATTCAAGATATTTTGAAGGGAGAATTATAATGAAACTAAATTATAAGGGGGAAGGTGAGTTCCCCCATCTCTGCAGTTTCATTTTCCATGATTTCAGTTACCCACAGTCAACTGAAAATAAAAGTTCCAGAAACAAATCATAAGTTTTAAATTGCACATTGTTTTGAGTAGTGTGATAAAATCTTGCAGCAGGTGTTCTACTCAGTCCTGCCTGGGATGCGAATCATCCCTTTGTCCAGTGTATCCACTCTGTATACGCCACCCACCTATTACTTGGTAGCCCTCTTGGTTATCAGATTAAGTGTCGAGGTGTCATAGCGCTCGACAAGAAACCCTAATTTTACTTCATGTGCCTCAAAGCACAAGAGTAGTGAATGCTAACAATTCAAATATGCCAAAAGGAAGCTGTAAAATGCTTCTTTTAAGTGAAAATGTGTGTATATATCGAAAAATCATAGCATATAGAGTATATCCACAGTTTCAGGCACCCACTGCAGGTCTTGGAACATGTCCTCTACAGATAAGGAGAAAGTACTGTAGTAGGATATGACTGAACTGAGATAAAAGAAAGACCTTAGGTAAAGAGGATAAGGAACTCAAAAGCCAAGCCTCTGGATATATTGGAAGAAAGTTTCGGTAAGATCAAAAAGCAGCCTAAATTTGTTTTACTTGTTGGGTGGGATTTTGTTTATGTTTCTTGCAAAGAGAACGGAGTTATTCTGATGT
>NW_011888799.1:10546830-10576277 GCF_000151845.1 Pteropus vampyrus
ACTGCACATTTTCCTTAGAGATCAATAAAATAATAAACAGCAAAAATACAGCTATTAAAGTATTGGATTTGCCTTGAAAATATAAGATGTTGATAGGCCAGCTTTCAAGGCCTTTAGCTTCAACCAGGTAAGCCAAGATACCAGGGTTGCAACTAATAACAAGACGATAAACTGGGTTTTTTCTTGTTGTCTTTGTTGCTCTTTCTTTTCCTCTGTGAGCTAACAGCTCACCTAGATTTTGTTGTTTCCAGTTCCTATATCACCTGTAAAAGTCCACCTCCTCTTTTTCTATAAAGGAGTAACCTTTGTGAAGGGGTGCATAACAATTAGATGAAAGAAATGTCATGTGTCACGGAGGTGCTGCTATTAAATCTCTACTGCTATTTCCAGTCTAGCAGTGATCTCAGAAATTTAATCTCACTCAGCTCCTTTAACATTTGGTACAATTAAAGATACTTTTTCAAATACAATAAATTTCAAAATACTGCAAGTTTGTAAAATATCTATTATAATAGCAGAATCTTAATTACTCCAATCTTATAGATGTTCTTTATTTTTCCACATATTTTAACTATTCTGTATGCCCATGCATTAAAGGTAACTAATGTAAAAAGCTCTAATATAGGACAACTTGACAGAAGAACCAAAAATGTGTAAGAAATAAGAAAAGCCGACCTTCATTCAGATAGTTACATCGATACCTATTGCTTTATCTAGCCCCATCTCTCTTGAATTCAATCTCTCTTTACTGCAGACGTATGTAGCTATTTGTTGATTCAGAATCTTCTCAAAGGCTCATCAAACTCAACACTTTGAAAACTAGAGAAATGACTTTAACCTCTGCCAACTAAAATTAAAAAGAGAACAAAATAAAATAGTTTCTATTTTAGTACTCTTAACGAATGCTATCACTTTTAATTCAACTGAAAAGCAAGAACTATGTTATCTTTAATAATGCTTAACCCTATAACCAATTCGTCTAGTCTTATTGATTTTTTAACCTCATAGGTGGTCCTCACATCCTTCCACTCCTCAATATCTTCATCACCACTCTTATAATGCAAGCTATCATTTTTGACCTGGAAAACTGCAATGTCCTCCTAGAATGACAGAAAACTCTACCTTGGATATTCTCGTTCATTCTCTACATGGCATCTAAATTAATCATTAAAAAAAAGCAGATCTTATTTTGTGATGCCCTTGATTAAAACCCATTGTTTCTCATAGCTCTTCAGGTAAGAATGAATTTCTTCAACATGCCAAAGAGGCTTCATATGAATTGTCTTCTGTAATTGTACCACCACTATCTTCCATCATTCCATCAAAATTCAAAAGTCAACTTTAGTTTATTATATTTCCTGCAACGTCATGCTTCTTCCTGCCTCAGGGCCTTTGCTCTGGCTAGTCTGTCTGCTTAAGGTAACCTTATTTCTCTTTAACTTTTTTTTCATCCTTCATATATCTCAGATGTCTCTTCTCCAGGGAAGCCTCCCCCATGACCAACATATATACACATATATACTTCCCAAGGCTGAATAAAACTCTACTCTCCTATTTACTATACAGAAAGGCTGTGACTGTCTATATTTTATAATAATTATATGTGATCATATGTTATTTTTCAACTATAGATTCTACATTTCCTGAGTTTAATGACCATGTTTCTTTCACTTTTTTACCCAAAGCCCACCAGAGTGTCTGGCACTTAGAACTTAGTAAAATATCGGACTATATTATCTGCCACATTTTTATTTGCCTTTTCCTCAATTCTTAGATTAATAAGTCCTGGACTAATTGGAAGGTACTTTCATAGCTACAAGTATAATTTTTATTATAATTAATGACCAACTTTATGGAATGCTAATGTTCAAATGATTACATTAATAGCTGAGAGTATCTAAAGGCTACCTGGTTTCCATAAGTAGTATTTTGATTAACAATTAAGAAAGATAAGAGGTGGGGAGAAAGGGGAGAATAGTTTGAGATGAGAACCAAAAATGAGCAAATATGTTCAGGGGTGGCAAATAGGTCATTCTGTTTAGGGTAGAAAGTTTGGATAGGAATTATAAAGATGGTCTAACCTGTATAAAATATTTCCTGATATTAAGTCCGTCAATTCTGAATTCCCGTTTCCTAATATCTTTAACATTTATTTCCATACAATTATTAGAATTTATCTATAGCAAAGGTCTCATTTCTACATTTGTGTAAAGGAACAACATCTATAGAGTTCAATGTATGCTGCTTAGGGCAGTATCTGTATAAGGACCAAATGGGTCAATGTGAGATGTTGTGATATCATCTCAGGCTATCAGCAGATAGAGGATGTTGGTTCCAGAGATAGTAAAAAAAATTAAAGATCACAGGGGAGAATTTACAAATTTCTCTTGATCATGCTGGGAGAAAAGAGATTTTTGTTCTAGAAATTATGTGAAGAGTAATAAAAGCAAAGGATCTTTAAAGGTGATTTTATTATTTCATGTACAGGCTGACCTTGAAGCTTAAGTTACAAGTTATAATTAAACATGCCATTGATGCTGGGTTTATGTTCAAACAAATCTCACATAAATTTTTAGTACAATTAAAAAAAAAATCAGAATGGTTTGTTTAAAAATGTTATTTCCTGTAATAGCAACATAACTTTATAACTGGAAACTTTACATTCTATAAAGAATGAAACCAGTGGACTATGGCTAAGTTATGAATCAAGAGAAAGTACCTAGGGTGCATAAAAGAGGGAAATGTGACTCCCTTGTTGGCTAAAATTCAAAGGCAAATATTTAACATATAGAGTCTTATTCTAAAAAGAACATTCCTCCAGGTTTAAAAATCTTGTTATAATTTCAATATTGTTTTAAAAGAACATGTCAACTTTCAGTGTACAATTTGAATTTTTTTCCCTTAGAAGGAAAACAAAATCTATATTATGAAAAGTAGAAAATGAAGCATGTGATTTTGAAGTTAAGATTATCTCTTATAAAAGATATCGATATTGCCTCAAAGGGTCATTTTCTCCAAATATAAACATTTAAAGGCCATTGTGTATGGTATGTGCTAAGCACCTAGAATTCAGTCAAACAGGCTTAGGTGAAAAATGTAAATCTTCCATTAAGTCTTGAAACCCCAGACATGCTCTCTAGGGTCTCCGAATCTTTGTCTCACCATTATGGAAATGATAATACTTATACCTTACTTGTATGAAAGTAAATGAGACAACATAGAAGACTTAGAATATTAACTGGTAAATAGCAGTTGCTTGATGAGTAGTAACTATTGTTGGTTCTTTAATTGTATTATTGATACTCATATTCAGAGAACAAGATTACGTGAATCTAGTATGCCTCTTGGATGAAAATGTAATTAATAGAGGTGTCTGTGAAAAAAGGCAGAAGTATCTGTGCTATTCCAAAGAATGTATAGAAGACTTTTATTGGTTTTTGGCTTACCACACACCATGCATTCAACTTTCAATAATAATGATTTGAAGATATCCCACTTCTTCCCCTTCGTTCAATGCATTAGGTTTAAATAGGTTTCCTACTGTCATTCCAGGGATATGGCTTGGCAGGCCCCAAGCCTAAGCCTAATAGCATACTGAGTTTTTGCTTATTATAGTGATTGACAGGTTAGACACTTAGACCAATTACAGCCAATGAGATGAAGTTAAGCTTTTGTTAGAATTTATAGGAGAGAAACTCTTGCTTTTACCCATAGAATTTGAAACTAGAAAGACAGGGGTAGGAAAGTACTGTAGTTATCTTGCATCTACCAGAGGTTTTCTATCCGAGTTAAAGTCAGCATTGCAAGGAGTGGAGATAGGAATCAAAGAAACTGGGTCCTCATGATCATTATTTGAGCCAAAGATCAAGTCATGCCTTAACATGGTGTCTGGATCGTAAGAATAGATGAAAGAACCAAGGGGGCAGAACTGAGTTCCTTAAGCCAAAGCATAAGCAAGAGTAACATGTTACCCCTTTGAAAGCGATGATGAGGGCTATAACTTGGAGGATTCTCACTGGTGATGGTGAGCCTATCTTTTCTCCAATGATTTTATATTTATTACTTTTAAAAACATATCTCTATGACTTACTTATTTTATAACTGGGAGTTTATACATTTTGGCCCCCTTCACCTATTTCTCCCATCCCCTGCTTCTGGCAACCACCAATCTATTTTCTGTGTCTATGAGCTTGTTTTTAGATTCCACATATAAGAGCTACAAAATTATATAGTATTGTCCAATGATTTTAAAATAAAATGGGAGAATTTTTTGGTTTGCTTGCTTTTAATAACTAATTGGATAGAATGCAGTTGATTAATTAGGGGAAATAAATTATGTTTGGTTATATAAAATGTTAATAAATGTTCAAATTATGAACTGTAATAGATACAAATAAAACTAAGCAGAAGATAATCGTCTCTGTCCATATCCACAGGTGATTTTAGTTGATACTTGTATATAGTGTCACTTTAAATAGTGGATCTAGAAGTGCAGAATCTAAACTATGCATAAGTAGAGATGTTTCTCTAATTAGAAACTAGCATCCAAAGTAAGAATAAACATTTGAAAAAAATGATTTATTGACTTTGTCTTTTTTGTCAAAACAATAGATGAAAAGTACAAATTCAAAATCCTGGGAGTAGGAAACAAGGCCATTACTCTTAGCTAAAAGTCAGGAATAATCAAAGAATGGGTTTATTCAATATTTTCTAGCTATTTTCCTCAAGAACTTCCATATATTTTTTTTCTGAAAATAGGGAAAGATTTATTTGTTTTGGGATGGAATAATGTGTATTCAAAACTCAATCTCTTTTGTCTTCATTAAAATAACTTTTTATTTCAAAAATTTGATAAATTTTCAAAGAAATAAATATTACATTAACTATGCTGACAATATTTTTAAAAATTACAATTGAAACATAATACACAGAGAAGTGCACATATCATAAATGTATATCTCCCTGAATTTTCACAACTGAACACCACTTTTCATTCAATTCCCAGATTAAGAAACAGATTATGGGCCAAACTCGAGAATCTCCCTCTCTCATACTCCATTCCACTCTCCTTGACTTCTAAAATGGAGATTAGTTTCGACTATTTCTATAGTATAATTAGAGTCACATTGTATATACTCTTGTGTTTGGCTTCTTTTGTTTAACGCTGTAAGAACCATCTACAATGTTGAACATTGGGATAATTCTATTAGGACTATTAATAGCATCACTATAAACATAGTATATGTCTTTTTTTGTGAGCATATGTATGAATTTCTATTGGGTATTAACTAAGAAAAGAAATTACTGGGTCACGTGTGTTGCTTGAGTAAATACTTTCTAAGTGGTTGTACCAGTTTAGTCATACCAAGAGCAGAGAGTTCTAAGGTACTCCATACTCTCACCAGTATTTGCATTTTCCACTATTTAAATTTTAGCCATTCTGATGGTTTTAAGTTGCATTTCTCTGAGTACATTTGCATTTGTTTATTGGTTCTTTGGCCATCATCTTTTGTGAAGTGTCTGTTCAAAGTCTTTTTATAATACCAAATCCAGGAGAGGTTATGATATTTGAAATCAAGGTTTTCATTTTCAGATGGAAACTCAAAAATCTGTAAGCTTACACATGTTTTCATCTACTGTAAAGGATGTACCATCTGATACAGAAGAGTATTTTTGTTGGTGCTAACAGTAGGGATTTGAATGTGCTCAGAGAAAGACTGAAGTTCTGATTTGAGGAAAAGTTATTCTTTTGAAATTTCTCTTAATTATTTCTATCTCTCTAAATCAGTTTACATGGGAGAAAATTATAAAAGTACATTCCCTTCTCTTTCATATTCATATAATGATGTGACAGAGTACCTATATTTAAAGTAGCCATTTTGTTAGTCACAGCTGCCAAATGAATAATCTTTTTTTTCTAACAATTTTTAATGTCATCTGCCATTATTTGTTTGTACTTATTATATTTAACTGCTCTAATTGGTTGTGGTTCTGTGTCTGACCTATTACATTTAATACTATCAATAAGTGTTACAGATAGGACTTGTATTATCATCATTTTAGAGATAAAAATTGGAATAGTAGAGAATAAATTTATCTAAAAATCGCAGACCTGATAGGAGGTGGAAACAGAATTCAAAGACAGCTTTAAGATATAAAAATCAATGCTTTATAACTATTCCTTGTTGTCTTTTTATGACTTTGCTTATTAGATTATATCAAACAGTGAGAATACATATGCTTTACTTGAATCTCACTAAGAGGACTTTGATCTCCATTCTGCTAGACTTAATATATGTGTGTGTGTGTGTGTGTGTGTGTGTGTGTGTGTGTGTGTGTGTGTGTATATATTTTTTTTCTTTACATCCTGGAATCACTGGACATTATTGATCACTTCCATCTCCTTGAAACACTACCATCCCTTGGCCTCAATGAAACAGCACTCTCCACTCTTTCTTGCTCTTTTTCTAGTGACTACTTATGTTCTCTTTGTAGGCTTATCTTCCCAGAATTCCCTCGCCAGATCCTCTCACTATAGGTTCTCAAATCAGCAGGAACATCTACTTTGGGTGTTTGTATGTATTTGGTTTAGAGACACAATTACAGTCTTGGCTTATTCTCAATGGTTTCTTTATCCTCATAGCATATCTTTGTTAAACTGCTCTAACAGAACTGCCCTTGCCTATTTTGTCTTTTCATCCTTCTCTGAGGTTCTTTTCAAATTTGATGAGTTACCTCCTGGCTAGGGTCTGGAACTCTCATTTTTAAAGTGACTCACCCTGGGTATTGGAAAGCTCTAGTGGCTCTGGCACCTTAGATTTGGCCCCAGAAATAATATAGTTCAGCTATATTTCCCTCACATTGATCTGATTTAGGATGAACATTTGTTTCACTCTTGTCAAACCAGAACTCATTTGTTTAAAGTAAAATAATTTTCTTTGCCAGAAGGCAGAAGGTACTCTTGGCAATCAAAAAGATCCCTGTGTATGCTTGTATCAGCACAAGTTATGTTTCTTTTATATTTTATATATATATATTTAACATGGGTTCTCTTATTTAACTTGTGCAATAAACAAAGAAGTGGGAAACATGGATCAGCATGAACTTCAATGGACATGAATTTTTAAATAAGAGATGGTGATTAAGAAAAGAGCTGAAAGGAGAAATAGTTTTATATCCTGAAATCTACTTTGAGGCTCCAGTTGTGACACCTATGTTTTTTTTTTGTTGGACCACCTCAGTAGGTATTAAATATTTTTTTATCCTCTTATTCAGCACAAAGAATACTGGGGGACCTGAAAATCATTTAGACAACCCAAAGGCAGTCTCTATTAGAGAGTGATACGTAGAAGAACAACTGGATCTGCTGTAGCTATATTCAGAAGTTTAGGGCGAGGAGGCTTCTAGGAAAAGGGGATAATATAAATAGGATGCTGTGTGTTCTGAGGACGTTATTGAAAATGTTTCATAACCTCTACTCTCTGGGGAATAGGAAGACGAATAGTTGTTTTATCTTAGCAAGTGTGAGTATCTGAATCAAATCTGACATGACATCCTGTAACTGATATGCAGTTTCTGGAGGTGACTTTGCATACACATTAAGAATGGCTGGAAAAGGCTTTATTCCCTGAGATATTCACACTCTCTACTCCACTGGTGCTTGCTATAGACTGAATGTTTGTGTGGCCTCAAAATTCATATTTTGAAACCTAATCCTCAACGTGATGGCATTTGGACGTGAGGCCTTGGGGTGTGATTAATTCGTGAGGATGAAACCCTCATGAATGAGATTAGTGCCCTTAAAAGAGAGGCCTAAGAGAGCTCCCTTACCTCGTTCTGCCATATGAGGACACAGAGAGAAGACAGCCATCTACAAACTGAGAAGTAGATTCTCACTAGACATCAAGTATGCCAGCATCTTGATCTTGAACTTCCCAGGCTCTAGAACTTTGAGAAATTTCTGTTCTTTATAAGCCATTCATTCTATAGTATTCTGTTATAGCATCCTGAAGAGACTAAAATGGAACCACTCTCTGTTATTTTCCATGTGCCCTAAAGCTTTTCATATGCGAGTCAAGTTCTTTTACTAGTTATATGCACTGAACATGATTCAGCAACTCTAGCCTCCACTCAGTGCCAGTATTCTTCCCCATGATTACCATTAGGGTGATGATATATATGTTTCCCTAAGCAAGTCATGGTTTGTATCTGAGGTCCTTCTATACAGAGGGGTGGGTTTGATAGGGCTCTACTTTATATTTGTAATGTCTGCCATAGTCTCAACTAGTAGTCATGCAGTAGACAAAGTTTGTGGTTTGGATACCTGGTTAAATCTTAAAGTAGCAATAATATATTTATCTTACTGATCCTTTCCAGACCACACAGAACATACTCAACACCTTTCTTTCAAGGACAGCATGCAAAGTGCCTGCTGCTAAATTTAACTGCTCTCAGATACAAGCAACTGGAGGCAACTAACTCTTTGTTTTTGTATAATATTAGAGAAGTATTCAAGCCTGCTGTCTATGCTGACCACTAGGTATTCCAGCCAGTTATGCTATGGCCATTGCTATTGCCTGAGAGAAACGTGAAGTCATTTGAAGCTAGTTGGTGGGATGAGTAGAAAGCATGGGAAATCATTGATTAGATGTACATATGAAATATATGCTGGAAATAGAACTACTGGTGACAGTGGTTCTGTCACCAGTGTCTATTGTGTTGTTCAAACTTATATTTTTATCATTTTTTGGTGTGGTATAAATTTATAATTTTATTGTTCAGTAACACTTTAATTTACATTTGCAATTAACACTTGATTATAATGAGTTTAAAAGAGAAGGGCGTAGTGAGAAATTATGTACTAAATTTGTTTTCAAGAAAATGGATGATACATGTATGTCTTGCACAAAAGGTGGCAAACATTTACTATTCATTATAAATGCCATAATCTTGTTAACCTTGTGAAAAGCAGAAATCACTAATCTACTGGCAAAAAATCAGCATCCACTTCAAAAGCTGAGTTATTTTAAAAACATTGTGCTAAAGAATAACAATATTAGATGCATTTATGTACCACTCTTGAAACATTACTTTTCATTTAGATCAAATGAATGACCTTCTAAATTTTGGTAATTTTTTAATAGAAATTACCTAAAATCATCAATATCTTCATTCACAACTTTAAAATTTAGAAAAAGTTCCAGGTATATCTATAGGAATTTTTGGTCAGAAAATTTGGTCACCTCAGTATATTGACATAGCACCCTAGAATTAAAGATAAATGTTAATAAGAAGGTAAACATGTACTGAATCTGAAACTGGCAAAAATCTATTAAACTTTTTACTTTTATTTGACAGCTTAAAGAAGGCAAATAAGTTTTCTTAAATTTCTTTTAACTTTATCTTATACCTTTCTTCCCATTTTTAA
Source organism: Pteropus vampyrus (assembly GCF_000151845.1). Classification (NCBI taxonomy): domain Eukaryota; kingdom Metazoa; phylum Chordata; class Mammalia; order Chiroptera; family Pteropodidae; genus Pteropus; species Pteropus vampyrus. Next base: position 10,556,258 of record NW_011888799.1, read on the forward strand.
AATTTTATTTTTAAAAAATTGAATGTATTTAAGGTGTACAACATGATTTATATACATATACATAATAAAATAATTACTATAGTCAAGCTAATTATCATATTCATCTTCTCACATAGATACCAGTGTGTGTGTGTGTATGTATGTATGTGACTGTGCATATGTTTGATGGGAGCACCTGAAGTGTTCTTAGTATATTTCTAGTATTCAATACAGTATTATTAACTGTAGTTATCATGCTGTACATTAGGCCTCTAGACTTATTATCCTGCAGAACTGTCACTTCAGACATTTTGACCAACATCTCCCCATTTCCTTTACCTCCTTGCCCTTGTTAACCACCATTTGACACTTTTTATGTATTTGATTGTTTTAGATTCCATATATAAGTTGGATTATGCATTTTTTTCTTTCTGTGTCTAGTATATTTCAACTAACTTATGACCTCCAGGTTCATCCATGTTGCTGAAAGCTTGCCCATCTGAAGCAAATATGTGGAGATGTCAACACTTTCAGTTTTCTATTATTCATGTGCTACCTCACTCTAAGATGTCCACATACATTTATTTTTCCATGTTTTCCAAAATCATCTAACTTCCTTTATTTTTTTTCATTAGGTGTAATTAGTATATCTCCTGATTCTTAAATGTGTCAAGAGACAAGTAGTAAAAAACATCTTTCCTGAGAAAAAAAGTCAGAGACTGAAACAAGGCTGATAACTTTCTTATGCTAATTGGCTTTAAAAAATGAATAAAAGGACTAATTTATGGCATGTAGCTAAATTTAGTTGAGGGGAAGCATTTAAAGACCATAAATAACACTGTGATAACACAGGAAGAAAGGCAAAATCAATGTATTTTATTAGTAGTCTCTATTTGCTGCTTGTTCTTATAGCAAATATCATCATAACTTGCTTTTAACAAAGCTGTTTTCTTAGATTGTTACACAATCCATAGAAATAATTCTTGATTGGTCTACAAATAAGAATTATTCCAAATAAGTTTAAGACAACAAATGCTGTTTCTAGCCTTACTCAATGTAATAGGCACGTCTTCTAAGGAAAAATTAGTTCAGTGTCAAATCTTCGTCAAGTAATTCACAATTGTACAAAAAGTTATACTCTTAAAAAAAAAAAATAGCTGTACTCCTTTCTACCTCATTATTCTCTGCCTCACCTCAAAAACCACTGTATTGGCTTCTGTTTTTTATCTTCTAATGTTTCTTTTTTATACACATGACATACAAGAATGATTATGGAAAGGCCAATAATACATCTTCTCTTGGAAATTTTAAACATTAATTTTTTATTAATTTTTTTATATAGTTAGTGTATGTGTGTACACACACACACATACATATATACCTTGCATAAATCTTTTTTTCAAATAGTCGGCATACCTTATCAAGAACTTGGACTTTATAAATCAAAAATCTTTTAAAGGGATACATCCATAATTATTTAGATCCTAGAAGACTTTTCCTGTTTAATTTGTAACTAATTTTTGTAGAGCTTGACTTCAGAGTTAGTCTAAGTTTCCATAGAATAGGAACTTTCTCATATCCTTATTTTCTTTTGTTTAAATCCTTCACAATACCCAGCACCAATGCTGAGAACATAATAGAAACTAAGTTTTGCAATGATATGTAGCAGTGCTCTTTAGTCAGAGGACATCGAATGTTCATGTTCTCCCTGCTTAAAGACTATGCTTTTATTGAGGAGGAGAGTTTATATTGTGATCTTGACATCTCTTTCACTATGTCTTGAGAACATTTTTATTTTTTAATTAGCAATTTGAATGAAGCCAGATAGGGCACTTCCAACCCTCACATTCTATTATTATACAGTGATGTGCTCAAGGGAATTAGGATTCATAGGTAGATGATCAATGGTCAGAATGACACCCACACCAATGGAAAAACAAGGAAGCAGGCCTACATGTAGAGAGAAGAGTGAGGCTAACCATACAGAATAGTAAAGATGAAAAAGGACCACATGGCCCTATTCAACAACCACTTACTGAGAACCTACTTTATATAGGTGTTGTGCTAGCTGCTTGGGAAACATTAATAAACCTAATGGTTATGATTCATGCCTTCTGAGAGCTTAAGCTCACAGTGAGATGAACACAAATCGATGTACAATAAGTATGTAATAGAAATTCTCTTAAGTACCAAGAAAGCAAAGACACTTGAATTGAGAAAGTGTAACAGGAGAAAATACTTTAAATTGCAGGAAGATGGGAAAGGCAAATCTCTTCTGAACGTATTCTTGAAGCTAACAGCTGTAGGTGAACTGCTTGGAGAGAAACACCAGCTGTGTTTGCCACACATCTGATGGTTCTCAGGCACTGGATACAGGGTCCAGGTGCATTCCTTGATACTGTGTTCTGGGAGATGCTTCTGTTTCTGTTACTTGAGACTGAAGAACCTTAACTAATACATATTCAAATGTTGAACTGATATAGAGATGAGGCTTTATGTAATAGGAAGCATAAATATTGGCTGTTTTTCTGATTTTCTTGATATCAACACTAGAGCAGTTATCATGTCAACCTTAAAATAATTGAATATACCTATATTTTTAACAGCCTTGTTTTTTCAAAAATAGCTCATCTGAAGTGTTAATTTTATAACCAGTCATAACCCTGTAGAATTTTTGGAGGCAGAAAAGAATGTAAGGAAATTGTTTCAACTGAAAGAAAACAGAAAAAGCAAAAAGAGACCCAGGGATAAGGTCAGACTGTAGATCTAAATTTATAATATAATCAGGGTGAAGCACAAATGTCTGACTGCCATTTTAATGCTTTCTTCAAAAGTACTGGTCAAATCACTCTCTAAAAACTTAAAGATGTGTTTAAAGATATTTATGACTCTTCGTGTTCTAGCTTTTTAGACAAAATAAAGGATCAGCAAATGGCCACTTAAAATAACAAAAATTGTTGGAAGAAAATTTAAGTATTAACAACTAAGCAGATTCCTCAAACAGTGCTGGACACTAATCACATCATCTTGCATTTATTTTTCTCTTCGTTGATTAGTACTACTAGTTAAACTAGAGTTAGATAATGCAGGATTGGGAATACCAGCAATTATTATATGGACTGACTTTAAATGTGTGCTAAGCAGCAGCATAAGTAAGCAGTAGTGTGCCCAGGACACCACATTGTGTGCCTCCTGTGCCAAATGATGGTGTCAAATTGCTTACATCATACTTTGGCAGTAGAAACTGAAGGACACAGATCTCTGCAGCAATGCCCAGTGCTAAGAGCTGGTTTAACTGCCCTCTTTCAAATACTTTTATCGGGACAATGTAAGAAAACTTTAAGCCCCTATAAAATGGTTAAATATTTGTTTTCTAGACAATATGAACACTAATTCTTCATTACTAAAAAAAAAAAAAAAACCTCAAAAAAAAAAAAAAAGATTTGAACACTATGTTGTCCAGAATAGGTGAAGATTTCTCATTAAGAAAAACTTTTTTTGAATATCTAAAGTCTGATCAGCTGGAGAATAAGGTTTTCAACCAACAAGTTTGAGCTAATTTTCATGAAGGATGTAAGGTCTATATCTAAATTCATTGTTTTGCTTACACATGTCCAGTTGTTCCAGTGCCACTCGTTGAAGAGTCTAAATTGTCTCCATTGTATTGGCTTAGTTCCTTTGTCAAATATCAGTTGATTATATTTATGGGGTCTATTTCTTGGCTCTCTGTTCCATTCCATTGATCTATTTTATTTTGCCAATATTACACTGTCTGAATTACAGTAGCTTTATAGTAACTTTTGAAGTTGGGAAGTGTTCCTTTTATAGACAATCTTCAGAAGAGATGTGTGGATAAATAGGATAATGGGAAAAGATAGGGTTGAAGAGTTTGGATGAGTCTAGTGAAATGTGACCTACAAAATGTGGAAGTTTTTCTCTGAGCTAGGTTTCCCTGACTTACATGATGAGGGAGTCATGCAGCTGATATAACAGAAATTGTGGGTTTAGAGTCTTTTATTTCAAAATCTCCTCTGATTTCAAAGCAGAATGTCTATAGGCATGGTGTGTTAGGGTTATCATAGGTAAATGAGTTAGATTTATTTTAGATACTTATTTATAAGAAAAGATTTCTTTCTCCAGTCTTAATTTCTGTAGTTGTCCAGAGGCATATTAAAAGTTGAAAAGATATTTTAGAATTTTCCTACAAGACTAAATTAAATTAGACTTTTAAAAGGTAGTTTAAAAAGAAAGATCCAATGATATCTGACACGTAAAAGAAAATTCTACTCTGGGGAGATAAACTGTAGAATAAACCATGAATTTATTACTAGGTTACTTTAAGTATTATCTTCCTTTTTATAATAAACATTTTTATATCTAGACATTATTTTCAATATATTAGCTGTTTCTTTCAAAGGTAAAAATACCACGATCTCTCCTGAAAGGGTATGTAAACAGGTATCTGCCAAGAGTAAGAGTTGCCAAAGCAGAATCGGTGCCAAGAGATTAAAGTTCAGAATAAAAAGCCCTAAATCTGAAATTCAGAAATGACTAAGAGTTGCAGTGAGTCACCATCCTTGAGAATTAAGGCTGAACCACAGTTTCTAAAAACAAGCTATTCTAAGAGGACAAATGGGCTTAAGTTGGGTTGTCTATTGTCAGTTTATAATGGCTATCTGAATTGCTATGTTGACATAAATTCTGAGGCCAGGGCTGGTGCTAGTGATAAATACTGAGATGGAAGTACAAAGCGGTGGTGGCATACTTTGCTTGCATTTGCTATTCCAGTGCTAAATAGTTTTTTTCACTTACCCGGAATGGGCTATCAGTGTATCTAGTGAGTCCTGCCCTGATGAGAGTCGGCCCTTTCTGTTTCTGCTGTTCAGACAATGGGTGTAGAGAATCAGCACCATTTGCTTTAATTGTATCCATCAACAGAGTTAAGATTGCAGCAATTGTGGTCAAGTGTTGGACATTATTTCTTAGGATTAGATGGTAAAAAGCTTTTGATATTCCATTTTAGAGATTCCATATCTCTTGTATTGGAGTTTTATGGGGTTTTTGCAAGAATAGTATTGAGTTCTTTGTGTCATATTATGAGGTTCTCCAAGGCATCTTCTGTAAATTACTCTTGTCTAGAGGTAATATCTACTGAGAGAGGGTTCCATAAAAAAAATTCAAGTAGAGGACAATGGTTAGGAAAATGAAAAAGAGCATAAACAAAAAACATTTAATATGATGTCAAACATAGAATAAAATATCATTAATTTTGAATTGATGGTTTTTAATGTATTTGTGGTAACAGAAGGATTTGTAAATACTTTGCTTTTTAGTTATCTAAAATGTCCAATAAACAGAAAATTTAATTGGCTTATTTATTCATAGATCTTTAGTATATTAAAAAAAAAAGATGGTTTAAAGACCTGAAGTAGAAGACATGATTTCTGAAATCAGTAAGATGGGGAAGTATTTTGAAAGAATGATGTGAATCAATAACTTAAAAGTGGAAGGTGAGGGACATTCACCTGAGATTGTGATATTCAAATGCCAACCTTCCCTTCTTACACACATTTTGAATTTCCCAAGAAACCCAGGGGCTTACTTCCTGTCCAATATTACTCTTCCAAATACACACAAGAGACATCAGGATGAGATCAGCATACTCTTGCTGTTTTTACTATTGACATGTTTAATTCTGTATAGTCCTGTGGATGAATGCCTACACTCTTTATAGAATGATTCTATATGCGGTTTCTACACTTTCATATCACGCTATCATTCCTGAGATCCTGGGTTAAAGCTCTCTTGGTTTCTGATGAAGTCACTTCCTGGAGGCAAATCATTTCCAGAAACCTGGCTCAGCTTCATTTCCCTGCTTTCTTTCCTGGTTTCTAGACCTCCTTTCTCCTGAGTGATTATCTCCTTCAAGATGTGGGGTATTTTCTTTTATGAAAGAAATTTTCAAAACATAACTCTTTTTACAACTTTTTCCTGAAAATCTAGGTCCCCATTTCACACTTACCTTTCTACAGGGGACAACAGTCTTTGTTTCCAAAGTACATTTATTTCTCTGCCTATACTGTGATATGCATGGCCTTCTTATTGATAAGGAAAGGTAGCCTCATGGAAAGGCACATACCAAAAACAATTTTGAAATTTCATTTCACTTTTTACCTTAAAATTCATGAAGCACTTTGAGAATCTATCTCTGAAGTACATCTCTTTTTAACTAGGAAAGTGCAATATTGTTGAGGAATATGGCAACAAATTCAACTCCTTGATACTAGTACTGTGCATTAGAATATTGTCATAAATATATATTCATAGAGAATAAAGAAGATTCTACATTTAAAAAACTCATTTATCTAATATAAGTTCAATCTATCAATTTAGAAGGCTTGGAAAATTTCTGAAGAAGTCATCTAAGGAAAAATTTGGAGATAATCAGAATTCGATCTTTAATATCAATGCTCACTATCTTTCCTTCAGAGACCTCTTCAGCTTCTTTCATTTCTAAACCACATCATCCTGTGTCTCCAGGGGCTTACTCTGTGTTTTATTCTTCATTTACAGTCTGTCTCTGGTCTTATTTACTTAAAAGTGTTCCCAATGAAATTTTTCAAATGCTACCATTACCAGCTATTAACACTTCTATGAGGTGATTGCTAAGACACAAAATTTCAGGAATCAGTGGAATTACCATAAAATAAAGGATAAATATAAGAGGTAGATTTTTAGACTGGGTAAAGCACATTGCTCAGCATAAATTCTATAATACGGATTAGTTAAACTTTTATGGACAGAAACAGCTGTGTACTGTTCTTTTATAATCCTGCATAGGTAGGGATGCCAATCCTATTTGGTAATTCCTTCCCTTGTTTGGTTAAAAATTTCAACTTCAAGTACTTACCTTGTGATGAAACTGGTAACATCTGTTATTAGCTTATTAGCATTTACATGATAGTGAAAACAGTTTGGCCAAATACACCTAGGTGTTAATGTAGACTTAAATTCATAAAGACATAGCCATTTATACAGTTTAAACTAATCATACAAGTGCCACTTCTTACTATTAAAATACATTTAATGGCCTAAAATAGTCTGTTACCTTCACAATATGTTAAAATGAAGACTGTGCCTACAGATGACATCATTACATATGGCAGTGAAAGCTGGGAAAGATTTGCTTAATTTTATAAATAGAAAACAAAGTGCTTCTTATATTATCTTTAAGTTTTATGGTAAAATGCATTTTCATTAACCTTTTAAGTCACCGTTTCACAATATTAAAAATAAAATATTGTGAATATTTAAAATTCCATAACACTATTCTACCTTAAATTCTTAAGGTAGAATAAATTTGAATTCCATAACACTATTCTACCTTAAATTCTTACCTTGAAGAATTTGAAATTATATAGCTTCACTATCCGCTTATCAAGAATTGCATACTTCTTTACTTGGAGACAATGAACAAACCAAGTACTAATTATGAATCCTAATGCAAGATACCTTGCATTAGGCAAATTTCTTTAAGTAGCTCTTAATAAAAGCTCTGCAATAAAAAATTTCTCCAACCTTAAACTTTAAGTTTAAAGTACTTCTCACTGAAGTAACTTATTATGAAATTCATCTATTAAATAAATATATGCTACCATTTCAGTCTCATTTACATTTTCCCTAAAATGAGGCTTTGTGCAAAATATATAATACATATAGAAACATACTTAAAATTGCTAACTAAATTGTAAAATATAATATTAAAGGGAGTCAGGAAATTGAAGCAGAACTCAAAGGACACTCGGCAGACTTGTTACTCTAACCTCAGTCTCTCTCTTCCTGTAAACTTCTACTTAGAACAGAGGATGGGTGTTCTGTGAAAGTAAGACACGAAGTCATTTTATGTAAATCAAGGAGTTCCAAGGACTTAAGCCTGGTATCTGGTTACTAAGTGAACATTATCAGTTTCTTATCTTTAAAAATTACATTTAGATATGGGTGGGTATACTATTAAGAAATTTTAGCATGCTTCAAAAAACTATGTACACCAGAATGGGCAATACAATAGTTACATTGTAAAATGACTAATGGCTATAGCCAAGGGGATAGGAAACTGATATTGTTTAAAGAAAAATTAGGGTCTATTCAATATTGAAACCGATGTCCTTCATAGCTAGTGTGGGCTACAACTCCAGCCATCTTCATACTTTAGAGTGCCCAGAGAACAGAGTCAGCAACCAGAGCCATAGTGCTACTTCTGAAGCTGATCAGATCTTAGATTCAATGTTTCTACAAGTTTGTGCAAGCTAGAGCTACAGAAACTTAAAATAGCTCTTTTGAGAAAGAATTCTCAGCAATGCATTTAATTCACTCTCCCTCTCTCCAGAAAAAATAAATCCGAACTGACCCTAAGAGTTAACCCAGTATATGATTAAACCAAACCAAACCCAAACAAAATAAAACATTAAAAACAATAACAACGGCAAGAGTTAAGTACAATATAGTCATGGAAGGACAAGAGAATCTGGGTTATCAAAGCATATAGAACTTTTATAAATCACAATTGGTTTTGCTAATGCAAATTAATGCCCTTTATATTTGTGGCTTTAGAGGTAACAAGTAATCTGTTCAGAATCTCATTAGGGTTTCCTCATTTCTGTATTCTTATATCTCCACCCTTCACTTGAAGGTCGCCAATTATTAGAGACCCCTTGCCTCAGCAAAGTCTTGAGATATGAAATGAAATATAGATTGCCTCAGGAAACCTGAATTGTTGGCTCTGTTTTGCAGAATGCTACATTTTTCAGAGTGGTTTTGTTTTGACTGAGTTGCTAACTGAAAAAATTTAGTTGCAGACTAAAAAAATGAGATCAATTTTCTCAAACTGAGAGTGTCAGGAGGTCTACCAGCACAAGAGTCCCCCCTACTACATCTGCTCACTAACTAGAGCCTTGTACACTTGGTGGACTACACACATTAATGGTCTTGTGATGCTAAAAGGAAAGAGACTCCAAACATAAGATTCCAAACCACACTGAGAAATGATTCCCCTGGGTGAAACTATCTGACCTAGGCAAAAGGAGTCTCAGGTAATTGTCATGGACTGAAGACCCACTTGGAATGTGAGTGACACCGAAGAATCTGCTCTGTGATAAGACACACAGGATTCTGAGTGTCCGAGACTGAATTTCCCCACCATGTCTGAGGGCTGAGGCCTCAGAATCAGACGGATTTTGATTTAATAAAAATATTATAATTCCTGCACAGGAGTATTTTGAGTAATGTTCAAATGCTCATTTGAACATCTATAAATCTGTCCAGATACAGCTAGATATAGATGACATAGATTTTAGATATCTGTATCAATGTGGATATATATAAGACATAGACATATTTGCTAATTTTGTATGCCCAAATAATATCTCTTTAAGAGTCTTTAAGTAAAAAAAAAAAAAATGGCATGAATGTAGTATCACTTTTACGATTACCTATTTTTCTACATTCAATAGACTACTCTAGAGTCTCTGAGGTTATAAAATTAAGTGGCTATGATACCCCAATTGGGCTTCCCATTTGTTTAGTTTTTGCCCTGGCTATGACTAATGTGCCAAGTTTCCCTGCCTAAAAATAGACTGTGTTTCCTGGACTTCCATGGGATGTGGGGTCCTAAGGACTTGGGCCCTGGAACAAGTCTAGGTACAAACCCATGACTCAGTGGTACTAGTTTGTTCTCAAGTTACCGTCCCCAGTTTTGCGTATCTTTTATTATTACATAGAGATCCTGTAAACTGACTTTGTTAGGTGTGCAATTTCCCTTCTTTAGGCAAACTATCTCTGACTTATTTGTTCTAATCTAATATTTTCTTAAAATTAGATTAGAACAAATATTTTGGTCAATTTGTCTTGAAAATAGAGCTCAGGTATAGCAGAAAGTATACTAAGCAAACAATTCTGAAATGTATTCTTTAGCCCCAACTCTGCTATGTGCTAAATTTATAATCTTGCTTAAATTACTTAGCTTTCTGAGACTCAGCTTCTAAATCAATAAACTGCTATACAAAGCTAAGTTACTTCTGTCATTATTTCATATTGCTGTCTATTTTCAAATATAAACTAATTACAACCATAGTAGATTCTTGAGTTTTGAATCTAATGTTCAAACATTAGCTTGAGGTTTGAAACCTAATCTTAGCTGAGAGAAAATTTACTTTTTTAAGCCTAATATTTATTTTAAATCAATTTGTAGTTCTAAGATTTTTGGTAGTGTTTTGACATCCAACTTTGCTTATAGACATATTGCCAGAAGTGTTTCCTTACCTACAGATACTGTTTTATTAATATTTGTGAGAAAAAAACCGATACTCCTAAATTTCACTGAGGAATAAATAAAGCAATTATCTAACAGCACAGCTGTGACTGAATAAAAATAATCTGTTAATCTGAAAAGATATTTATTATCTTTGCTAAAAATGGATGAACTGTTTCATAACTACCAAAGAGAAGTAAATTTAGATCAAGTAAACTGAAGTGACTAATTTACATACATGTAAGTAAATTAAAAATTGTTTTTTTAATACAACTGAGATATTATATGTCCTCAAGTGTCACTAGATTATCAAAGCCAAGAAATAAATACTGATAGTAAACAGTAAAATAAAAATTATTCCAAAATTACATTCGGTCCCTCTGTGGAAGTTAAAAAGGCCATCATAGATGAGTGACTGATACTATAAAAGCACTTTATACAAGATGTGAAATGATTTAAAAAAATCACTTCCATTTTATTGGGTAAAGTAAATGCCAGTGTTGAAGTTTGAGCACCTTTGAATTACTGCTGCTCTACATAATCATTCCTGCACTTTATATTTACAAATATCTAATGTGACAGCCTTCACATGTATCAATTTATATCAAAACCATAGCCGATTGTGCAAGGAGAATCTTTTTTGACAATCGGGCATTGTTGAGTTATGGCTTTCAGAATCATCTCCATAATTTCTGCAGCATTGCCTTGAGTATAACTTCGTGTCCTGTTTTAAATGCAGGATGACTTTGAGTATTGCTTTCGTATAAAAAAAAATAGTAATCTCTAATTTCCCAGTAAGCTGCCAATTTTTCTCAATATTTTTGAACTTCAAAATGTACCTTTATAGCATGGAAGATGCTCATTAAAAAAATCGTGAAGTATAATATTCACATTAAAAATTGTACATGTAAATGTACAGCTCATGAAAACTTCACAGTGAACTGAGCACTAGCTTGAGGTCATTGTGATCTCTTTCAGTTACTACTTAACCCAAACAAGAATAACTGGTCTCTAGACTTCTAACATCTAGGTTAGTTTCGACTGTTTGTTTTTTGTACCCAAATCATACAGTATTTGCTCCTTACTGACTTCTTCAACAGTATCTTTGTTCAATTCATCCATACAGTTGGATGTAGTTGTAAATCATATTCTCACCATGTTATAGTTAACTATATGAATAGACTACCGGAAAATAGATTATTTTCCAGTCTGGGACTATTATAAATAGTACTGCTTAAAACTTTATAAAAATAACATTTGGGTATTGAACTTTATGAAATTATCTTTTTTGTGAATCACAAATTATTGAATATTGGCAGATTCATAGGATACAATCTAATGTCTAGGGACAGACTCATTGGGTAAAATTGTATCCATATATTTTTGTTTACTTTGTGCTGTCAAAGAGTTTGCTAAAATTGTACCAATTTATCTGCCTATGAAGTGTATTACTGTTGGGTCATTCCATAATATTTCTAACTTGGTATATATATATATTTTTTAAGATTCTTATAGGTGTGTAATGATAGCTCATTGAGGTTTTAACTTGCATTTCACTAATGAAGTTAAGTCCTAATTTATGTTTATTGAGACTTTGAATATCTTTTTTTTTTCAAAATATATTATTAAATCTTTTATTCATTTTTCATTGGGTTGTCTCTTTTTCATTTAGATTTTTGAGTTTATGGTGTGTGTGTAAGTGTGTGTCCCATAGGTGTTCTGAATACATTCAATACTTTGTCAGAATATGTATTAGGGATGTCTTCTCTAACTCTGAGTTGCCTTTCCAGTTGATAAATGGTGTTTAATATAGTGCTATTTATCCATTATTTTTCTTTTATAGTTAGTCATTCTAGGTCTGATTTAAGAAGTTTTTGCCTATTCAATGTCACAAAGATGTTCTATCTTTCCTTCCAATAGCTTTACTTTTGTGTCTTTCACATTTAAATCTTTGATTCACGTGCACCTAATTTCACATGTATGAAACGTGGATGTAGAGGACCATCTACATTTTTTTCATTGTGGCTATCTGAATCATTTGTTAAAAAGTTCATACTTTCCCCATTGAACTGAAGTTCTGATTTTGATATAAATCAGGTAAATGCATGTATTTGTGGACCATCAGCAACATAATTTTAAATGTTATAAAAGGTAGCAATACTTCATCCTCTGGAAATAGACTCAGATTTACCTGAGACTAGGTCTAGGAATGATGCTCATGAGCAGACCAGAAAATATTTAAAATATAACTTATCAGATTAATATTTGTTATGAAATATAAACTTATGAAGTCAGTCTCAAATAAAGAATTTTAAAAATGTTCAAGCAGTGTCACTGCCATTGAACTAGCATGGAAAGATGACACTACTACAAACCCTGGGATATTTGTCAGATGATTCCATGTTTTGTAGCTATATTTCACTAGTAACCCTCAAATCTTTGATTATTACCTATTTTAACAGTAGTCATTCAAGCAATATATGAACCAAATTTAGTGTGCTATTTAAAATAGTTCTAAATCTATCATGTGAATATATAATTTTGCATTCATGCATTTCCAAATATTGCTATAACTCTATATTAGCTCATTTAAGCCTTGGGCTTTTCTTATAATAAACATATAAGTGTAGTTTACATGTGTTTTACAAAATTGTCTCAATTCTTGATTTGACTTCATAGTTTCTTTTCCACCAGCTTCTTTTCCCTTTCCTTTCTTATTACAACTTTTCTTTGTATTTACCACATTCTCACCCGAAGTTCTAGGAAGTTGCAATTAGTGATGATAAATAAAAATTTATATTGGCTTGAGATTAGGGCTGACTTTAATAAATGATGGATAATTTTAGAATTCTACATTTTTGTAAAATAACGGGAAAATAGCTGCTCAAAATATGAAAATAAAAGAAATGAGGAAAAGGAGAATAGATTGTCTTTGTAAAAATTGTGTTATGAAACAGAGTTGCTAGGTTTCCTTCTTTAATTTCTCATTTACAGAACCTTTCCTACATTTCTTAAAAATCTCACCAAATTCTTTCTTTGAAGTGAGATATTGAAAGCATTTATTTACCATAATTTAACTTTCTTCCTCAATTCCAGAATAGTTCAGAACACTCAGCCATTTCAACAAGACAGGCTCCCATGTATAATGAATCGAAAGCATTATGAGAATAAGTCAGCATATGATCATGATAGGGCCCTTCCATGAAGAATCTGGGTTGAAGGAGGAGGAAGTGTAGTTTGAGAGCTTATCTAAGGAATTTGATGAGTGTGCTTACAAAATAAAAGGAATACTCAGACAGAAATAGAGATATTTACAACACATTCATTCTTCTCTGCTGCCCTAAATTCTGTTCTTCCTGAAAGAGGAGTGTAGAGCACACTTACACACTTGAAGCAAAAGGAAGCTATTTCTCCTTTGGCCATGAAGGGTCCTTCTGTATTTGGTGCAGATGGGGACATGTGAGCGATAACAGTGCCACTTTGATTTTTTTTTTTTTTTGGCAATTTTTGCCAGTTTTACATCAAGAGCGAAATCCAATGGAATGATAACATCTAGAACATCTGCATTTGCAAAATAGCTATTTGCTCAGATCCAGAACCCTCAGGATAAATGGTCATTGTGTGATTGTTTTAAAGCTCCACCAGGTATGTGTTTGGCTCATTCTTTATCTATTGATGAAATCAATTGACTGATCTGACTAGATTGTTTTTTAGAATCCCCCTCTTTACCTGCCAGAACTCAGTGGGTAAAGAGAGTCAAGCTATCAGACTTAATTTATCCATCTGTATTTTAGCAATCTTTTCATTTGATAAATTAGAAAATAAAAATTAAGTTCTGGGTATTGGAAATAAGATCACAAAAGGTAGTGGAGAACATTATGTTAAGAGAAATAAGCCAGATACAGAAAGAAAAACTGCACTTATATGTGGAATCTAAAGTCAAATACATCGAAGCACTGAGTAGAATGGTGATTATTTGGGGCAGGGAGATGAAGGAAAAGGGTATAAAGTTAGTTATGTAGGATAAATAAGTCTAGAGATCTAGTGTACTGCATTGATGACTATAGTTAGCAATATAGTGTATTGAATACTGGAAATTCACTAAGAGCATAGATTTTAGATGTTTTTAACACACGATACAAATACACAGATACAAATATACCTATTCAATGCCAACTTGGACACTTAGCTTAAATAAATCAATTACTAGGAGCAGAAACTTCACTATAAATTGGACTGCCAGTTCTAGTTTTTTTTTTAGGACTTAAGCGATAATATTTGCCTGAAGACTTATTCAGAGACAAGCCAGAATTTGAATCTCCTGTGATCTTTAAGTTGAACTGCTATTCTATTTTTTTTTAATCATAATGTGAAATACTTATCTAAGTAGTACATGGAAACTGTCAATTTTTATAGTAATTTGAGGCAGGAATAGAAATAATTATAAATGTTTACAACCACTGTGATATGGTAGAGAAATTGGAGGTTGAAATATATAAGAAGATGCTAGAATACTGGGTATACTATTGAAGTGCTGAGTAAACTGAGAAATTCTTCAAGTCTAATTATGTCAAATAAGAAATAAACTAATTTTATATTACTCTTCATATTACAGACTTCAAATTATTGAATGTTCAATAAGCATTGACAGAACTTTCAACAGTTTTAAAGGGTACGTAATTAATTTACTCGATGGAGACTTAGAAGTCTCTAAGTAAAATGTATACACAATATTTAGATGCTAGATGATGTGATGGCAGATGAAAATTAAATATAATTGATCACCATGCAAATAGAATGATACTAGGAATTATAAGTAGTAACATTAGGGATATTTTTACATTATTTACCTATGCAATATTATAACATCAAATTACATTTACAGATATATAGACAGGTACTATAACGCGCGCGCGCGCGCGCGCACACACACACACACACACACACACACACACACACACACACACACACTCCACCTCCCCACCCCCCACCACGTTTAACCAACTATTTAGGACCTAAAGTGTCCTAAAGTGTCCTAGCTACTGGAGACCCAGAAAATATTGGCTAGGTGTTTCATGCGAAAAAGCAAAGGTAACATTTCTCAAATTCCTTACGACTTCTGGCTACAAATATTTACATAAAACCTTCCTTTGTATGTATTTGGAATTTTATGGTATTATTTTGTACCATAAGGGCTGGGGGTGGGTGAGAGGGAATCGTTTGTTTGTTTCCCCAACTTCTTTGTGCAAATAACTACAAACATAAGGATTCTGTTTGTGCAGTTTGGTCGGTCATAGGGAAAGGTAACAAAACACATTCGTATCAAGCAACTTAAAATTGCATATAAGCATTCTCATTCAGAATTCTTTTTCCATCCTGGCATAGTAAATTTGGAGATTTTCTTGGGAACCACCACTCCATTTAGTACCACATTTTCTACCTCTTTGTTTCTGTTGTCCCTCTAATCTTTTTCTCTTGCATCTTCTAAAGGAGCAAATATAAATCTCTAATGTCCTCATATATAGCAGTATCATCCTCTCATTTGTTGTCTCGTTTGACATTTACCAACCAAGGCAGCTCTTAAAGACATTGACCTTTACAAAAATTGGGATTATCTACTGTGATAGTTAATTTCATGTGTCAACTTGATTGGGCTAAGGAGTGCCAAGATATTTACTTAAACTTTATTTCAGGGTGTGTCTGAGAACGTTTCTATATGAGACTAACATTTAAATCTGAGTCAATAGACTGAGTGAAGCAGATCACCCTCCCCAATGTAGGTGGGTGCTATCTAATCCACTGAAGGCCTGAACAAACTTAACGCTGAGTAAAAAATAATTTTTTCTCTCTTCCCGTCTCCAAGTCAGGGCATTGATCTTCCCCTGCCTTTGGACTCAGATTGAAACTTACACGATCACTTCTTCTGGGTTTCCAACAGTTTGCTGACAATATAGATTTTGAGAATTCTCCGCCTCCATAATCAGAAGCCACATGATTCCTTATAGAAAATCAACCTCTTTTTTTCTATCTCCCTTCTCTTTCTCTCCCTCCTACTGGTTCTCTTTCTCTAGAGAGCGCAGACCAATACAACTATTAATAAAATATAGTCTCTCTTGCTCTCTTTTTCTGCGCTTTCTTTCTCTGTTCTGTTTCTCTCTTTTATACAAAGATACACATTTACATGCAAAACAGAAACATAATGTTGGGACTTTGGCACCACTAGAATTGCTGAGAAAATAAACCTAAAGTTTATCACTAATTAAGAGTACATTCCGATCAATCAGTAGTAGTAGTTTTTTAAATATCATTTAAAAAATCTATTTCTGTGGGCATATTAAAAGAAAATGAGAATGTAAGTCATTAGATTTTCTCATAATTTGATTCTTGGTTTCCTAAAAGGAAGGCTAAAGTCATGAATTGCAAAAAGGCTTAGACATGATTAGAGAAAGAGAAAGTAAATGTGTATGCTTATACTGGGAGACTGTAGGGATAAAGCTCTCTCAGCTAGTATGAGTGCTAAGTAGAAGAAGGTACTTGTGGTCCCTTCAACATATGTGCTGATGGATTTCCCTGACCATTTTGGGCATTTGGAAACTCACAGAGACTAAGACATCCATCACACCACAGAATGTATAAACTTGATTTAATTTCACTTTTAAAAACACATATCTGGATGTGTATGTCACTCTGCATGCTGAAATAGTGACACTAATTGTCATTAATTTTTTCAGTAAATATATATTTCTGAACATGTTCTATGATCTGGTGATTTGCTAAGGACACAGTAATAAATAAAGCATAATTACTTTAAATATTTTCAAGGTAGTGGAGGAAGCAAATATAAAAGCAAATAATTACAGTGCAGTGTGCCAACTGCCCTGAGATAGTCTTTGGTCTCAGGAGAAAGGTGTCTAAGTCAATTCCTCCACATCTAAGTCATATGACTTTTGATACATGATATGGGTTTAGATAAGGCTGAGAGCTCTGGTCCAGTAGCTGTAGAAGGGATTAGTGTTGGTTTCTCTACCTTGTAGGCTGAGTTATGGATTAATGATTAGCTGCATTGGAGGGCAGAGGTAAGAACTAGAGGATGATGGATGTCAGGAAAATCTTTGTATATCTTTGTGTCATCTGCTAAAGCGGAGTTGGGAGGGCGGGAATATAGAATATTTAATGACAATCTCTGAGTCATTAGGGCTCCCTGATTCTTGAAAAGTCAGAAAATAACTGAATATAGTTGAACTGAGTTTTCCTTTCCCAAAAGGCTGGAAGAGAGTTGTGAGACCTTTTCAATCTCTTTATGGCATCTTTTGACAAACATAAAATTCTAACTTTCATTTAGTCTAACATTGATTTTTTTGTGTTATTATATTTGCCTATCCCAAAGTTATGAAGACATTCACTAATATTCTGGAAGCTTTATATATTTTTAAATCATTCACACTAGGGTGTAAAACCTTTATTTGTGTATTATGGGAGGTAGGTTTTAAGATACCATGTTATACATATAGCTACGAATTATAAAAATAACCTACCTTTCCTCACTGCTGTGTAAAGTCAATTTTGTCATAAATCAAGTGTCCATATAAGTATGGGCCTGCTTGTAGATGCTATTTTGATGTAGTTCTCTCATTGTTTGACATTTCTCTGATACCACAATGTTTAGTGATACTTCATAATGCTTCAATATATGATGGTATGATTCCACCAATTTTGTTCAAGTTTGTCTTGACTATTTTGTTCTTATTTTTAAATCACTTTGTCAATTTCCAGAATAATCTGAGAATTTCATTGTGCATGCACTGAATTTACGTCAATTTGAAGAAGATTGCTATCATTTTATTAGTTTTTTTAGTTCACGAATATGGTATCTTTATATATGGTATTAATTTTTCAATATTTGGTGTATAATTAATAGATATGAATTGAGGTTGAGGATTATGCTACTTTTCTCCAGGGAGGATTTACCTTAACATTTTTCAAATAGTTAAGGGTAGGGGTATTTTTAAACCAACCAGTGATTTTATTTTGATTTCAGTTTTATTGAGGTTTAATTATCTAAATTCTAAGATATTTAAAGTGTACATGGTGCTGATTTGATGTAAGCACATATTGTGAAAAGATTACCCCCATCTAGTTATTTAACACATCCTTCACTTACATATTTATCTTTTGTGTGTGTGTGAGAGATCATTTAAGTCCTACTCATTTAGCAAATTTCAATTAAAAAATACAGTGTTATCAACTACAGTCACCATGTTTTACATTAGATCGTTAGATGTTATTCATTTTATAGCTGAAAGTTTGTACCATTTTACCAACCTCTCCTTATTTACCCAACCTCGCAGCCCCTGGCAACCACTTTTCTGTTAGGTTTCTATGAGTTTGACTTTTCCATTTTTTTTTTTTTTTTTTTTAGATTTCTCATAGCTAATTAGTGATTGAATTGATTTGAAGCTACTCTTCAGTTTTTATGTATCTTTATCCCCAACGTATGTTAAATACATAAATAATTCATATAAATGAAACCAGTCTTACAAACATCTAAGCAGAATTGAGAGCCTTGCAGGAGTAGCATATTTAAATGCTGGTGACTCAAAGATTGTGAGATTTAAGTGTGAATAGGTTAGAAAAGGATGACTCTAAAATTTCTAAAATAGACTGTCAGGCAAATGGTGATGTCATTAGCAAAAATGAATAATATATGTGGAGTTGAAGCTTGAAACAAGACAGTTATTTGTCTTGGTCTTTTGGGGGAACAGGATAATATATCTGTGTGTATATATGTATGTGTATATATATGTGTGTATGTATAATATATACAGTAGATAGTTTTATACTATTTAAAGCTCAGGAGAGAAATTAAGGTCAAAAATAGTTATTTGGACCACACTGAAAATAAATACACAGAAATCCAGATTACTGGAATAAATAGATTCCAAATAGGTAATTTGTTCTTTTTGAAGGTTTTAAATTGTTATATATTTATATTTAATTTTTAACATATTTTCACATGAGCTTTTTCAATGTCCTGATATGTCTGAACAAATTCTTGACATTACTTTTATTGAAAAAAAATTATTTAAATCAATTTCCAAGTATATGTTGACTAAGTCACATATGGTTTTCTCTATATAGACAGAACAAGTCATCACACACTATATAAATTTAGGTTTTATGAAGACTCAACCAAGGCATTCCAGTTGATTGGGTAGTATAGTATGTCTGCCACTGGAAATTTTTCAGATCTGCAATGCAGATATGCATAGTATAGTGTTTGGCTATTATGTTCAGGTCATGAACTGTGCATAGACACAGCCTGAGACACATAACAGCCATCAAAAATAAATATTACTTCACATAATAAAACTATTAAACATTCATATATATATCTTACCATCTATTTTTTGTATGCTATAATTTTGTTTTATAAAGTGGTAAAAAACCATTTTTAACATCGACTAAATAAGTAAAAAATAGAATGCATCAAAATTCACTAGTAATAAAAATATATAATTCTTAGAATTCAAAAAAGATGTTATATAGAATCTAGTCCAGTAATTTTCAACTCGGGCTGCACATTAGAATCATCTGAGAAGTTTCAAATAATGCTTGGTCTCTAACCCAGATGAGTTACTTCAAAATACTTGGGGTATGGGGTCTGCACATCAATAAGTTTTAAGCTTCTCATGTGATTTTAATGTATAGCCAGTGATGAGAACCACTGATATAATA
>NW_011888799.1:10576327-10582861 GCF_000151845.1 Pteropus vampyrus
CAGATATGCATAGTATAGTGTTTGGCTATTATGTTCAGGTCATGAACTGTGCATAGACACAGCCTGAGACACATAACAGCCATCAAAAATAAATATTACTTCACATAATAAAACTATTAAACATTCATATATATATCTTACCATCTATTTTTTGTATGCTATAATTTTGTTTTATAAAGTGGTAAAAAACCATTTTTAACATCGACTAAATAAGTAAAAAATAGAATGCATCGAAATTCACTAGTAATAAAAATATATAATTCTTAGAATTCAAAAAAGATGTTATATAGAATCTAGTCCAGTAATTTTCAACTCGGGCTGCACATTAGAATCATCTGAGAAGTTTCAAATAATGCTTGGTCTCTAACCCAGATGAGTTACTTCAAAATACTTGGGGTATGGGGTCTGCACATCAATAAGTTTTAAGCTTCTCATGTGATTTTAATGTATAGCCAGTGATGAGAACCACTGATATAATATTCTCAACTTACAGATGAGAAAATTCAGAGCTATAGAAGTTAAATGATTTGGCCAAAGGCTCGCAGATAATTAACTTTAGAGTTAAGAATAGAATCAAGGTAGAGCTCTGTATTCTCATTCCAGTATGCTCTGTATACCACACAGCAAGGAGCATGTTTATAGATTTACCTTTAGTACTAACACTTTAGTTGTGAATGCCAAATAAAATAGTTACATGTGTGATAAGACAGTTCTTTGTTGTTGATTGCTATATAGTTGTCATGTATTGTGGTATTTTTGTGTTTCCCTGAAGTCAGATGTTTTAGAATGACAAAGAGGTCCAAAGATGACACCATGATATATACACAAGTGTATTATTTGTGGGGGTTATGTCAATAAAAATGGGGATGATAATTCTTATAAATGAATTCTAAAATAAAAATCTATCCTACACAAAACATTAACAATGGTGTTACAGAATCAGAATTCTAAATCATATATATCTTAAAGATACGAAATAGTTGGTGTGGTGACAGAAAGAAATCTAACTATGGGAACTGAACACACAGTGTAAATATATATATGCCTTACTGTTAAAGTGTACAGCTGAAACATTGGATTTCATTAACCAATGTCACCATAAGAAAAAAGATACAAAATAATGATTATTAAAGTGCCTTAATACAATATTTACTCAGTCTGTTGAGTATGTTCCCCATGTACTTAATATTCTCAACTATGAACATCTTTGAGGCCACTCACAATCTTTTGTTATTCTGTGTTATCCTCCATGATTGCTCTGGGAATTTGTCAATGTAATTTAAGATGCAGCTTCACTAAACTCAGAAAATTGTACATTCAACACTCAACTTGAAAGGCAAAGAAAAAGTAATATAAATCTGCTTCAGCAATAAAACAAATCTTTAATTTTTGTTTTAACATCACTGAAATTTTTGGTGACAGTTGGCAACAGCAGAGAATTATTAAAATGTCACGGAAGGCAAGATCGTTTTGAATATTAAAAATATGGGTCTATAAAAGAAAAATGAGTTGCTTACAAATATTACAGAAAGCCAAGAGACTCATATCCTTTAGCAATAAGTTGTCTCTTCCATCATAAGAGTATTTCACATGCTTCCATTTATATTATTCCTCATAGATTTCAAGTTTATGTTATAAAGATTCAGCAATAACAAAAAAGATAAAACATCCATGCTAACATTTCATTTAGTTCATATAATGAGAATCTCCAACTATTCCAGAGATCTTATACATTTTGGTTACCAAAAATCTCTTATTGCAACTTTGAGTTTTATTTAATGGATTTACAAAACAATTCTTCTAAGAAAATTGGTTAAATACCTTTAGACTTTTAAAACTAATATTCTGCTTTGAAAAAAAACTTTAAAAAATCATCTTAATATCTTCTTTTTATATCATAATGTCATCAAGTGAGCTATATAATTTATCCAAAGTTATCACTGTAACATTTCCTCTATTCTTTGTTTTCTAAGTAGCAGCATTTTCTCAGATTAACACCGTAGATGGGAAAAATACTTCTGTATAAAGGATATAAAGGTAACATGGTTAATGATAAGTATTAAAGACCACTATGTGTCAGTTTCTCTATTATTTAACTCTCCACTCTTTGTATCTTTCATAATCAGGCCATAACTAAAATTCTGATCAACTGCAGAGTAATGTTACAAGACTTCCCAGTAACTACAATTTTGTAGAACAAATACACCTTGTTTAAATGGGCTGGGTGAAGAGAAGGCATATACTTAACTATTACTGGAGAAATTGATAATTTAAAAAAATTTAAAACGAAATAAAAAAATTATGAAAAAAATAAAACCACCACAAACAACAAAACTTTTTATTCCATTTGAGATTGAGCGTTACAAAGCAATTATGGATGGAAGTAAGGCACATAAAAATGTTATTCCAAATAAGATATTTATGTTCCTTGCCTCCGCATATATTTCTATGATTCTCTGTTATCAGACTGATTCACCATTGTTGGAAAGTAAATCTTAAATGGTTGACAGGGAAGGAATACAAGAGAGAAATGCATGGATACACCCAAGTACATGAACACAGAGCAGGGGAAGAACATAGAAGAACAGGAATAATGAAAAGTCAATGACCTGTGGTACCCATAGGCCTGTAAGTAGAAGTGGACTTTGGAAAATGAAGGAATAGGTATTGTAATTGGGTATTTGTAAAATAGAGAAATGAAAGTAATGGAAAGGTTTATTATGGTTTGGGAAAAATAGGTAAAAATATAGTTGAGAATTTGAAAAGCTGTTGATAAGCTAAATAAAACAAAACATAAATTCCTTCTTACCTAACTGAAAATAGCATCCGAACTAAAAATCCTCCATTGCATTTTGGGGAGTTTGGCTTCTCCTTAATAATTAGTTACTTTGGCCTCAAGTCAGAGATATAAATTAAGAGAACAGACAAAAGATTTACCAGGAAGTAGTACATTAACTCTTTTTGCTTCTTTATAGCAGAATATATAATTTTCTTCACTTTGGTAGACATTTCTTTATTAACTGAAATTAGCAATATTTAGAAAGAATTGCTTGAGTAGGGGGAATTTTCATTCTCAGTGGAAACCTGATCCAGCAGAAATTGTCCAATACTTTTCTGGTTAAAGTAGTCCATTAATATCACACTTTGTTCTTTTTTTATATGGCTCTGTTGTGTTATAAGCCAAGATTTGAGAAACTAGAAAATATTATGGGAACTAGAACAGTAGTCATAAAGGCAAAAGACTTGCCATTTGAAGTCAGACCAGCAAATTAAGTCAACTCAGTTCATCAGTTTACTAAATTACATTATGGAGTAACTAATATGAGCCAAGTATGGCTAGATATTGGGAGTGCAGCAGAAAATAAGATGGACATGTTTCTTGACCTTATGGGCTATTTTTTTTTAAACCAGGGAATTAACACTATTAAGTATTAAAATAACACATTATGATTCTTAATACAATTAGTACAAGTCCTAATGAGAGTACCTAACTTAATAAAATGGGGCAGGAGGTGAGAAAATCTTTCTGAAAGCTAAAATGGTAAAAGTGAGGAAAAAGGAAGTGTATTGGGTCTAGGGTGGTTTGTAAAATTGTTGCAGCGCTTAAGAGAAGTTAACTCTAGCTAAAAAGCTCTGATATGGAGTACCAAGAGAGTCTATGACAGAACTAGGGGGAATGTTTAAGGATAAGATAAAACCAGGAACACGTGGTATCATAATAGAAAGAAAAGAAACGTCAGCAGATAGGAAGGTAGGTGAGTGGGTGCACATAGGGAGATAACATCAAGGAGTTCTTTTGTGGTAATGGGACAATTCTGTATCTTGGTTTTTGTAATGGTTACATGAGACAATATAAGAGAATAATTGCATAAAATCACACACGCACATTTAATACAATATTTACTCAGTCTGTTGAGTATGTTCCCCATGTACTTAATATTCTCAACTATGAACATCTTTGAGGCCACTCACAATCTTTTGTTATTCTGTGTTATCCTCCATGATTGCTCTGGGAATTTGTCAATGTAATTTAAGATGCAGCTTCACTAAACTCAGAAAATTGTACATTCAACACTCAACTTGAAAGGCAAAGAAAAAGTAATATAAATCTGCTTCAGCAATAAAACAAATCTTTAATTTTTGTTTTAACATCACTGAAATTTTTGGTGACAGTTGGCAACAGCAGAGAATTATTAAAATGTCACGGAAGGCAAGATCGTTTTGAATATTAAAAATATGGGTCTATAAAAGAAAAATGAGTTGCTTACAAATATTACAGAAAGCCAAGAGACTCATATCCTTTAGCAATAAGTTGTCTCTTCCATCATAAGAGTATTTCACATGCTTCCATTTATATTATTCCTCATAGATTTCAAGTTTATGTTATAAAGATTCAGCAATAACAAAAAAGATAAAACATCCATGCTAACATTTCATTTAGTTCATATAATGAGAATCTCCAACTATTCCAGAGATCTTATACATTTTGGTTACCAAAAATCTCTTATTGCAACTTTGAGTTTTATTTAATGGATTTACAAAACAATTCTTCTAAGAAAATTGGTTAAATACCTTTAGACTTTTAAAACTAATATTCTGCTTTGAAAAAAAACTTTAAAAAATCATCTTAATATCTTCTTTTTATATCATAATGTCATCAAGTGAGCTATATAATTTATCCAAAGTTATCACTGTAACATTTCCTCTATTCTTTGTTTTCTAAGTAGCAGCATTCTCTCAGATTAACACCATAGATGGGAAAAATACTTCTGTATAAAGGATATAAAGGTAACATGGTTAATGATAAGTATTAAAGACCACTATGTGTCAGTTTCTCTATTATTTAACTCTCCACTCTTTGTATCTTTCATAATCAGGCCATAACTAAAATTCTGATCAACTGCAGAGTAATGTTACAAGACTTCCCAGTAACTACAATTTTGTAGAACAAATACACCTTGTTTAAATGGGCTGGGTGAAGAGAAGGCATATACTTAACTATTACTGGAGAAATTGATAATTTAAAAAAATTTAAAACAAAATAAAAAAAATTATGAAAAAAATAAAACCACCACAAACAACAAATCTTTTTATTCCATTTGAGATTGAGCGTTACAAAGCAATTATGGATGGAAGTAAGGCACATAAAAATGTTATTCCGAATAAGATATTTATGTTCCTTGCCTCTGCATATATTTCTATGATTCTCTGTTATCAGACTGATTCACCATTGTTGGAAAGTAAATCTTAAATGGTTGACAGGGAAGGAATACAAGAGAGAAATGCATGGATACACCCAAGTACATGAACACAGAGCAGGGGAAGAACATAGAAGAACAGGAATAATGAAAAGTCAATGACCTGTGGTACCCATAGGCCTGTAAGTAGAAGTGGACTTTGGAAAATGAAGGAATAGGTATTGTAATTGGGTATTTGTAAAATAGAGAAATGAAAGTAATGGAAAGGTTTATTATGGTTTGGGAAAAATAGGTAAAAATATAGTTGAGAATTTGAAAAGCTGTTGATAAGCTAAATAAAACAAAACATAAATTCCTTCTTACCTAACTTTGAAAATAGCATCCGAACTAAAAATCCTCCATTGCATTTTGGGGAGTTTGGCTTCTCCTTAATAATTAGTTACTTTGGCCTCAAGTCAGAGATATAAATCAAGAGAACAGACAAAAGATTTACCAGGAAGTAGTACATTAACTCTTTTTGCTTCTTTATAGCAGAATATATAATTTTCTTCACTTTGGTAGACATTTCTTTATTAACTGAAATTAGCAATATTTAGAAAGAATTGCTTGAGTAGGGGGAATTTTCATTCTCAGTGGAAACCCGATCCAGCAGAAATTGTCCAATACTTTTCTGGTTAAAGTAGTCCATTAATATCACACTTTGTTCTTTTTTTATATGGCTCTGTTGTGTTATAAGCCAAGATTTGAGAAACTAGAAAATATTATGGGAACTAGAACAGTAGTCATAAAGGCAAAAGACTTGCCATTTGAAGTCAGACCAGCAAATTAAGTCAACTCAGTTCATCAGTTTACTAAATTACATTATGGAGTAACTAATATGAGCCAAGTATGGCTAGATATTGGGAGTGCAGCAGAAAATAAGATGGACATGTTTCTTGACCTTATGGGCTATTTTTTTTTTAAACCAGGGAATTAACACCATTAAGTATTAAAATAACACATTATGATTCTTAATACAATTAGTACAAGTCCTAATGAGAGTACCTAACTTAAAAAAATGGGGCAGGAGGTGAGAAAATCTTTCTGAAAGCTAAAACGGTAAAAGTGAGGAAAAAGGAAGTGTATTGGGTCTAGGGTGGTTTGTAAAATTGTTGCAGCGCTTAAGAGAAGTTAACTCTAGCTAAAAAGCTCTGATATGGAGTACCAAGAGAGAGTCTATGACAGAACTAGGGGGAATGTTTAAGGATAAGATAAAACCAGGAACACGTGGTATCATAATAGAAAGAAAAGAAACGTCAGCAGATAGGAAGGTAGGTGAGTGGGTGCACATAGGGAG
>NW_011888799.1:10584646-10592291 GCF_000151845.1 Pteropus vampyrus
TTTATAATTTTATATTAGAATTAGCTCCTAGAAGTTGGGTCTTGGAACCCAAGAATGTGTTATCATTCCATTTACTTGTTTTTTATTCTTTTTTTAAAAAAATAAATTATTAATTTCTTGATATAAATTGATGCTTTCCTTGTCGAATTCAATTATTATAGTTTTCCTTTTTCTTACTAGAATTTTCTCCAATTCCCATTATAAAATACTCACTTATAGGTAGATAGAAATATGTTTTTGATAGATTCTATTGAGTTTTCTATATATACCATCATATGGTCAGTCCAACTATAGATAACTATTTCCAATAAATCTAACAGATATTCACCTTAGTGTACTTACTGTGAATTCCAATACAATGTTGAGTAACAATCGTGTGTATTGTCATGCTTGTTTATCTCCTAATTTTGAATAAATCACTTTTCTTTAAATTTTAGAATATTTTCCATCAGTTTTTAGACATTAAATCTAAAATTATATTTAATAGTGTTACTAAACATTTTAATTCTATGTTTTTATATTTTACTTAACATCACAGGCTGAAATCCATACATTTCTACCACAAAATTAATCATTTGTGGCTATCCTTTAGAAGTTTAATTACTGAATCCTATACTATAGTCTCTCTAACATATTCTAGTTATCCTCAAGACTTGGACTATAACAGTCTAATAGTTTTTACTTTTACTCTGTTTTCATCTTTATAAATAAATGTCAGCCTAAAGGGTGTGCATATCTTTTATTTATATTAAGTAGTTGGATTAGACCTTTACTATAATTGGTAGTTTTATAATCTTAAAACTGTCAAACAATACTGAGTATTTTTAGGGTTATTACCACCATTGTAGAAAATAAATAAGAACAGCTGGTTGGACACTGGGGGTTGATCAGTTTCAGGATGTTGTAAATCTCTAGAATCTTGAAGTCAAAACAGATTCATATCTTATATGACCTAATAGCTAGTCATAGAAAGCAATTGATCTCATACCTACATAGTTTTCCTATAAGATATTAAACTGATCTTTACTCATATTATTATTCAAGATTAATCTGCCTCAGTTGCATTTTGATCCTTAAATACCATATTCCTTACTTAACATCTTTCTTTGATGTTTCTTAAACACTTCGATGCTCTTGCTAAAGTTCTAACTTGTCATTTACTCTTTTTTATTGTATACATTAATTGCTCAACTCTGTTTATACAGATTATTACTAGTAGCACATCTGCTTTTTTTCTAGATATATTGATATCACCCCTCTAAAAAAAAAAAGAGAAAGCAATTTCAGGGGAAGGGATTGATCCTGTTTGGAATTTAACTCAGAGAGTGGAAAAAAATTTAGACAGGTAAAACATGCAAAAACTAAGATTTCTTAGGATGACGAAGCTTTAAAAATATTTTAAAATAGATGAATAGTTAAAAATCTCACAGCCTAATACTGTGTTTGCAGATGTGTCATGTCTGTTGGAAATTTTGACATTATCAACGAGTAGAATGAAGAAAGAAAAGGAACCAAATCTTGGCTTTACTTTTTATTAGCTTTAGGATGATAGCAATATATACATAAGTTTCAGTTTCCTTGTCAAAGTAATAGAGATACTAACACTATTTGTTTGATTGTTCTTAGGATTAAGGAGATAAAGCACATTAATTCCCTGGCTTGTCTGCGCCATACACATCCCAGACTGCAGCTCCTGCTCTGCTTTATTGGTCTCTACATCTCCATCTGCTTTTACTTCTTCCAAAAGATGCTAAAAGCTCTTATCTGCTGTTCCCTAACTTCTGTTCTTTTCTATTGTTGTTGAATATATCTTTTCTTTATTTTATCGTCATTGTAATGGAGTCGCAGGGGGAAGAGAAGGATGTGTCTGTTCAATCTTTCATGTTGGAAGATAAGCTACTCATTATAATTTTAATGTTATCATATAGACGACTTAAAGTAACCTTTGCTAAATCTATAAATGGTATATACACGTAATACAGCAGCCCTATAAATTGGATTTTATTCTCATTCGTAGTTAAAACTGAGTCTCTGGTTGGTTAAATAATTTGATTATTTAACTGAATTAGTTCAAGAATGAGGATTAAAGCCAACATCTTTAATTGTGTAAATTCCATGCTATTTTATCCTTTCAGAGGATACATCAATAGCCTAATTGCAATGCAAGATCATTTCAGCAATTAGTAAGTTCTAACAATAAAATATGTTCCTCAAAATACTACTACATTTCTTTTTGTACTTACCATAACAGGATGCCTGTAAACATGTAAATAACTTCCATGATAATTCCAGAACACCAACGGGTTTCTCATTACTAAATCAGAAAGTCAAATTTAATTTAATTTTTTAAAACGAACATAAAACTTTTTATTATTTATTTTTCCTTTTTTAAATTAAGTTTATTGGGGTAACATTGGTTAATACAATTATATAATTTTCAAGTGTACATTATAATTTGACATCTGTATATCTTATTGTGTGTTTACCACCCATAGTCCAGTTTCCTTCAGCTACCATATATTTGATCCCCTTTACCCATTTCACCCTCTCCCTCCCCCCGTATATTTGACCCCCTTTACCGCATTTACTTCCCCCCTCCTCCCCAAACCCCTACCATTGGGTCAGAAAGTCAATTTTTTAGTCATATATATATATATATTTTTGCCTAAAAGGAACATTTGACACATTATTCCTTCCAACAAGAAATAACTTTGTTATTTGGGTTGTAAATGGCCACATTCTTTTCATTCTCTTCCTTCCTAAATAATAGTGTGTTCTCAGTCACAGTTAAGATTGGAAGCCCCTAGGATTCAGTTTTGAAACCACTTCACTTCTATCTGCAGTTATAATCCCTTTGGAGATTTATTTAATTGCCACAAATACCATCTTTTATTGATGATTTGCAAATTTATTTCACCATCCCTGACTCCTACCACTCCTGAATCCCATACTTCTTTATCCAACTGCCAACTTGACGACATCTCCACTGGTTTCTAATAGAAAGCCTGGAGATGTCTAGACATCTAAAACAATGTGTTTAAAACCAATAAAATCTTACCCCTTGGTGCTTTTTCACTTATAATTTCCCACATCAGTTTTGGCAAATCAATCCACCAATAGCTCAAGCCAAAAGCCTTCCTTTCTTTTGCCCCCTTGCTACTTTCTTTCCATTAGCAGTTAACTCTACCTTTAGAATGTATCCAGAACCTTAGACTAATCACCATCTCCATCACTCCTACCCTGATTCCAAGCATTATCATCTCTGGCATTGGTTACTGCAAGAAACTTTCAACTGATCTTTCTAATCCCACCCTTGTCTCCATAAAGTCTGTTTTCAAAACATCTCATTAAAATATATGTCAGCTTGTGTCACACCCTTTCTCAAAACCTCCAGTGACTTTCCATTTCTTTCAGAGTAAGTGTGAAATCTCAATAATTGTACCGTACTCTGATATAATTTACTGCAATTCTTTTCCTTCTCATTCTGCTCCACTTTGCTGCTTCTTGATAATGTTAAATGTTTAAGTAGATGATGTTAAACATTTTTCAATATGCTTATTTGCTAACTGCTTATTCTCTTCAGTAAAAGTCAACTTCATGTCTTCGTCCATTTTTTAATTGGATTGTTTATTGTTTTTTACTGTTGATTTATGGATATTATATATATATACCCTAGTTCTTTGTTGAATATTTAATTTGCAAATGTTTTCTCCCAGTCTATAGATGGTATTTTTATTCTATGTGGTCTTTCACAGTGCAAAAGTGTTTTGTTTTTTTTTTAATTTTGAGGAGATCTAATTCATTTTTTTTTCTTTGATTCTTTTTTTTTTTCCTTTTGGTGTCAAGAACTTTGCCTGGCACTAATATAGAAAAAATTTTTCCTATTTTTTAATAGTTTTAGAGTTTACATTTAAGTCCATGATTTATTTTTAGTTCTTTTTTTCTTTTCCTATTGATGTCTAATTACTCCAGTACCATTGTTCCTGTATTAAATTGCTTTTGCATCTTTGTCAAAAATGATGCAGATTTGTGTGGGTCTATATCTGTGTTCTCTATTCTGTTCCATTGACCTATGTGTTTATACCTCTGCCAATACCACACTATCTTGGTTACTGAACTATAAAATAAGCTTCAATATTGGATAGAGTGCTTCCTTTCACTTTTTTCTGTTTACAGGTTGTTTTAGTATTCTAGGTCCTGTGTCTTTCCACATAACTTTTTAGAATAAGCTTCTCTATATCTACAAAATACCTATTTAAGATTTCATTGGAAATGCATTAAACCCACGGATCACTTTGGGAAAACTGACATCTTTACTATGTCCAGTTTTTAGTCTGTGACCACAGTATGTCTCTTCTTATATATAGGTCTTTTTTCTCTTATCGATCATCATTTTATAATTGTCAGCATACTAATTCTGTTTATTTTTAAGAGTTTAAGTATTTCCTTTTCTTTGGCGCTTTGGTGAATGATATTGTGTTTTACTTTTAGCCCTCAGTAATTGTAGTTGTTTGTAGTTAACATATGAAAATATGATTGATTTTTGTGTGTTGATCTTGTATCTGCAAACTTAGTGAAGTCAGTATTTAGTTCCAGAACTATTTTGTAGATTCCTTATGATTTTCTATGCAAACAATAATGCCATTTGCAAATAGAGACAGTCTTATTTCCTCCTTTCCAATCTGCATGCACTTTAATTTTCTTGCTTATATTGTTATCACTTATTTCTGATCTTTAGGGGGAAGCATTCAGTCTATATGCATTAAGTATGATGGTAGCTATGACATTTTTGTACATGCGCTTTATCAAGTTTCAACTTAGAATAATTCTCAATTTTTAACTTACTGAATACTTATCATGAATAAGTGATGAATTTGTCCAATGCTTCTTCTGTCTCAATTGATATATTCATGTGACTTTGTTCTTTAGTCTGTTGGTATGATAAATTGCATTTATTATTATTTTTTTAAATGTTGACCCAGCCTCACATACATAGAATAAATCTCATTTGGTTATGGTGTATAATTATTTTTAGATATGGTGGATTCTATTTGGTAATATTTTCTTGAAGATTTTGTGTCTAAGTTCATGATAGGAACTCTCCATTCTTGGAGCTTTGCACTTGTGTTCTCTCTGCTGGGAATGTCTTTTCCTCCAGATATCAGCAGGACTTACTGCCTCTGCTCTTTGAAATCTTTGGTCACAATCACCTTAAAAGCCCTACCCAGGCCATTCTATTTACAACTGTTACCCTCTCATAGTTTTTCTAATTTTCCTTTTTTTTTAGTGTTTATCACTTCCTATTCTACTGTGTAATAACATTTTTTGTTTCTTTTCTCTCTAGTCCTTTCCCCCTTTTGCCCAATAAGTATATTTTCAGTGCCTGTTCTATAGTAGATTTGATTAAAAATGTTGAATGAATAAGTAAACATCATGGTGGAACTCTAGATTTTTGATACAGTTATTGACCAGAGCCTATTACATGAAAACTTGAAATACAAAGACTTGAAATTTCTTTTTTTCTAGGCAAGACTGTCCCTAAAACACAGGGATCAATACCACTAACTTTTTCTTTAAAATCATTCTCAAATGTTTGACAATGCTAAATAGTCCAGACTTCCTATCAGGGTGAAGATTCAAGAAATACTCTCTGTTAAATGTTAGTTTCAAAAGAGATAAAATTGAAAATGTACAAGACAATAAAATAACAGAACAATCACATTTACTGTCTTAAAGTTGTGGAAAAATACTAGACATGACCACTCCCCCCCACCCCTGCCCTTTTACCTTATTTAAAAATATTAGTGATTTAAGAACATAAAAAAATTCCAAAATAGGTCAAAAAATTTATTTTTCTTCAAGGACATTTTAAAGCTAAAGCTCCAGCCCTAAAATTGGCTGTTTTCCATGTTAAGAAATTTTAACATCTGCCTGCCTAATACCCCCTATCCCACTCTAACAGGTGAGCAGGCTTCCTAGACAGCAAGCCTTGCTCTAATGAACAGAAGTTATATTCCCCAAGATGTTCATTTGGCAGGGCTATTGGGCTGTTCTCAGCAATTCTCCAAACTTGCATTTCACAGTACTTTAGTTCTGAAGAGGAAAAAGGAAAAAAAACTTCAATGTTTTTCAAAAGCAAAAGAGAAAATGTCAAAGCATAAAGTGGCTACAAAATGAAATCTAGGAGCTCTCTGGACAACTTATTTGTACAAATCATCCAAGATGATACCACTTTAAATTCTATACATGGTTAAGTATTTTCAGCTTTCTGTAAGGTTTTGGCTACTTTAAAAAAGTGTTCCTATTTTGGGCTTATTGTTGGTTCCAAGCTATTTTGGAGGACCTCGTTTTGCTTGGATGAATTCTGAGAGCTTGATTCAGATAGAGACTAGGCGTCTTCTTGATTCTGCTTGATATATTTTAGGTGAATAATTTACACATGCTTTTAGAATTACTGCTTCATTTAACTTACATTTCTTCCACATTTCTTTGAAAAATGTTGAGGCACAGTGATGTTAATTTTTCATTTTCTTTGTGAAACACTAAGTTATTTAACAGTCACCAAAATTAGTCTTTATTTCTTAGTTAGATGTGTAGGTTAAGTAACATCAAATGAGGAGGAAACGATTAGTATGATCCAGTGAGAAGTTCCAAAACAGAGTTTCTGGGAAAGAGGAATGAAGTTAATGCTATGGAGCAAAAAAGTGAATAACCTAAGTGTCATTATGGAAGTTTAATAGGAAAGAGGGGCAGAGACATTTAGGTGTCTGAGAGAGCATTAATCAAGGCAGAGAAACATAAAACAGCACAAGGCGTTAGGTTTTCTATTGGTAAATTAGTTTACTTTAGCAACATATTATAAGTACAATTAACTCAAAGTACCTGGTCATTTTCAATTTAAGTATTCTAAGTAGACTTTTTCTTCTCTTTCCAGTAAGTGAGTTATATTTTTTCTTATATGAAGGTCAAGTAAATTTCTTAGGTCTGTGAATAGTATATATCAACCATGATATTTAAAAATATTAATTGAACTTTAAAACTTGCACTTCAAAGGTGAATTACCCAGCATTTTAGGATTGAAGAGTTTGTTCTTTTCTTAGATGGTAAATTATTTTCCCCCCAAAATCTCTGGTAATTCTGCTTAAATTCTCTGAGAACTATATTTCAGAAATATTCTTGAAATTAAAAGCTTCATAACTTAAAACCAAAGTAATTTTTTTCTAACATAAAATGTTAGAAATAACCTCATATCCTGAGATAATCTTCCATCAACTTGAAGGTTTTGAGTCTTTAATCTTTGGAGTTATCCTTAGAAATTTCTTAAGGTCTTTGATAAGTTAATAGAAAACACTTAATTATAAGATTCAATATTGACTGATAACATCTTCACAGAAAGAAATCAAGGCCATTATTTTTGGTCTATAGATTCTATTTATACAGTCTATCAATTAGGGTGCCTTCTTAAAAAGGCACTTGCCTAGAAGAAGTGATAACAGAGTCAAGAGTAATAAAAAAAGCAAAAAGTGTTGAATATCTGAAATATTTCTTTTAAAATATATTCCACTGAGGTTTTATAACTCAAAATATAAATACCTCATTTAATTAAAATAAATATCCCTTCCTATGAAAGATTTAAGAATTAAAA
>NW_011888799.1:10593374-10617813 GCF_000151845.1 Pteropus vampyrus
TTTCTGATGCTATTAGGAATAGTATTTTAAATTTCAAGTTTCAAATATTTATGACTAATATATGAAATAATGAAATTTTATATATTCAACTTTGTTCTTTAACCCTGCCATTACCACTTAATAATGTTACCTGCTTTTTTATAAACTCCTTAATATGTTTCTAGATAGACAACCATGTTGCCAGCAAATAAAGTTTTATTTTATTTCCAAACCGTAGGTCTTTTAATTATATATTTTAATTGCACTAGCTAGAACATCTAGGAAAATACTGAATGAAAAGCATAAGACCAGATTTTCTTATTATGTTCAAAAGTTCTCTTCAACTAGTAGTTTGCTGAGAAGTTTTGTTATTAATGGTTGGCAAAATTGTTGTCAGTTGTTTTTTCTGCATCTATTAAGATAATCATAGGGTTTTCTTTCTTCATTCTGTTAACATTATAAATTATATTACTTGATTTTTTTAAATGTTAAGCCAACCTTGAATTCTTGCATAAACCTCACGTGTCCACATCATGTCTATTTTATATATATATCTGAATTAATTTTGCTAGAATCTTAATATACATTATTACATCTATCTTTACAAAGGATATTGGTTGGTAGTTTTCTGTTCTTATAATATCTTTAATTGATTTTGATATTAGAGTCTAGCTTCATAAAATTAGAAGTATTCACACTTCTTCAATTTTCTTTAAGATTTTGTATTGAATTAGTATCATTTCTTCCTTAAATATTTGGTAGAATTCATCAGTGGAACTAATTGGGCCCAGAATTTTGTAGAAATATTTGTATCTAAAAATTCACATTTTAAATAGATATCAAAATACTCAGGTTACCTATTCTATAGTGGGACTGATAGTTTACGTTTTTAAAGAAATTTGTCTGTCTTCTAAGTTATTCAACTTATTGATATAAGTTGCCTTAATATGTAGTTAGTTTCCTACTAACATTTGTAGGCTCAGTAGTTATATCCTCTCTTTCAAGTATGGTTATTCCTTTTTTTTTCTTTATCTGTCTAGAGGTTTCTCAATGTTTTTGATCCTTTGAGAAAACCATCATTTCTAAAATTAAATTTACTGGAGTGACTGGTTAATAAAATTATATAGGCTTCAAGTGTAAAATTCAATAAAACATCATTGTTGATTGCATTGTGTGTTCACCACCTAAAGTCAAATCTCCTTCTGCCACCATATATTTGACCCCTTTGACTCTTATCTATTTTGCCCCTCCTCCCTTTCCCTCTGGTAACTACTAAACTGTCTTCTGTGTCTATGAGTTTCTCTTGTTCATTTGTTGCTTTCAGTTTTATATCCCACATGTGAGTGAAATCATATTTCTCAACTGTTTCTAATGTATTTCACTTAGCATGATATCTCAAGATCCATCCATGTTGTTGCAAATGGTAGTATTTTATTTTTTCTCATGCCCAAATAATATTTCATTGTATTTATGTACCATTCTTTATTCAATCATATGCTGTAGGATACATCGGTTGTTTAAATGTCTTGATAACCATGGATAATGCTGCAATGAACATAGAGAAACATATATCTTTACAAATAAATGTTTTCAAATTTTTGAGGTAGATACCCAGAAGAGAGATTGCTGGGTCATATGATAATTCTATTCTTAAATTTTTGTGTTAACTTTATACTGTTTTTCATAGTGGCTGTATCAATTTACATTCCTACCAGCAGTGTATGAGAATTCTCTTTACCTCACAATCTCTCCAACTCTTGTTATTACTTGTCCTGTTGATGAAAGTCATTCAAACAGGTGTGAGGTAGTATCTCACTGTGGTTTTGATTTGCATTTCCCTAATAGCTAGTGAAGTTGAGCATCTTTTCATATGTCTGTTGGCCATTTGTATGTCTTCTTGGGAGAAGTGTCTGTTCAAGTCTTCTGCCCATTTTTTAATTGGATTGATTTTTTGTTGAATAGTATGAGTTTTTTAAATATATTTTGTATATTAGCTCCTTATTGAAGGCATTGTTTGCAAATATCTTTTCCCATTGAGTTGGTTGCCTCTTTGTTTTGATGATGGTTTCTTTTGCTGTGTAGAAGCTTTTTAGTTTGATATAGTCTCATTCATTTATTTTTACTTTTACTTACCTTGCCTTTGAAGTATATACGATGGAGAAAAGAAAGTCTCTTTCATAAATGGTGTTGGGAAAATTGGAAAGCCGCATGCAAAAGAATGAAACTAGAGTGCTATCTGTCACCATACACCAAAATTAACTCAAAATAGATCAAAGACCTAAATATAAGACCTGAAACAATAAATTGCTTAGAAGAAAACATAGATACTAAACTCATGGACTTTGGTTTTAGAGAGGATTTTATGAATTTGACTTCAGAGAAAACCAACATTTAGTTTATCTTGACCACTGTTCATAAGTTTTCTATTTAATTTAGACTTCTGCTCTTTATTTTCTCCACATTTAAGATTATGGTTAATTTTCTCTTCTAGTTTCTTAAGGTAAAAGCACAGATCCTTGATTTCAGACTTTTCATTTTAATGAAACATTTAATGCTAGAAATTCCTCAAATCATAAATCATAAAATTAGTTAAAAATAAGAGCATTAGTCATATAGTAGTATTTCAAAATTTCTGATAACTCAAATGTACACAGAGAGAAGATACATATACTTTGTTATTTTTCTTGTTACAAAAGATATTTTATGATTCAATATGTACATTTAAAAAATCCTTCTTACTCCCCCAAATAATTTGGATTGAGAAAAATATTCTAGAGACGTCTAGACTCCACTGGGCTCACATTTACATCAG
The DNA here is from genome assembly GCF_000151845.1 of Pteropus vampyrus. Lineage (NCBI taxonomy): Eukaryota > Metazoa > Chordata > Mammalia > Chiroptera > Pteropodidae > Pteropus > Pteropus vampyrus. Next base: position 10,596,166 of record NW_011888799.1, read on the forward strand.
ATATGAGGTTACATGGGGCATAGCTAGTTTAGAAGGATTTCAACTTGGAAAGCTATTTTCCAATAGGTTTCTCATCATCCTCTTGTCTAATGTAGACTTTTACCTATGGGGCATGGTTTCCAAGAATAGCAAGAGTCAGAATTCCAACATACAAACTCTTTTCAGGCCTTTGCTTATGTCAAATTTTCTGCTGTTCTATGGCTCAAAAAAGTTACATAGCCAACCTAAGAGTTGGAGCAGGAAGAAAAATTTATTACACCCCTTGGAATAAGCTTCAAATTTCTGTGCCCAGTTTGGCAAGCTATTACATGGGTAATTCCATTGTCTTTCTCTCAGAAGTTTTTTAATGACTTGTAATTATATTCAAGATAAAGACTGACTTCTTTAATATGGCATTCAAGGCAATGTTCTTGACACTGACCACTAAATCTCTCATGTATGGACCAGACTCCAGTATGTTTTTCACGAGACAAATCAAGCCCAGAGTAAAGAAAATGAATTTGATTATAGGAACATCCATTTTCTTAGAGACTACTCATGTCCTTGGGGTACATAATGTCCTAACTTGTAAATCCATCCTTATCAAGACATTTGAAGTGTAATTTATGATTTATTTAGCAGTATTCACCAGATCTCAACTCCGGGGTACTTAAAATTGGGGATAAAATAAGGAAAATATGATGTTTACTCTCCTATATTCAGAAGAAAATAATTCACATGCATAATTGCTCTTAGATCTGTCCACACACCTTGTGGAGTTGGCCTAACCTGGACTTTGGATTGTGGATGTTCACAATCCAAAAATGAAGAATTTTTAAACATAATATCCATTGCTGCAATTAAACTCTCATACTATGTTAAGTATTGTGTTAAATATGCAATCTGTGTTAGTTCATTGATGCTCATAACAATCATTGCGTATAAGTATTGTATGCCTCATTTACAGATGAAGAAATTGAGGATAAGAGATACTATTTAAAGTCATAGAAATATGAAAGTAGAGATGCTGAGGATGGATCCTATTCTTTTTATAACCTGTGCTCATAAATGTTAAGTTGTATTACCTTTGCTTGTCCCTTAGGCTATAGTAGTTTACTGTTGCTGTATAACTTACCATACACTGTTTACCTGGATAAGAAATCTAGGCAGAGGTTAGCTTAGCTTCTGCTCATTATCTCACAGGACATAATTAAGGCAGAGGCCAAAGTGCTCACATTCAAGGTCCTCTTCCAAGCTTATTCAGGTTATTGTTGGAATTCAGGTCCTTGAAGCTATAGGACTGAGGTCACTATTCTCTTGCTGATGATCAGTTCTCAGAAACTTGAGCCCTCCGTCAAGTATTAGCCATGTGACTCTCCCATGGCCATATCATATGGCATAGTCTAGTTTGAAAATAGTGAAATAAATGTATAGCTAGAATAAAGGTACAACATAAAGACCACAAATAACCTCCATTTTGTTTTGGTCAGGTTTCCCTCCAAATGGTTTTGGGCCAAACTCTTTGTATTTGTAATATGTAGGTAAGGGATTATAGACTTTTAATATAAACTGAGTCACCTTCTTTGGAGGGCAATTTGACATATGATTCCCTTTGAATACCTCTTCCAGAAACTATTACAGATGTACTCACATATGTGCATAAATATATATAAAATAACTTTGCATTATGATTTATGGCAAAAGACTGGAAATAACCTAAATTTGGTTAACAGGTAGTATTTAAATAATTTATAGTTTATTTATGTAATATTATACACCTGTTGAAAATAAATGGATCAATATTTGTTGTTGTGGAAGAAACTCTCTAATTATAAATTGTTAATTAGAAAAAAACTTTTTCATAGAACAGTGTCTATTCTTACATACATGTTTTTTAAAGTATATGTATATTAAGGTGAAACACTTTAGTATATGTGGTACAATTTCTTAGAAGTATAAACAAGAGATTGTTCATAGTAATTATGTGGCAGTTAAAGTTCACTATATATCTTTTATACTCTTTACCAAGTACATTGGTTACATTACTTTTCAAATAAAACTAATAAGAGAAAACTTCACTTTAAAATAAAATAAATTGCTTGCCCAACAAGCATTCAACAGTGCATGCAGTGGCGAGGAAGGGAAGAGTAAATCAAAATATCTGTACTATGAAACAGACAAAAATACTTAATACAATGAATGTGTAAATAATTCATAATGAAGTTTCAGAGAAGGTAAGAATCATCATCTTAGTTGGAGAATGAGGGATGACTTCCTGAAGATGGCTTTTAAGTTGGATCTTCATGTCAGAGATAGCGGAGTGGGCCAGGAAGTGGAAACAGTAAGAGGGAGTGTGGATGATGGAAAGACCTAAGGACATGGAGCATAAAGCTATAAATTAGGGAAAAAAAATTCAGGCTATGTGTTTCTTCCTCTTTACAAGCTTTAAAATCCCTTTAGAATGATTGGTATAATGATTCTTAGATTAGAATCATGGGGAATATCAGAGAAAGAGAAAATTTGGAAAAATTCTTATGCCATATCATACTTTCATATGGGAACACTAGATGAGAAGTCCTTTAGCTGGACAGGACAGATACCTACCTAGGTAGAGGTAAAGCTAGAAAACAGGTGACAGGAGTACTGAATGGGAACAGGAGGGGAATCTATAGTCAAATTATTTCTACATTAAAACTTGATGTTGGGTTCAGAGTTTAGTCCATCTCATTAACAATTTGGTTGGTGATTCCACTGCTAGCCCTCTGAGATAAGAGCATTGAAATAAAAGGAAAAATCTAGACCTCCACATTGGAGCCTCTGGAGGGGAAAACTGCTCTTCTGTAAATTCAATAGTGAGAAAGAATTGGCAATCAGTAGAAGTGCCCCAAGGCTGCAAATGCAGTCTTTTTCTACTCAATCCCGCTGACTCTGTGACTGTTATCTTTGTTTAAGTTGTGCTTTTGGGAGTGCTAAGGCAAACACACAGACCTCTGGAATTCATTGCAATCCAAGTAAGCACACATGCTGAGCACATTCCTGCATGATACAGGAGAAATAGAAGACAGTCTCACTTACTCTAAAAGCTGCAAATAAGATAAACTCCAACAGTAAACTTGAGAGGAAGGTACCCCTACAGAGGTTGGATTTATTAACTATTAACTGGGAAATTGTTGCAATAGGAAGATTATAGTGCTACTAATTCAGCAAAGGATACTTTTCTGAAAATAATATGACACCTTAGAACATGCCCTCTATAACAGGTAGTTAAAATATGTGGCTATGCTTGGTTCTAGATGTGACGAAACTCCTTATGGAGTTTGTAAATAGTTGGATCAGTTGTTTTCGTATCGTGCATCTTGTCAAAAAAGGGTGTTTTACTATATATTATTTCAAGGTATGAACCTAACTAATAAACTACGTTCTAATGTTTGTAGTACTATAATGAGTCTTAGCTGAATTTCTATCTATTTTTCAAAATTCTGTTTATATAGTCTTTGACCACTCTTTCCTCCTGAGACTGGCAGGCAAAATGGGATTTAGTTTCTTGCTTTTTAAGGAGCATTAAGAGAAGAGACTTTAGTGCAATGAAGTGAAGCTCCACAGCTCTCATAAAACCCCTTCAAAATACTGATTTAAAATCAAGATATATTATCACAGCTCTGGCAGTTTAAAGATGACTATAAATTCTTTGCTATTACTTGCATTAAAGAGTAAAGTCTAATTCTCCTCTTTGTAGCTGGGCTGGCTTAATGACATGCTTGACTAATAGTATGTGACAGAAGTGACATTCTGATACTACCAAGGTCAGATTTTAAGAGCTTCCAGGTTCCACCCAGGCCTCTGGGATTACTCTCTCTGAGAGCCCTGAGAGGCTATTTAAGAAATCTAATTATCATGAGAGTACCAAGGAAGAGAAGCCACAGACAGGTTCTCTGGTTGGCAGTCACAGCTTAATACAGCCTTGCAGCCATCTTCACCAAGGTGTCAAACATTTATATGAAACCATCTTAGACCCTTACCCTAGAGCCAGTATATCAACCAGCTAAATATCACCAAATGACTTTAATTGATGCAGAAGAATCACACCAGCTGTGCTCTGCCTGGATTCCTAACCCACAAAATCTTGAGCTATAACACAATCTAAGATATTGACCTCCTTAATATCTCGTTGCAAATAACTTAAAAAGCACAGATATATATTGCCTACTATTATGGTTCAAGATGTAGTCTGTCGTCTAGGACACCCATTCAACTCGATACAGATTAGAGAGTAGTGGTGTTCCACTGTCAGAATGGTCAAGCTAACATTGAAGTATGGTCCAAAATTTAATTAAAAAATAACGAATAATGAAGCATTAGTTATATTAGGCAACACACGCACTAAAAACTGGGCTCTAGTCATCCAATTTCAAAGATCATTTGAGCCATGGGGTAAATAGCATGACATCTAGTCTAAGAGAAAATTAAAGTCACTTCCTTCTTCAGGGTTAATATACTAACTTAATAGCAAGAGGAAGCGGAACAATTATTCTAACACAACAAAAATAATGACCACCCAAATACTGAATTTTTCAGCATTCATCGATTAATTAAAAACAAGGAAAAATGGCAAATATGTATCTTTCTTGCAAGGAACACATAAATGCCAATTTACTAATCCTGAGCATGGGCAGCCTGCAACTCAATCACTGATCAGGAAACTCCTTAGAGCTTGAATATTTTCAAACATAAAGGAAAAAACAAATGTAAATATGTATCTGAGCTTTCTATAAACATAACAAAATTTTTTTTTCTGAGTTAAAGAGGTTCTGTTTTATCTCTGAAATCTAACGTAACTGGAACCACAGACTCAAACAACTTGATGAACAGCTTCATCTGAGTGTTTCAAAGATGAACTATAGTTCATCAAAGTGTCTCAAAGCAGAAACCACAAACTCACATTAAAATCCCACTTGCCTTCATAGGGAAATAAGAAACTCAGGCCACAGTACCAGAGAGAAACTGAAGTGTTTCTATGAACTGTTGACTTAACTATGCTATACAAAGATCAGTTCTCTTATAACAGCAAAATATTCCATAATTTTCTCAGGAAAACAATCAACTGCAGAAAGTGGTAGATATATGATTTACAAATGTCTTCTCCCATTCGGTAGGTTGCTTTTCACTTTGTTGATAGTATCCTTCACTATGAAGAAGCTTTTTATTTTGATGTAGTCCTATTTATTTTTGCTTTTGTTGCTGTTGCAGTCAAAAAAATCAGTGGCAAGACTGATGTCAAGGAGCTTACTGCCTACATTTTCTCATAGGAGTTTTATGGTTTCAGGTCTTATGTTCAAGTCCTTAATCCATTTTGATTTTTCTGTATGGTATAAGATAGTGATCCCATTTCATTCTTTTGAATATGGCTGTCTAGTTTTCCCAGCACCATTTATTGAAGAGACTGCCCTTTTCCCCATTGTATATTTTTGCCTCCTCTTTTGTAAATTAATTGACCGTATAGATATGTATATTTCTGGACTCTCTATTCTGTTCCATTGATCTATATGTCTGTATTTATGATAATACCGTACTGTTCTGATTACTATAGCTTTGTGATATAGTTTGAAATTAGGGAGCGTGATGTTTCCAGCTTCATTCTTTCTCAAGATTACTTTGGCTAGTCATGATCTTTTGTGATTTTATGCAAATTACCCAGATCTAAAAAAATGAAATCTTGCTATCTGTGACACTATGGATGAACCTTAAGGGTATTAACCTGTGAAATAAGTCAGAGAAAGACAAAGATCTCATGATTTTATTTATATGTGGAATCTAAAAAGCAAAGCAAACAAAACCAAACCAATCTTATAGAGAACAGATTGGTGGTTGCCAGAAGGGAGAAGTGTTAGGGGCTGGGTAAAATGGGTGAAAGGGATCAAGAGATACAAACTTCCAGTTATGAAATAAATAAAGCATGGGGATGTAATGTTTAGCAGTGACTATAATCAATAATATTGTGTTGCAAATTTGAAAGTTGCTAAGAAAGCAAATCTTAAATGCTGTCAACACAAGGAAAAAAATTGTAACTTTGTATGGAGACAGATGGTAAATAGACTTATTGTGGTGATCATTTCACAATATATACAAATGTTGAATGTCAATTATATTTAAATTTATAAAAGCAGATATACTTAAATTTAAAAAAAGCAGAATCAAATCAAAGGGAATCAAAACTTTATGAAAAGAAAAAAAAAAGAAAAGAAAGTGGTAGGAAAAAATGTATGTTTGCCAGTGTCTGTGAGTGGCAGGTACAGGGAGGAGGCTGAGAGACGGTAGTTAATATTTGATAAACTATTAAGAGGTCTCAGGGACATTGTTATTTATTACTTAATCTATTTATCAAAACCACACTGAGATAGATGTCACCTCTGTTTTACAATTGAGAAAACGGATTCAATGAAATTTAAGAACGAAAGTGAAAAAGCTTGTACACTATTGAAGCAAAATTCAAATTTGAATGTTTTCTAGCTTCTAAGTTTTTGTTCCTTATTCTTTGGCACACAACCTCTATTGAATTAAGGCAAATCAATTTCCACATGACAGATATTTTCAGTGCATGGCACTATTTCCATAAGGCAAATATTTTTGCTGAGCTGCAGTTCTTTATAGAAGTTAACAGGCTCTATTTATATTCTTAGGAAGTATGTGGAAAATTAAACTGGGAGAAAGGCAAGAAATGCTCCTCTTTTTATTCTTACATGTCGCACTCACATTTGTCTCATGAGGAAACATTACAAGGAGAAAATGATTAAAGCAAGAAATAAGTGAGATTTGAGAAGAGTATAGGCAGGAAGGGAGCAAAAATATTCTGTCTGGTCTTTCCTTTGATTGAATCGTAAGTTTCCTAAAGGTATCTTGATTCTTTGTTTAATACTAGAGAACAGAAAGCATGTTTAGCGAGTAAGCTCTTTGCTCTTATTTACAGATAATGGAAAACATCTGTCATGCAATGTGGGGAGATGCTCCACCTAGGAAAAGCTTGCTAGTAACTGCAGTTTCTCTTTGTGTTTCTCCTCTACTTTACCGCATTTACTACATGAGATGCAAATGAACATGTAGTACATTTATTACAAGACTTTTATCAACACTAACCTATGTATTTCTGGTTTGTTTCCTTTGCTCAATTTTAAAAGTGATATTTTGATGTCTGTCTTTCCTCCTCCAACCAGCCCAAGTGTATTATTTATTGCTATAGAACAAATAATTGACTAAGTTTAGCAGCTTGAAATATGTTTGTAATCTCATAGTTTCTGTGGGTCAAGAGTCCAAGTATGGCCAGCTGGGTCCTCTGCTTCAGGATCGGTCACGATCAAGGTGTTGGCCAAAGCTGAGGTCCCATGTGAAGACTCAACTAGGTACACTTCTACCTTCAAGTGCTTTTTGGCAGAATTCAGTTCCTCAAGGGTTGGACTGAGGGTTCTGGTTCTTCAGGTATTAGCTGGCTTTTGTCTTAAGGCTGGTCTCAGTTCCTTGCCACACACGCCTCTTCAGCATAGCAGTTTGCTTCATCAAAGTGTTCCAGATGAGAAAAACATAATCTGTTAATAAGACGATAATGTAAGACAGGGTGTGATAAGCACCAAAGGTGTGGAAAATACACGTTAACACATGTGTGCATGCCCGCCTAGTCACTTTACAGGAATCCTAAAATTAGAAGATCATAGGGGCTGCAGCATTCAGAGAATAGTTTAAATAGCATGTGGAACTTTAAACCGACCTTGAGACACATAAATGCTATACAGGTATAGAAAGGAAAGATATGTACCCGACTGGAGGAAATGGCAAAGGTAAAAGTATATTTGTGTGAATTCAAATGACATGTTCTAAGGAAAAGGAGAACACTGGGCTACTGGAATTAGAGAAATTGTTTATATTTACGTAGAGCTTTCTACATGACAGACATTGCTTTAATTACTTCACCTACATTAACTCATATTATCCTCTCAATAACTTTTTGAGATAGACAATATTAGTATTCCCAGTTTGCAAATATGAAAAGTAGGTCCTGAGAATTTAAATGACTTGGCAAGTTTACCCAGCTAGTAATGGATAGAAATTGGGTTCAACCTAGGTATTCTGACTTCATAACTCAGGCTTGTAAAGTAGGTGAAAGCCAGTTTATATAGCTCTGTGAATGCAGAATCTCTGTAATTTCCCCCTCAGACTTTTCTAATTATTATTATGCGACCATGAGAGAAGCATAGAACTTATAGACTTTAAATTCTTTAAAAAAAAAAAAAAAGGTTGGAATAGATGATCCTAAGGTCTCTCTAAGCATAAAAATTCTTTTAGTGAATTTTAGCCTATACAGAGCAGGGGATTATAAAAACTTTTGACAGAAAAGAGTCATGTTTCAAGGAATATTTTAGAAAATTATTCTGGTAAGAAGTGCTATATATAATGGATTAGAGAAAGAATATAGTCAAAAGACCAGATGGAAAACCATTGCTTCAGTCCAAGTAAAGTGAGGTATATTACAGAGGGCAGAGTTAAAGAATTTAGTGAGAAAGGGTGGTGGTATAGTAGGAATCTCATTATCATGGAGGCAGATTGGAGTTTAACTTCTGGGTCAGTTACTTACTGTGATCCAGGGAAAGTTATCAATATTCTCCAAGCTTCAGTAAGATGTGAATACTAAGGATTTGTTAGGTTGGCATGACTATGCTACAGTAATAAGCAGTACTCATATTGGAGTGTTATTCTTCTTATGCTCAAAATCTGCTCAGATTCTGTCTGAGATAGTTGACCTCTATATGGTGGTTAGTGACCTAGGCTAGTCTGAGCCATGCCTCCACATCCCCAAAACAGGCGAGGATTCCTAGGAACCATAGAAGAGGAAGAAAGAGCAGACAGGCATTTTAGGCACTTTTTGCTGTCTCGTCTTGTTAGGCATTTCCTCTCACTATGCATTGTCCTGCTGAATTTGAGGGCTTGAATAGTAAAGTCTTCTTCATGCCTAGGGAGTAGAAAACAGGTAATGGTGATCATTAGTGCTGTCTATGAAAAACACCCAATTTATCTTAGCATAGTAGCATTCCTAGAACATGATAGATGTCCTTGGTAACAATTTTTTTCACTTACTTCTTGACAGAACTGGGTGTAGTAGGGGTGGAGAATAAAAAAGGAAAAGTTAAAAAAAAAAGACTCAAATATTTAAAGATGTTTTTTCTTTTTAATCTGTGTCACTCTCCCCTTCCATCTTTCTCTTTGTGCACAAACACACAATGCATATGTACACATATACACACCAGAGCTTAAACAGAGAGCACAGATATATCCTCAGTGCAGTAAATCAACCAGGTTTCTCACTTTTAGGCCAAATGTCTATGGACTAGTTATTAAGATTTGTGAGAAGGAAATAATAAACCCAGCTTGACTTCTTAAGTCTTTCTCTAAATTATTCCTTTTATTTTTTTCTTTCTGGTATTTTGGGGAGATACAAAACCTGAATTTACATCTAGGTCTGCTAAACATCATTTCTGGCATTCTAGATTTATGAGTTTCAACTAGGGAGTGGTTGGTATGTTAGGTGGGATGATTCTTTATTGTGCAGAAATATCTTGTACATTTCAGGATGCTATCATCTCTGATATCTATCTCTGAATTCTTTAAGCCCCTCTAATCATTGTGACAAACAAATTTGCTTTACACATTTCCAAATGCCCTGGGTTTTGGAGTATTCTCCTGGTTAGGAAACACTAAGACAATGGATTAGAATCTTCATAACTCAGTTACTCTGATGACAGAAAGGATAGTCATGGTATAGGAAAGAAAACTAAAGAGTACATAAGCAGTATTAGATACTATAATCTTCACACTCAGATCACTTTTGAGTTTAACTAGATAAGACTGAATCTTCCCATACAATCAGGAATCTGCAATTATTGGAGTATATGCCATCTTTCAGAAATTTATCAGAGATAGTTTAAGTCTGGGCATAATTTATTAATTTACTCATTCAACAAATACTTATTAGCTTGTTGTATTCTGATAGATGCTAAGGAACTAAGATGAAAAACTTAACGGTCATTAATAATGATACAAAAGCTTCCCTTGAACACAGATGCTATCTGAAGAAGAAAGTGCTAATTTTAGATGGTTAAGCCTTAAAATATCTTATAAATCAATGAATTCGTTTGAGTTACCTGAAAGTGATCAGTTTATTATATTTATTCCCATTCCATGGTATTACCTATAGTCTGATTCTGTGCTCCCTGGGCAACCTTCTGGTTGTAAGGTATCCCCTGCAAAGAAGAAGGAATAAAAAGATAGATCGATTAGTATTATGTGTATTCAATTATTATTTTCTCTCAACTTTATACATTTAAATTTCTTTTTATATGTTGATTTCTTTAAAGTATTAGTGTGACTTAATATTCTTTAGTTCCATCAATTCTGGGATCCCAAAGAAATTGCTTCTCTGGGTCAGACATCAGACTGTGATGAATTCGGTGGACAGATGCTACTTTGTAAGGTGCATAGTCTCTCCTTATGAAGCCATGGCCTGCCTGCAGGATTTTTCTTGTTTTATTTTTATGTTAGCTCAGATGTGTTAGGGGTTTATGGGACAATGTATCTACATGAGGTAATTGGACATCCACAGGGACCTGAAACATCTGTCCAAAATGGACTCATTCCTTTTTTAGTAAATCCTTTGTCCCTTAGTACCCTCTGTATAAGTTATAATTCCACTGTCTATTTACCCAAGGCAAGCATCTGAGAATCAATCTAGTCTCTTCCTTCTGACTAAATACCCAATATCTAAGCAATCAATCAATCAATTCATTAAAGATATGTCACTGAATCTACTCTTAAATATATCTCAAATATTCCTTTTCTACTACAGCTCTGCCACCAGCGCTATAATTCAGGCTGTCATAATTATGACAGACTCAGAAACTAGGTCTTTGGTTTCCAGATTTGCTTCCCTCTAATTTACTCTTCTCACAGCAAGCAACATACTTTTTTTTTTTAAACCCAAATAAGACCATGATATTTTCCATCTTAAAATACCTCAGTAATTCTGAAAACTGTCAGAAGGATATTCAACTATTTTAGCTGAGTACTGGGGACCCTTCATAATCTGATCACTGCTGCCTTTCTCCCTTCAATTTATGCCCCTTTTCTAATACAACTGCCTCTCACCATCTACACCTTCATCTGCTTCTTCACCTTCTTCCTATGCTGTGTCCTGTATGGATATAATAGATCCCATATAGTCAGTCAATGGTTTCAATCCCCACTCTGCTCATCTAGGCCATAAATTCTGGATTCTTTTATTTTCCCAACTGGATGCATTGGAGATCACCAATACCCTTTCGGCCATCTCATGGTGATAATTTTAATTATAGTAAGTCTTACTTGCTGTCTCTTATGTTAGAGCACACAACATTCTGTAAGGCCACCCTCAGGCAGTCATAAATGTCTATCTGGGTTGAAAGAGCAAATGGAATGTCTAACCCAAAACAGTCTGGAGATTACAGATCTGATTATGAGCTCTGAAAAACTAGAAATAAAATTCATTAAAAGATAACATGAACTAGCTTCTAGCTTATTTGTTTTGCATTGACTAGACAGAAAAAGAAACAAACACAGATAATTGTCATATTTAAAGATTTTAAGAAACTCTTTAAAAAATGTCAATTTAAGAATTACCTGATTCTTGTGTGACAACTTTCAGTATAAAGAGTCTTGAAAGATTCTCCTCTATGAGAAAGAAAAAGCAAGGCTGAAATGTCTCTATGATATAGACTTGACAGTTTATTAAAATAAAGATGAAGGTTATTCCAGTAAGAGAATTTCTACCTTTTTTTTTTTTTTATGATCTACATTGTTCGATGTGCTGAATTTAACATTATTATTTTTCCATGATGCACACAAGCATTGTCTGGAAATAAACCTTTTAAAAGAAAATTGCGTAGTCTTACAGTACAAAAGCATAGGCCCTTTTAACTGTACAGGAAGTACTAGTGAGTTTTAATGTACTCAGTTTAGCTATGCAGATCCAGTTCTACTAGTGTATTAGCTTAGTGGAATAAACATAGGCTTTGATTGTAGGTTCAAATCCTGACTCAGCTACTTACCAGCTTAATAACTTTGGGGAATGCTAGGAGCCTTTCTGAATCCTTCTTCCTGTTTGTGGAAGAGTTTTTGTATGCAAACTCCCTGACTGAGATTGTTTGTGATGTTCACTGATATATTCTACACTGGAGTCTGGCTCATAGTAGGTGCTCAATAAATATTTATTGGATAAATGTAAGAAGGAGTTATAAGCTAAATTTAAGTAGTCCCCCAAACTCCAAATTTTGCAGTGTTGGCCACTGGAAATTTCTTTTGGGTTCTCTATTCACTGGAGAGAGCTTCAGCTTTTATATAGGAACTAGAGTTCATGGGTAACTGCCCCACTTTCATACAGTTCTATTTTATGACTCTGCTCTTAGAGAAGGAAGCAGCTAAACTTTCTTGAAAGTCATGGCCATAATTTAGTGAAGTTGAATGGAAATGCACTTGTAGTATCAACATTTTTAAAGGCTTTGGGGCTTATTCTTGGCTGCTTTACTTTTTGTGCTTACTAATTGACTAGTCATGGTGGTTCTATCCTCTGGTCATCTCTAACGACTTGCTTAACTATTTTATCTTCTGATGAATTTGTGCCGAGCACCGTGGCCACAGCAAGAATTCTCCTGGGATTTTGAGTAAGTAGCTATGCCTTCTTGGACATAGCCAAAAGTTTAACAGATCGACCTCCAGTGAAATACTTTTTACAGTGCCATTACTAAAAATGATTGAGAACCAAGGGTAATATCACTACCCTTCTCTCTGTGAAAACTTCTGTGCTAGGATGCTGGGAACATTTTTAAAGATCTAACATTCAGTCTGCTCTCTCTAGGGTCCCTCAAGGGAAAAGAGTGAAGGGTGTTTTTTTCTAAGATATCCAGGGCTATTTGACCACTCCGATTGTCCCCTCAGCCCATAAAGCACCATGTTAAACAAATTAAGCAAAATTATAAAAATGTAAGAAGAAAATAGAAATAAGTTAGTTGAACATATATAGAGTCAGTAATGGTCGTGAGTAAACAATTCTGGAAGAGATACAAAGGAGGGCATGTGCTGGTTTAGAGAAACATTAGTTGCCTACTATTTCCAGAGTGTGTTTTAAATTTAACTTCATGTTCCCAGCCATCTGCTATATATAAACATAAGCATACCCATTAATCGGCCTCTGTGGAACTTTAAAATCAACTATTTCATTTCAGGGTCTAAGAACTGCATTTTATTTTTTTATGGTACTGCTTTAATTCATTTTCCAGCTTTTGGTTTTCAGCTATTTTTTATTCACTCAATTATAAATGGTAGGTTCACTGTGTTGTAGATATTTGTGCTGTTTGTATATGACAGTGAAAATGAAAATGCTTATCTGCTAAAGGCATATTTGTTCCACTGTGTTCTGACCTAGCAAAAAGGAGATAGTGTCATATAGAGCTGTGACCCACATGGATGCTCAGAATATATGCTAAAAAAATATAGTGTGGCCCTCCTACTGGCAAGAAAATGTTACAAGGAAAAGATAAGTCAAAAAGGTGCCATGTTGCATTTGCCTGATATATATGCCGATGAGTTTAGCCAACATCCTTCTGCAGTAGCTGTAAGCTGGTGACTAAGACATGAAGCCCTGCAACAGAGGAACAACTTTTTGTTATAGGCTATTTGGGGGGATGACTTGTTATTAGAACAATTAAGACTATTCTGAAAGGAGATATTTAAAAGTATAAATGTGGTTGAGTCAAATTGGCTGCAACAGAGAATTAAGACCCAAAGAGAAAAGCCTTTCTTTTTGTTTCTGGGAGAGCTAAGAAAGAAACCTGTCAGAGTAAGAAAAGTGAAAAAGAAAGAAAAGAAACCAAAATCTGTACAAACCTAAGCGTTCTCAGTCAATTTCCCACCTAGGGTAATGTTTATAGAATATAAACAATTTATAAGTTGAATATTTCTGAAAATCCCATTACATTTTGTGTTTTTGTTTACATAAAGCAGACTTGTGCAGAGTAAAATAGGTGAGTGAATTTCTCTCGAGATTTACTGCAGATCAAAATATATGTTTTTTCAATTATCTCCTGGTTTTTGTAACTTAATCCTGAATTCTTATGCAGTTTTAGGAATAAAGAATCCCTAAGAATTAGCATGTAACCATATTTGAGAATTATAGAAAGGGAACAGTCTCGAGCACACTGACAAGTAACATATCCAGAGGTATGCTAGAGGAGCATACACTGATAAAAATTCAATGAGAAGGAAACTCAGTTCTCATTTATCCATAAGAAAGTAAGTATAATTAACATTGGCATACTGCTTTGCAGTTTACATAGTTCTTGCCCTTATAAGTTACAAAAAACAGACAGGTTTTATTCTTACCTTTAGAACCGGGGCCCAGAGGCCTTATATGACTTGCCTAATGTACACATTGTGTGTGCAATGAAGCCAATATTTGAATCCAGTTTGTCCTCATCCTAACTCTGTGATCTCTCCACCACCTTCCACTGTCATTCATATAGATTTTAGGGTAGATATTAATTTCATTAAGCTAAATGGCTTAGCCATGTTTTAAAACGAATACCTCCCACTCTGTCAGGGCCTACCTATCTCTCCTGTTTCAGGCATTAAACTGGATCCCTTCGGGGAGGGGCGGGGTATCTGGCATGAATACTGCATTTGCAGTAACTGGCTGCTTGCTGTACAAGGGAAGACTCATGTCAATACTGTGGCTAAATTATCCACACTGTATTGAGACAGTGTTGAGTAGAAAAAGGATACTGTTTTAGCACTTAACAATTCCTGTTATAACAAAGGTTATAGTTTAATACCTACACACAAGGTTTAGCATTGTGTGATTTAATTTTTACCAACATGCTGGCGCAGTGTAGTTATCCTCATCGCATAGTGAGGACACCAGTAGGGGTGGGGTGGGTAGAGGCACAAATAAGTCCCAGGGCCCTGAAGTTTCTGGTTTCCATGGCTCTCCACTACCCAGCAGGCCACTCCTGTATTTCTCAAAGAGCAATTTATTTGTGTCGAGGGTCTTTCCTCACGGCCTGCTACAGATGTCATGTTTATGCCCACTCCATCTCAGTGCTTGTGCTCATATTCTGTCTTCTTACTTTTCCTGAAATGCCTCTTCTCTTCACCACCCATAGAACCCTATTCTCCCTCTATGACTCAGTTTAAAAGCCTCTCCTTTTCAAATATTTTACCCTACATTATCTCTATCTCTTTTCATGTTAAAATGCTGATCGTGTTTCTAGCTTATAACATTTAGTGTTTGGTACTCGTTTAAAGTTTTTTTGTTTTTGTTTTTTTTTTACTATTTTCACATATTTTCATGTTTGTTTTGTTTTATTATTCTTACCAGTCTTCCAAAAGTAAATTATAAAATCTCTGCAGGACAAATTATGTCCTTTCTAAATACCAAATTGCCTAACTCAATGTTGAATATATCTAGGTCAATAAGTGGATGATTGCTTGTAATGATTTGCATGTTTTATCCACTTGAAGGAGATACATCTTTGAATTCCTCACTGCACCTAACACATGAAGTTGCTTCATATTTACTCTTTGAATTAGATTAAATATGTCCGTCCCAGTTGCTTTATATTAGTTTCATGATATTTAGGCAGCTGCCTCAAAGTCTTCATATAGATTTACTATTAAATTTCACTGCTATATGCATATTTTAGGTAGTATGAAAATATGAAAATCTACATTAAAAAAACTTTGAAATAATATTGGTATAATAAAAGTCATCAAATCAAGCTGATGAAGCATTAATTTTTCTCTCATTAGGGTATGGAATGTGGTATAATCATATCCTATCTCTCTTTTAAATACTTTTCTTCTCCCCAGTTATAGAAGTTATATTATGTTCTCATTGTGATTACTTAAGAACTAGCAGTAAAAAAAATTCACTTCTATCATCTATCTATCCATCTATCTCTGTTGCTTTAGCCATGAAATGGTGCTGAATCAGAGAAATCAGAGTCCAAAAAACCCCATTAGCACATAGTCTTATTTCCTTTGTCACTATAAGAACAGTCACTCTAATATATTCTCTAATGTGATGAGGAAATGAATCAGCACTCTTACACAGAGGAAGATGTCTCAGGTCTACTTTTCTTCTTGATTTGTTAATTTCTATTTGAATTAGACTTTAGGCAGAATACAAAGCAGAACCATATTCATCCCCCTAATGATCATTTCTAGTATCTCTGGCTGGCTGCTCACTGCTCAGGGTGGGAGAAGACAGATGAAATAAAAATGGCTTTTTGAGACACCCTCTAAAACACACATACACCAAAGCCTGGAGATTTCGGGGATGTAATAAACTATTTTAATGCATACAAAGTATAGCAGAATTAAATGATGTAAAGATAGAAAGAAAATTTTTGCAAATATGATTCTCTTCCAAGGCCCTAGGTTGTGAAATACATTTTCTGTACACTCTCTCATTGCCCTTCATCATAGAAGGAAATAGTCAAGTAGAATCAAACCAAATGTGACAGATATTACTTTTCAAAGATTTTGTAACTGTCAACAAGTAAAATGCAGCTGAAGTGACACTGCCTAACTTCCAAGTCTAGATCATAAAATAGCATAAGACTATATTTCCCCTTCCACTCCCCTTTAGAGCTCAGCCGTCAAGATGTGAAGAACCTCAAATTGCCCAAGTAGAGAGACCCAAGTGGAGAGGAATTGAGGCCCTATCCAAAATACAACTGCCAGATATGTGAATGAGCTTTCAAAGGAATATAGTCCTCAGCTTTATGATCTTCCGGCTGATAAAGAGAAACATAGAAAAACTGTCTTTACTGAGCCCTGTCCAAATTCCTGATCAATAGTAATGATAGCATAATAAATGGTTGTATTCTACTACATTTTGGAGTAATTTATTCAGCCAAACTAAGTGGGACAGATTTGAGTATTTGGAAGTACACTATTGTAGTAATAAAATCTAAGACAGTCTATGGCTGTGCCACCCTGAACGGGCCCAATCTCGTCTGATCTCAGAAGCTAAGTAGGGTTGGGCCTGGTTAGTACTTGTATGGGGGACCACCTGGGAAGGCCAGGAGCTGTAGGTGTTAAAAAAAAAAAAAAAAAAGCAAACTAAGACAATGTTTCATTGGGAAAATATGATGGGCAGAAGCTGGAATGCCCTTCAGAAGAATGTTAATGAAATCCTTTAAAGGCCTTCAAGTGATTGTTAGAAGTCGGATGGCTTTCAAGAACACTGCCAGGGAAGCCTAAAAAGAATGTGTAGAAAAATTATTGCGAGATGGAAAAAAGACTCTTGTTCTGTAGTGATGGAAAATTTTTTTTGCAGTAAAATACAAAACAAACTATTGCTAATGAATTGATTAATCTAGCTAAGGAGATGTTTAAGCAGTCTTTAGAAAGTATCTTCTGAGTTTTTCTCAGTGCCTATGATAAAATGAGAGGAGCAGGGAAGTAAAAATAAATAGTTCTGTTTTCAACAAAATTTTAGAGGATGTATGAAGGAGAAAACTTGTGTTTGAAAATAAATCTCATTTCCTGCCTCTTCAAGATCCTCAAATTAAAGAAGGGCTTCATAGCAAAAATAAAATCTAGGGTGCGGCTCTAGAATCTCTTGTTAAGATCTCAGAAGGAAGGAAGGCAGTGCCTGAGAGAACCATTTTTTTGGACACAGGCCCTCTAAGGCTTTTCAAGGCATGCCTCAAGGACCCGCCCTAAGAATCATAAGGACACAGCCTCCACAGCAGCATCACAAGGTTCAGAAATGCTTTTGTATAATGAAGTGTATCATATACTGATTCATAAGAAACCATATTTTTAAAAGAATTATATCATCTTGGACTAAAAGGGACAGAGACAAAATTAAAAGAGGCCTTATAGCCCCTAAACTTTGATAGGAAGCAGGATGAGAAAACAACTCAATTTCCAATACTGGCCATTTCTTATAAAAATGGAGGAATGACTCAGAAGTCAAAACCATGAGCTCAAACATTGTAGGAAGTATGACTGAGGCCTAATTAAGGCCATCAGCCAGTGTAAACCTCCAGACACTTGAAGGAATGCTCCTTTGGATCATTCTAGGCCCCAAGTTTCATATCCATCAGAAGCCCCAGACATAGTGGGGCAGAGAGAAGCTGTCTCTGCTGTGTCCTGTCCAAATTACTGTTCCCCAGAATCTCTGATTATGATTAATGGTTACCTCAGTTTTGGTTACCCCTAAGTTTTGTTGGATTATGTTACAAAGCAATTATATCTGTAATGCTAAGGAATCTAACTAAGTTCTCTTATAATTTATCCATCCGTGCAGGGTAGAGAGGGCTCAAAATCCAATGTGACTTTGGTCTTGAACTCAATATTCTTATACTGAAGAGCTTATATTTTCAGGTAAAGCTCCTGTGCACTTTTAAGTCATCATTCTGTGCACTTGATATTGGAATTTGGGGATGGCTGTGATACTCAAAAGAGAATTTACATAATGTCTCCACAGAGAATTGCAAAAGTGTAACTCCAAAATCAGGTTAACAGACAAATGTTCTATTGTTATTGTGAAACACATATACACAACTAAGTCAACTATTAACATTATCTCTAATTATTTTTAATAGTTGAAGCCACAAACTTAAAATATTAATTTTATTTATTAAAGAATTAAAGATTTTGAATAAGGATTGTCCTACATCAATATTTCTGACTTTATATGTCAAGCCAAATCAATAGTAACTCAGAAAACTCACCACTTCTGAAATCATTCTTATTTGTGATATGACACAAGAGCTACTACACTTGTCTTAGCAAAATGGAAATGAAAGAAAATTAGATTTTTATGTATAACTGAAAAAATAATGTCATGACTAAAGACCCAAGTTGAAGTAGCTTTTTTCCTGCCCTGCCTAATGTCCCAGTAATTTAAAAAGGTTATGTAGAGGATGTAATAAATGTAAAAATACTTTGCTCTTACAAGGAGATCTTTAATTATACTTAAATTGAAACTCAAATGCAATACAGAAATTAGCAAGTAATTTTTCTGAGCTTGCATAATTCTTTTAATATCCTCTTTCTGTTCAGTGATATTTGAATTTCCTTAAGAAGAAAAAGGCAAACTCATAAAACAATTCAACTTATTTAATATATTTTCCCTTACCTCTGAGCATCTAGCTAAATGCCCCCTACCATCCATGTATATAATAAAGTTTATCCTGACCATAAACCTGACTGGGCTTCTTGCTTGATGCCCAGGGAGTGCCTGACTGTCTCTGAGGTCCAAGCACTGAGGTATTATAGGGAATCTTCACGATGAATACAATGCTTAAGGCTTACCTCTCACTCTGTCACAGCTGAGTGACATTGTCAGAACTGTAAACTAAGAGTTTTATATCGTTTATAATCTTCAGCAAAACTCTCACAGTTTGTTAGGATTTCCTTCATTTTTTAACTGATGCAGATAAAGATTCAACCTGTTATCAACTGACCCCAGAAAACTTAGCTAATAAGAGAGAGAGCTAAGGATCACCTGAATACATCTGACTTCTGAGTTCATGCATGTGCTTTAAAACACAATAAATTGCTTCTCTTAATTAAGTGAATTACATATGCTTAAAAAAAAAAAAAGACTTTGTAAATCATAATATCCCACATGAATTTAAGAAATTCCTCCCGAAGTTGTGATTTAATTTTATGAGGTTAAGTTCTCTAACTCTATAGAGATGCGACCCATTGTTTATCTCTGAGCATTCTTCTTTTCTCTTGTGCTCGAAGCATTGTGCATACATGCCTCTATTTCTAGGGATAGAGCATGTGTATGTGGTGGTGTATATATATATATATGGTGTATGTGTATATATATATATACATATGTGTATATATATGTATGTGTATATATATGTATATATATACACATACACCATATATATATACACACACGCACACACACACACACATATGTATATATATATACACATACACCATATATATATATATACACACACGCACACACACACACATACACATATACAATCTGCATATATCTTCATCTTAAAGGGACATAACCAGCATGATGTGTGTGCCATGGTGTATGTGCCATGGTGTAACACAAACTTTTTATAGCTTCTGCTGTCAAATTTTGATCAACAGATGAAAAGTGTTTTTGTCATAACTGAGGGTACATATTTTTATAGCAGTGCCTGTCATAAAAATCACATTGCTGATTGAGGCGCAGGATTTGGCTGTAGCCAGAAACCACTGTGCACCTGACACTTAAGACATAATGTGACATCAAGTTGGCAGCAAAGAAATATGTTTGAAAACTTTACCTCTGGATTGTATGGGCAGAGCAAGTGACAATGGGATTTCACCTTGGGAATGCCCAATTGCATAGTATGATGACTCTGGATGGTTTTATAGGACTATAGATGTTCTTGTGGTATTTTAGGTCATATAATTCCTCCAAGTGCAGCCCTAATTTATTTTATACTGAGATATGGCATAAACAGGAAAAATAAGTTGAGAACCAATTTCACTTGTGCACCCTAATGATACTATGGTCTAATTCTCCCTCCCCAATTCCATCATTGAAAAATCCATGATACATATTTGTCTTCTGTAGGGAGGGCCACAGCATTCCTTCACTCTTCAGAAAGCATAGCTATGTTTGATGATGCGGATGCAAACCATAGAGGCTCTGATGGCTTTTTCTATGCTTAAGAGTTGTCAGTAGCTGCTTTTGTGTGCACTACGTCTCCTTATAGCACAAGCTAATCCCCCTAAAATTTGGCTTTCTTCTTATAACTTCAGGTCATTTCCTTCTTAAAAATTTGAAGTGTTTTCCCATTTCTTACAAGAAAATATCCAGACACTTTAGGTGAATAATTGAGGAATTTCAAATTCTTATTTTATCCTATGTTTTCAGTGTAAGAACCAACTTCTCAGTTTATTAATCTATTTGCTGCAGTCATTATTGCTTATTTGGCTATGGCCACATTTGGTCACACTAAATCTCCATTAAACATTATTTTCCCTTCTCTAAACCAAAACTAAACTCCTTCAATTTAAACTTCCATTTAAAATTATTCTCTGTTCCAAACTGCAGTGCTCACCCCTACCATGATCTACTTTAGAAAATGCACTTTCTTTACCATTGGATACCCCATCAATTTCTCTTGAACATTTTTTAAAAGTTTTTTTCTTACATTGATGTGTAAAACTTTTTAAATAGGGGCGGTGTCACAGTGTTCATTATCATGGTGGAGGTCTCTAGCTCCCTCTCATTTCATTTAACACAGTGGCCTGCAGATAGCAGTTGGTTAACCAACTAAGCAATTCATTTGTTCATTAATTCATTCATTTAGTACCATGAGAGACAAGCTGTCTCTTGTGCAAAATATTACTTGGCCACAGGAAAAAAAAAAATTATCTAAATCAAACACAAAATAATAAAATTAAAAAAAGTCACATGACATTAATAAAATTACAGCGGGTATTACCAAAAAAGAAATAAAATGAGCTCAGGAGGGAAGACTTAGTATACCATGGTTTTAAGATACATTGGCTCTCTAATAAGTGATGATTATTTTTGTTTCTTTTTGGGGCCTA
>NW_011888799.1:10619208-10621376 GCF_000151845.1 Pteropus vampyrus
TTTTCCCCTCTTGGCTAACATCTGGTCCATGGGAAACATGCGTGCATCTGCATCCCATGCCCAGAAAAAATCAGATTTTGCAGGACAACCCTAACATAGCAGCATTATCTTAGTTTTGCTCCCAAAGAAATCAGGAGCCTTTCTTATCCGAACTTCTGAGTATTTCATTAGGATAGAGTCTCAGTCCATTCAAGCTGCTATAAGAAAATACTGGAGACTGGGTAGCTTATAAACAGAGGCTGGAAGTCTGAGATCAGGGTGCCAGCATGGTCAGATGAGAGCCCTCTTCCAGAATGTAGACTTTCTATTGTATCCTCGCATGGCATAAGGGTCAAGGGAGCTTTCTGAGCTGGCATTCTCATGACTTAATCACCTCTCAAACACTCTACCTCCTAAATAGCATCACATTAGGCATTAGAAATTAAACATGAATTTGGGATGGTGGAGGGCGGGGTGGGACACAAGCATTCACACCATCGGAGTTAGGTTCTGAAAAGTGAAAGATGTAGGTCATTTTGAATTTTAAATTTATATTTTCATTTCAGTTATATATTGAGTATAATTTTTTTTCACTTTTCTGTGTTGTAATTTGACTTTATATTTGTTTAGATTGCTCTCTGATTGAGACAAATTTATATTTAAAAACCAAATCAAACTCTGATTTTGTGATTATTTCTGCCCAGAAAGTCATCGACATGCAGACTACAGAAAATCTTCTATATCCTGAGGTATTTATTTTCCCTTTGCCTGAGTGACATCAAATTCTCATTTTCCTTCAAAATTTTTGGCTTCTTTAACATCTTTTTCACCTGACCTTAACAATTAAATGTTGGAGTTTTTTCATGTTCTAATTGAGGCCTGTTTCCTATCACCTATTCTCATGAATTTCGTTGCTATCCATCCGCAGATAATTTCAAATTTATGACAACATGTTCTCTTGATTTCTAAATACGACTTAGTTTTTCTATTTAACACCTTTGGCCAAATAATATATCTAAAATTTAAATAATTATCCCCACCCTTCCCCAATTTGCTCCTCTTCTAGTGTTTGCTATCTCAGCAAATAGCTCAACAAATATCTTTCTCCTAGTGTACATGAGATTGGTATTTCATCCTTTGCTTACTGTTAGTCCCTAGATGCAATCAATCACCAAACTTTAGTCTTGTTATCTAAATATCTCTGAGTTCTGTATTTTCTATGAATTTTCTCTGTCTTCCTAAGTCCTATCAATACCTTACTTATCTTGATTATTGCACCAGCTCCTAGCCTAGATGGACCCCAATCACTCTTTCTCTTTTAAGACAATTCTGTACAATAAAATAGACTTAAAAATAATTGTGATTATTTTATTTTTGTATATGAAACTCTCTAATTATCCTCTATTTTAATTAGAGTAAAGCCCCAAAGAATTAGCATTTCCTGAGATATTGTATTGTCCAATAAGATAAATCATGTTTATGTCTTACCCATCTCCTCATAAGATATAATCTACATATACAATGGCACATTCTATATTAATTATTGTCATTTGGGAGCCTTTGCATACACTACTGACTTACCAAAATTATATGCTACCAACCTTTCCACACAACCACACACTATTCTCCCACACATTCTCTTTACTTAGTGTCACACACTAACTTCCTCAGGGAAGACTTCTGAACCGAGTACAGGTTTGGTTTTACCATGAATTATATTAATCATTGCCTGTATTTCTACCAGTTTATTCAGTACGTCTCTAATGCTGACTGCAAAGATATAGACTATGTGTATTTTATTAATCACTGTATGCCCAAAGTCTAGAACAGTGCGCAACCAGAGTAGATACTTAGGTAATTATTGAACAAACTACAGCTTTAAGTAATCAGGCTATACTTCAGTGCCAACAGCTTGAATAAGAAGAATAGGTAAAGAGGTTAAAGAAAATAGTCTCTGATCCAGTAGCTATAGCTGTTACAGAGAAAAAAAACTTTCACAAAAGAGTTTTCGGAAGCTTTTTAGATTTTTTTTTTCCCGGAGACTGGTAAAGTTCTGAAGCTAGAAAAATTTAAGTACAACTCCAGTATCCTTTCCTGTAAGGCAACTTCTTACTTCATATCACCAGATTTAAGAGACTCATATGTTTATCTGTCACTCTATTCAGTCGGCTAGAGAAATAGAGAAGAAA
>NW_011888799.1:10621426-10623550 GCF_000151845.1 Pteropus vampyrus
CTAGGAAATAAGTCAAATTTAAAAGTCTTGTGATGTTTGCAGCTTTGGAGGAAAGAGTAGAGATGGTAGAGAATGTGTCTAGAACACAGGAATTAGTGTCAGAAATCTCTTCCAGTTCTCGTTATCAATTTCTACCTGTCGCAGACTTCAGGAGCTTTTGGAACCTCATATTTAAAGTGAGAGATAAAATTAAAACATTAAACATTTTGTCATTATATGGTTAACCAAAATCTACCTACATAAAGATTGATAGTAATAAAATTAACCATTGGCTTCGCTTTCCTTTTTATTCAATATCATAATTTTCAACAATAATAAAACTGAATCATTTTAGTTTCTTATTTTTTTCCCTCAATGTTCATCTTCTAATGCCTTTTAAAGAGTGATAAAACAATCTTGTTATTATAAATATGCTACTCCAAATGATATATAGAAAAAGAAAACTGAGGTCAATTCTTTAAATTTCCATTTTAAGTTACACGATTGTGCAATTGTTCTAAATATGCAGAAAACATTTCCTAAATATGATCTAAAAAAATAAAATGTGAGGTAAAAACAAATCATAATCATATCTTCAGAATGAAGTATTTAACACTCTAGTTTCTATCCTAGCTTCCATATAATGCACATACAACTTTTGTCATCAAAATGTCATTTTATTTTTTCTGTTATTCCTTTACATTTTAATCAATAAGGAATATTCTTCCCAGCCACTGAGTAAAATATCAGCTAGGGCTATAACATTTTGCTTAATCTGAAGTAATAGACAGTTTCTTCAATTTGCAAACATAGCCCCTATTCATAATTTAAATGCCCTGTCCAGTATAATAAACAGAATTCTGAACTTGATTTGCCAGTAATTACTCTCCCTATTCCAACTCAGATTCATTTCAGGTTGGGATCCTGCACTGGACATGGATAAAGGGGGTTTTATTCTACTCCCAGCTAGCTATCTGAAGCCCTTCTGGTTAGTAAGACTTGGAGAAGATGGAGAAGAAACAAAGAAATATACCCTACTTGACTGTTGTCGACAAAGCAAACTATGCTTTCTGTAGTCCACTGGAGATATTAAGGCTGAGTCCCCCACTCCTGTAATTTCCTGACTTGAGTGAAAACCATTCTCTTCATTGTTGTCAGTTGGGAAGCTTGTCCAGGCCCTGGGTTTTTATCTGAGTATCTTGTTACAGTGGTCCTTGCACTATTCTAAGCAGCTATAGGTTATTTCACACTGGTTTTTCCCCTCTTGGCTAACATCTGGTCCATGGGAAACATGCGTGCATCTGCATCCCATGCCCAGAAAAAATCAGATTTTGCAGGACAACCCTAACATAGCAGCATTATCTTAGTTTTGCTCCCAAAGAAATCAGGAGCCTTTCTTATCCGAACTTCTGAGTATTTCATTAGGATAGAGTCTCAGTCCATTCAAGCTGCTATAAGAAAATACTGGAGACTGGGTAGCTTATAAACAGAGGCTGGAAGTCTGAGATCAGGGTGCCAGCATGGTCAGATGAGAGCCCTCTTCCAGAATGTAGACTTTCTATTGTATCCTCGCATGGCATAAAGGTCAAGGGAGCTTTCTGAGCTGGCATTCTCATGACTTAATCACCTCTCAAACACTCTACCTCCTAAATAGCATCACATTAGGCATTAGAAATTAAACATGAATTTGGGATGGTGGAGGGCGGGGTGGGACACAAGCATTCACACCATCGGAGTTAGGTTCTGAAAAGTGAAAGATGTAGGTCATTTTGAATTTTAAATTTATATTTTCATTTCAGTTATATATTGAGTATAATTTTTTTTTTCACTTTTCTGTGTTGTAATTTGACTTTATATTTGTTTAGATTGCTCTCTGATTGAGACAAATTTACTTTTAAAAACCAAATCAAACTCTGATTTTGTGATTATTTCTGCCCAGAAAGTCATCGACATGCAGACTACAGAAAATCTTCTATATTCTGAGGTATTTATTTTCCCTTTGCCTGAGTGACATCAAATTCTCATTTTCCTTCAAAATTTTTGGCTTCTTTAACATCTTTTTCACCTGACCTTAACAATTAAATGTTGGAGTTTTTTCATGTTCTAATTGAGGCCTGTTTCCTATCACCTATTCTCATGAATTTC
>NW_011888799.1:10625814-10658430 GCF_000151845.1 Pteropus vampyrus
CATTAAGTTGCAATGCTGCTAAAAACAGAAGGTAAATTTACAAATCACATTTAAAAAATTTCTTCCAGTTTGATGCCTGTCACCATATATCATTAAGAAATTTATAACTGTTAAAAATTTGAGTTACTAAATTTCAGTTATTTCTGTGGGCTTTGCAATATAAATACATATACAATTAGGAAGAAATCAGGGCCTTTCTCAAATATTCTCTGCTTTCTATGTGAAATCCTATCAGGCTGCACAGCAATTATGTCCTTTGGAAGATAACAGGATGAACATGAGGGAATAGGATTGATTGAGTATAAGTCATTTAAAAATCATGGAACTACCCAAAGCAATCTATAGATTCGATGCAATCCCTATCAAAATATCAATGATATTTTTGAGAGATCTAGAACAAATAATCCAAAAATTTACATGAAACCATAAGTGATTCCAAATACCCATGGCAATCTTGAGAAAGAAGGGCAAAGTTGAAACTATCACACTACCTGATATCAAACTATACTACAAGCCTACAGTAATCAAAACAGCATGATACTGGCATAAAAACAGACAGACAGATCAGTGGAAGAGAACAGAGAGCCCAGAAATAAATCCATGCCTATTGCCTATATGCGCATTTAATCTGTGACAAAGGAAGCAAGAATATACAATGGTGTTGGGAAAACTGGATGGATAGATGCAAAAAAAAAAGAAAAAAAAGAAAAAGAAACTGAACCACTTACTTATACTATATACAAGAATAAATTCAGAATGGATTAAAGACTTAAATGTAAGACCCAAAACCATAAGCCTTGTAGAAGAAAACATAGGCAGTAAACTCTCTGATATTGCTATTAGTAATTTCTTTTCTGATATATAACCTTAGACAAGAGAAACAAAAGAAAAAAATAAATGGGACTACATCAAACAAGTTTTTGCACAGCAAAGGAAACTAGCAACAGAACACAAAGACAGCCTACCTACTGAATGAGAAGATATTTGCCCATGATTCATCTGGCAAGAATTAATAACCAAAATTTGTAAAGAACTCATGCAACTCAACAATAATAAAACACAGAATCCAATTAAAAAATGGGCAGAAGATCTGGATAGGTATTTCTCCAAAGAGGGTATAATAATGGCCAACAGACATACGAAAAGATCCTCAACATCACTAAACAGAGAAATGCACATTAAAACCACAATGAGATATCATCTCATACCTGTCAGAATGGTTATCAATAAATCAGAAAACAACAAGTATTGGGTGAGGGTATGGAGAAAAGGGAACCCTTGTACACTGTTGGTGGGATTGCAAATTAGTGCAGCCACTATGAAAAACAGTTTGGAGTGTCCTCAAAATATTAAAAACAGAACTACATTTTGAACCAGCAATTACTTCTGGGTATTTATCCAAAGAAAACCAAAACAATAATTTGAAAAGATTCATGCATTCCTATGTTCACTGCAGCACTATTTATAATAGCCAAGATATGAAAGCAACCTAAGTGCCCAGCCTAACTGCCTGGATACAGAAGAGGTGGTACATATTTACAATGGAATATTACTAAGCCATAAAAAATGAAGTCTTACCGTTTGCAATATCATGGATGGATCTAGAGGATATTATGCTAAATGAAATGTCAGACAGAGAAAGATAAATACCATACTATTTCAATTATATGTAGAATCTATGGAACAAAATAAATGAACAAACAAAATGGAACAGACTCTACATACAGAGAACAAACTGGTGATTGCTAGATGGGCAGGGGGTTGAGAGGCTGGGTGAAAAAGGTGAAGGGATAAAGAAGTACAAATTGGTAGTTACAAAACAGTCACAAAGATGTAGAGTATAGCATAGGGAATGTTGTAAAAAATACTCTAATGGCTACATATAGTGCCAGGAGGGTACTAGAGGAGAGATCCCTTCGTAAATTATTTAAATGTCTCACCATTGTGCTGTACACCTGAAAGTAATAAAAATTAAATTTAAAAGAATGACATATAAAAATTGTTTTCAAACCAATTATAAGTTATAGGCATCAGCCAAAAGCTGATTAAAAACAACAACAACAACAACAAAAAAACATGGACGTCGTTCCATAGTGTAGTGGTTAGCATATCTGCTTTACATGCCGAAGGCCCTGGGTTCATGCCTCAGTGGAGCCATGGTCCATGGTCTATGGCCATACCACCCTGAACAAGCCCGATGTCTGATCTCGGAAGCTAAGCAGGATCAGGCCTGGTTAGTACTTGGATGGGAGACCACCTAAGAAGACCAGGTGCTTTGGGCATAAATAATAACAAATAACAATAAAAAAGACGAGAAAGGGTGCTTTCAAATTCAAAGGGGCAATACTTCAAAGAAATGTCACGAGATACATGAAACCAGATTTATTCTTCCAGGGAAACAACATCCAAGAAAATCACCTAATAAGTGAATCAGAAGACCGAACAAACTTCTGGACTTTAAGGTTGCAGTGCGCTTTTTCCCATTTACCTAGAGTATCCTCACCCAAATGAAGTTTGAACTAGCAGCAAGATAAATCACCTAAGCTTTTAGTAAAGAGGCAAACATAAGGTTAACCCATTCATGTACAGGCATTTTTGGCTATAAAGCCCAAATAAATCCCGGTGTTTATTAGATATCTAAGTTATATTGCCATAACTAAATTATGAATAATTTCATCAAAAGCGGGTCAATAGCATTTAGGGAATAGACTTTTTATGTGTACCGGGCCTTATAGTTTTTATATATGAAGTAAAAAGTGGATAAATTTAACACTAAACAAAATAAGTAGATTCCTTGATAATTATTGATTGTATTCAACTAGTTAAAAAATTCATTACAAATGATTACAAAACAGTCATTGATGATAATATTTTGGATATTCTCAATAAAGAAAAAATTATCATAGATTGATAATCTGTATATTGTAAGTAAATAAGAGTTTTCCTATCACTTTACATGGGATAGAACACTGGAGAAATAGGACTTTACAGAGAAAGCAAAATTAACCACATGAACACTTTTGCTTAGTTTTTATTAGAGTCTATACTGTGGTGCCAGAAAAAGTTCTAAGAAGGCATTCATTCACATGACAAACAAACGTTTAGTTTTTACTAGGTACTATGGTAGATGTTGGAGATGAAACACTAAACGATGTGGTCTTTGATTTTGAAAGGCTTACACAGTAATCTAGTAGAATCAGATAATTAAAGTGAAATAGGAACCAAGATAATGTGTGCATAAAAATTTTGTAGCAACAGAAAAGTTTTCATTGGAAAGGTGACCCTTAGCTGAGTCTTAAAAATCAAGTAGACATTTTCTAGGTGAATGAAGGTGGAGGAGAGTTGGACGTGTGGAAAGGTCATTCTAAGAGAAGAAAAGTTTGTAGAGAAGCCGTACCTCGTTAAAAGCCAAGCATACTATATGTGCTTATATGACACTAGTGGTGCTTCTCACACAGCTGGAAAATTTAGAACCTAGCTGCACATCTGTACAATTCTATATCAATCAGGGGGATCATGAATTTTAGTTATTTCTGCCACTGAGTTACTCATTATAGGAAGTAGCTGTTGACATATAAATGGCAGAAATAATGAGACTATGTAATGTAAAAATTGAAGAGAGTCAAGAACAGAGTTCAAGAAGCTCCAACAGTCAGAAATAGAGGTGAACTAGAGGCCACGGAAGAGAATTCAAGAGGAAAGTAGTGATGAAGTATCAGATACTACAGAGAAGTTGAGTAAAATAAGGTGAAAAGCAGCCTTTGATTGACAATTAGAAATCACTGGAGTGGTACCTGAGTGTAGTGGCTTGAAGAGTAAATGGAAGCTGGAGAAGTGGAGCAACGGAGGAGATTTCTCTCTTGAAACTTATATTTTACAGAAAAGAAAAAAATACACTGGTAGGTACAGCTTATTTCTCTTTTTTTCACTTTTCTTGGTTCCCCCACCATGTTTTTTTTATATGGAAGAGAATTGAGTAAGGAGACAAAAATAAACGAAAAAATAGCAACAGCAGATTGTCGCAAAGAAAATGAGAGAAAATCTTAATAAAGACACAAATGGAAAAATTATCTTTGAGGAGGATGTACACTGTTTCCTCTGACAATGCAAAAGGAAAGGGGGTGTGGTGCAGACTGTTTATGGTATGATAAATGAAATGTGTGCTTGGTACTATCAATATTCTTTATAAAATGAATGGCAGAATCCTCTGATGAACAAGAATGAATATTTGGCTTAGGTGGGAGACTGGGAGAATGAAAAGGGCAAAGGATTTAAAACCAGAAGACCTTGAATTAAATTTAGCTCTGCCTAAATGTTTCTGCGTTTCAGTGTTCACTTAAGAAAAATAGGGACAGTAATATCTGTTCTACCATCTTCATATGATTATTTAGATGATTATATATAATTATGTGTGTGAAAGTAGGTTATAAATCAAATTTATGATTAGTTTTCAATCAAATTAGATCTCTGTAAAATAAAAAGTAAGTGATGGATATGTTGATGATCACATGAAAAGAAAATACACTTAGAATAGTAAGTTGGAGAGTAAATGTTAATTTCCTTAGTTATTACGAGTCCACTTTAGGAAATATGTTTATATTTCATAGAATGGGCTGTATATAAGTGCTGACAATTAAAATTCATTTTTCATTTGCTAAGTATGTAAAAGAATGTTTCATGAAATTAATTCTCCAATTTGGCAAAGGTTAAAATTGTGCAAATAAGTACAACACAAACTTAATGTGTTCTGTTTATCGTCTCACTGTCATTTCGAAGTCCTTTTGGAATGCCATATGGGCTAGTTTATTGCTTGGATGAAGTTTACAAATAGAGATAAGTAAATAATTTTTAGAGTTTCTGCTAAGTCAAATTAAGTTGGATGCTATATCAAATAAATAGCACATGTAATTATTACACAATGGAAATAGGATTTATTGCCACTGAGGAGATAAATATCCAAATTATGGTTTATTGAATATACAAAAATGTTTGCATGTACTGTACTTCAAATCTGCTACTTACTTGAAGTCATTTTTTACTATAATGAATAATCATTTCTCAGAAAGTTATTATGTTTTCTAATATGCTAAACAGGTCTTATTTATCCAGTTGAATGTTTACTAACAAATACAACTATGATGCATTATTCTTTCCTAGTATAAAGTTCTAGAATGGAGAATAAGGTAATTATTTACAGTAATAACATAGCTTCTTTAATAGTGAGCTATTGAAGACAAGTCAGCCAAATGTTTTAAAACAAAATTTAATTTGTGGTCAGGAAAAAAAGGATGCCCATCAATTGATGTGGAAAATAATTAAAAAAATGTGCTCATCTCAAATGTATATCTTTAGAAAGCTACAGAACAAACACAAATCAGAAAATCATATTTAACAACTAAGAATTTTTTCATTGAGAAAATTCACTCAAGAAAAATACATAATGTTAGGTGGATATATTCAAACATAGATATCTGTCCTGTGGATAACTTTCAGAGTGGATTTGTCTCTACACTTCATCCATCTAGTGCATAAAGAACTTTTGATTGACCTTCATATATTAATATATTTTGACACAAGATCCTCACCAGTTTGAGAAATATTTTCTCTTGCTATATCAGACTTACTTGAGGTGATAACTCATCAATAAGTAAATCCTCATGATCAACATTTTATTATTAAAGTAGTCGTTATTTCTAGAGAACTTTTTAATTATAGCCTATATTTAGATATAGTGCCTTATTAACCCGGAAAAGTCCATAACATTGATGGAAAAGATATTATCTTCTTTTAAAGACTGCAAAGCTGGAGGTGTGAGAGGTGAAGTCATGGGGCTTACATGTTCCAGTGAAAAGTCACAACTTGGTTATTGAAATCTAGATGATTTTTTCTTTTGTAGACCACAATTTATAGCTTACATTTATTAATGGTTTGCAGCTAACAGTCTTATTCATTACCTCATTCAATCCTTTGAATAGTTGTATCTATAAAATAAACATCAATATATCTATTTTGTAATTGAATAATCTAATATTAAAAGGAATTAAATTTCTTTACATAACTTGTATGTAGAAATGCCAGTACTGAATCAAAGTCTATCTAGTCTTTGAACTCTGTGCTCAATTCAGATTATTCAAACTTTAACTACTAATCGTTTTCTTTTCAATTAGTTGATCTGTGACTACAGTGATTTATAAACCTTGCAGAAATGTAGATCTATATAACCCAGTCTTTCCTCCTCCAAGTTATTGTTGAGATATACACCAAAGCATTTTGATAATAAGACTTAAGGAATTCAGAGGATGATTTTTTGAAGAAATAGGAGAGGAAAAATAGAATAATGAAAATGATTGCACTGTGAGTATTGAGCTTGGTCCCTTCTTATCTATTTATTTGATCTTACTAGTCCTCTATACTTCCTAGACCACCATGTAACCCCTACAAGCGAAGGTATTCTGTTATATGAGTCTGAGACTATAAATCACGTCTCTCATATGATCTAAAAATTTCTAGTCAATAAAACATACTTAAAGGTATATTATTTGTATCTCTAATGATTAAGCCCCAATAAATTAAATGTGTGGTGGAATCCATGCTATTTAAGATAAATGTACTAGTTTTATAGTCTGCTACTCAAATCAAAAACTCCAAATTATACTTGTTGGCTTTTATTCCTCCTGCATTGTGTGTGAAGACATTAAGAAAACAAAGAGTAAGATATACCTTCCTTTGTGCTCTCTCTGGGCATATCTATTCACACCAGTATAAGATAGTTGTGAAAAATAGGCCAGCTGCAATAAATTCTAGAACTCTATTAATCAGCAACTTTATAAGAAAAGTTAATTGATGGTAAGTATAAACATTGCCAAGTACAACATTGCTCCATTACTAAGTAATCAGAAAATAGGTTCTTCATTGCTATGCAAAAGAGCTAAAATGTCTGATCTGTTTCTTCCCTTCTGTGGTAGGCTGATAATTGCCCCTAATATATAAATTCTCAATCCCTGGAACTTGTAAATATCACCGTCTTTGGAAAAAAAATGCCTTTGCAGATGTGATTAAGGATCTTGAGATGAGATTGTCCTGGATTATCTGGGTGGGCCCTAAATGCAATCACAAGTGTCTTCCTAAAAGAAAGGCAGAGGGAGATTTGTCACACAAGAGGAAAAGGTAGTGTCACCATGAAGGCAGAGATGAGTGATGCTGCCAAAAACCAAGGAATGGTAGCAGCTTCCAGAAGCTGGAAGAGATAAGGAACTGATTTTCATTAAGAGCCTCTGCAGGAAATTGCTGACACCTGCCCACATCCCTGCTGAAACCTTGATTTTGGCTCAGTGATACTGACTTCAGAATTCTAGCCTCCAAAATGTAAGAGAATAAATTTCTGTTGCCATGAAATTTGTAGTAGATTGTCATGGCCTTCACAGAAATCCAATACATCTTTTCATTCATACTGACCTGGTAATACTACAATTACTCTTTCTATTTTATTTGTTGACATTAAGATGCAAGAGGTGGCAATATATGCTTTTTATGCAGCTATTTTCGTGCTCATTATAGAAACAGACTGCAATTCTGGTTTTTAGTATGCCTTCTTTATTACAATAATCCGATGAAAAGAGGTCCTGCCTTTAAGATGTTCTTTAAAGATGAACATCAGAGTCCATGATGATCTTGTATTAAGAGACTTCCTCCTTCTATCCTTCAATGAATATTTCAGGTTGATTCTGATCTTCTGAGTTATGGTAATGATTTAACATTAAGAAATTAATTGACTGAAATTTTTGGTCATTTGAAATTACTTTTCAGTTGCTCATAGGTCATTGTTTAGATAACATCTGAGCCAATTAAAACACTTTTCAAAAGTTATAAAAATAAATTATAATTAGAGACCTCCTTTCGAGATCAGTTGATGAATCTCACAGCTTTTTAATGATCATTTGCATTATAAATATGCATTGAAATTAAGAATGGTTATTTACAGATAATAAACTCTACATTTTCTCCTAGCATATTATTGTTCAAGGAGTATGAAAGGTCAGACTTGATGGTTTTAGCTCTGTTGATGTTTGACCTCACTCAAGTCGAGCTCCTCAGAAAAATAAAAGTGTTGTGTTGGAGAGTACAAAAGATGGAATTTTCAGAATATACTGGCTGACTATATTTTCACTTAGGGAAAGAAGCTGAGAAACCCAAGTACATAGACATGAGATCTTGATTCTTCTTACCTAGATACATGGATGGTGAGGCAACCATTAATACTTTTATTCTCCTACCAAACATGAAGAATGTATTAGTGTTTCTGCTCTTTGGATAATAGGTGGCAGGAAAATGGATGTTACCATAGTGTTAGGATGGAAAAATGGACTGTTCAAATCTATGATGGTGATTTCCTTTGCAGACAAATGTTAGGGATTTAAATCCAGGAGACACCATTAGAATGATATAAAGTTAATGGTTGAATATGGATAATCCGTAGAGATGCCTAAATGATATTTTTGAGGGGTTTCCTCTAGGCCAGCTGACACACTTTCAGCAGATATGACAATCCAGATTTATAAAAAATATTTTGTTCTCTTTTATTAATTTGAAATGACACTTACCTATTTGATCTACCTATTCGCATAACTAAAGAAAAAATCAATAAAGTAGTTCTGTTTCCACTTATTTAGAAATCATATGAAGAACTTTACTCCATAACAACAAAATGCTGAATAATCTGCAAGATCATAACTTTCCTTTAGCTTAGTAAAGACCTGAAGTTTCAAGGTGACTATGTAAAATAAATTCTAAGGAGTGACAACACCTTCCTAGGAGAAACGAGACATAATTTTTTTCACCTTTGTCAGGGCACAGCAGGAAGGAACAGCTACTATTATAGTGAGTCAGAATAAAATGGCAGAAGACTTAATGATTTCTTAAAGGTCATGTGTGCCCCTAAGGCACTTCAGAACATCTGCACTTAAGTTCTTAAAGATTGAGAGCAGGATACCTCAAATGCCCCATAGGATCTTCTCATTTATTTAAATATTTTAAAAGTATTAAATATCTTTTTCTGTTCTTCACAATAATTTCTATTGTTCTATTTTCAATTAAGTAAAACTTTTCTTGGTCTTTTTATTAGGTTCTTTTATTATAGTTTCTATTTTTCCACTGAGAATTGCTTTCCATTCATGTTACATGTACTGTTTACCATATGAAGCATCATTATGATAGCAGCTTTAAGTTTTCTGAGATGAAAATATATTGGTTTACATTTTCTTTGAAAATGAGTCACAGATTTGTTGTTGTTCTCACTGTTGTTTTATTAGGCAATCAACCTAAATAGAGCCAGATAAAAATTCTCACTTTCTGTGGACAGTATTTTTAACATTGATTTAATTTTCAAACTTAACATCAGTGAACTAGTCTGCCATTAATGTGTTAATGCCATTAAAGGGTTGGCCTGAGACTTGTGCTATGATTTTAATATTTTATTTCTTAGAATATTTGCTATACAGATTTGGATATTTATGAAGCTTGATCAGCTCAGCGGATTTATGTACAGAATTGTGTCCCTTTCTTATCTTTTTCCTTTATAGAATTCCCCCCCCACCCCCCTTCTCTCTCTCTCTCTCTCTCTTTCTCTCTTTTTCTCTCTCTCTTTCTCTCTTTCTCTCTTTCTCTCTTTCTCTCATTCTCTCATTCTCTCATTTGCAGTTTATACAGACAGGGATGCTATTGGAGTTCAGCAGCTCATGCCACTGTTTTCCTACAGCTCTATGACTGGGTCCCAACTAGAAGTGTGAACTGTGGGGGCAATGACAAAATAAAAAGTAAATTCACTTCTATGTAAGTAACTGCTCCAGTTTTGATAGCCCTTCAAAATCTGCCTATTCTTATTGACCTTCCAGGATTTTCCAAATTTGTATTTTTTTTTCCCCAGAGTTTTTATATGTAATTAACGAAAAAGATAGGCTCCACTAAACTTATACCATCATCTTGTGACTGGAATTATCCATATTAAATGCTTGTATTAGTGAGGAGATGTTACAAATTAATTACCTAAGATTCAAACTTTAAATCTACATGGAGAGCAAATTAAATCTAATATAAGCAGCAGAAGAAATAATAACAATAATAACACGAATTAAAAATAAAAAACAAATACAATAACAAAAATCAAAAAAAGCCAGTTATTTGAAATTTGGAAAGATCCATAAAATCTGTTAACAACTAGCTAGACTGATCAAGAAAATATGAGGAGGACAAAAATTACCAATTTTAAGAATAAAAGAATAGTTATCACTATAGATCTCACAGATTTAAAGGAAAATAAGGAAATGTAAAAATTGTGATATAGTTAATAACATATAAAACAGAAGTTAATAACCTAAATAGCACAGCGTCTTTAACAGGGTAAAATATGTAGTTACAAACTTTCCCCAAAAGAAATCTTCAGACCCAGATGGCTTACTAGGAAAATTCTGCCAAATGTGTAAGAAGAGAATAAAACCAATTCTAACAGAGATATTTCCTAAAAAGAAATTACAGGAGAATATTTTTCAATTCATTTTATGAGCTCACAAATATCCCGATATAAAAATCAAATATAAAGTAAGAAAGCTAAAGATCAATATCTGCATGGATATAGATGTAAAAATCCATGAGCAACCATTAGTAAACCAAATCCAGCAATATTTTAAAAGGATAATACATCATGACCAAATGGATTTTACCACAGGAATGTAAAACTGGTACAACATTTAATAATCAATGAATTTTACTATATCACAGACCATTTCACAAAATTCAACATCCATTCCTAATAAAAACATTCGGAAATAAGAATAGAAGGAAACGTTTTCAACCAGGTAAAGGACTTTTAACAAAACCAATGGCTAATATCAAAATTAATGTAAAATAGTGTTTTTACTTTGAAATTTGGAAGAAAACAAGAATGTTCACTCCCAACTTCTACTCAATGTTTTATTGAAGATTCTAGCAAGTATAGGCAAATAAAAATTTTTTAAAAAGGTAAATTGGAAGAGAATACAGATTTGAAAGGAACAAATAAAACTGCCTTTATTTACAGAATCCAATAATATGTATACAGAAAATATCGAAAATCTACAAAGAAGTTTCTAGAAATAATTAGTTTTACAAGATTATAAAAATGACATCAAAATAGAAAATCAGTTTTCTTTCTATATGCTATCAATAAATGATTGGAATTAAAAAAATTTACATGCTATTTAAAATAGCATCAAGTACATTAAATATCACCAATTTATGTGCAATATTTATGTGCAAAATGCAGAGAAAAAAAAGGGAACCTAAAGAAATGAATAGACATAGAGTATCATTTGGAAGATGGGATATTTTTAGATATCAATTCTTTCCAAAATGATATAGATTAAACACAATTCCAACATGTTAGTTTTGATAGGTTGAAATGGTGAATAACTCTTGGCAAAATTTCAAAAAGGGATAATATAATTGCATACCAGGAAAATTTTATTTATTCAATTCATACAAAAATAATTTAAAATAATTTGGTTCTATACTCGAATTATTAGGTGTAGTTTTTTTCTTTCCATGTCCATAAATTTCTATTTAGATATGGGGAAATATTTTTCCTGGTTACAGCTGCCCCACACATTGCAGGATGTTTAACTTTTACTTCGTCAGCTGAACACAGCAGTACTCTGCCCAAATATTACATCGAAAACAAAAACATTCCACTATTTCCTAAAATATCTGGTAGGGTATGGTACTGTTGC
The DNA here is from genome assembly GCF_000151845.1 of Pteropus vampyrus. Lineage (NCBI taxonomy): Eukaryota > Metazoa > Chordata > Mammalia > Chiroptera > Pteropodidae > Pteropus > Pteropus vampyrus. Next base: position 10,637,574 of record NW_011888799.1, read on the forward strand.
AACTGAAAATCATTGGAGTCTGAGGCTGTAAGTCATAGTAGCTTGATAAATAGAATCTGTAGTCATCAATCTAGTATTTACTATTTATATAAACTACTCTCATCTGAAAATGAGGATAACAGAACTCACTTTATAATGACTTCATGGTATGATTTAATTTTTTTAAAGTCTTATGTGTACTTAATGTGTTTAATTTTTATTTATTTTATTTTTTCAACGTCTGCAGCACCTGGTATTCTGAGGTGGTCTCCCATCCAAGTACTAACCAGGCCCGCCCCTGCTTAGCTTCTGAGATCAGACAAGATTGGGCCTGCCCAGGGTGGCATGGCCGTAGATTCATGGTATGATTTTAAATTCAAATAAAACAATACTTTGCATAATAAGTAGGACATTGTAAGCATTCAATAATTGCTGGTTGAATTTTTACAGATTTTTGTTTGGTACAGGAATTAGCTGGATGACGTTATCAGAAACCTTCACAAAGCTTTCCCATTATGACCATTCTTGATTTTCATGCAAGCAACACAGTCTTCATCATATTTCATGATTCTTTCTAAACAATAGGAGAAATGATACACCTCTCTCCCTCCAAAGATTATGTTTTAGATCAGTTGCATTGCTTCCTCTAGTGAAAAGAGGTATAAAGGATTGGTATTGGTTTGAGAAAGAGTTCTTAAAACAGATGTCCTTTCCTCTCCCCCAAGCAGGTTGGAGCAGGATAGATGACAAAGGAAGATGTTAAAAATACTATATTAAGAACTTATGACCTAGGCTCTGATGTGTCACTTCTCATTTACATAAAACTTAGTCCTATTAATTCTGTTTTGAAGCGGTTCAAAAGAATTATAAAAATAGTTTGTAAGTGGCTTTACTTTCATAATGCACAGATAGACCATTTCATTACAGTTCTTAAGAGTTTGATGGTACTTTTTATTTGATTCCATTTGATCCTGGATGGCTGGGTAAAAGTTACCACTGATTTCTCTGCCTTGTTAAGTGTTGAGGCACAGTCATGCAAGCTGTTGATCTTTGTCTCCTCCCCTCCACATGTTTAGGTCATGCGCAAAAGCTAGGTGAAATTGGGTCCCTCTCGCTCTCTGAAATCCCACATCTAGTAGGTACTTCTGTGAAACTAAGGAAGTCAACGTTTTCAGCTAATTTTCTTCCTGGGAGAAACTGAATATATTTGGCCTTCACAAAAGCAAATTGGAAGTCTAATTAAAAAACAAACAAAAAAACTAAATGGCACAAAAAAATTGTTTCCTGACATGTTTATTTATACTAATTGTATTTAGAGGAGCACAGAGAGGAATCATGTCATATCACATGACTGCATGAAGATAAAACTGTCCAAGACACACAGATACCCTCACCTCTTATTTTCTCAAAAGAGAAAAACCTCTCACACACTCTTTCATATACAGGGAATTTGAAAAATGTGTACATTTTAAGCTCAACCCATTATAGCTGGAGGAAGGGAAGGAGGTGGAAATTACTCTGGATCCTCTATCCCTTTTCTCATTTGAAAAAATTAAAAGAATAAAGGTATTTATTGAGCATCTATTAGATTTTCAGTACTGTTCCAAGTGATCTATATTTGTCCCTTCACTGATTCTACATAGAAATCTTATGTTTTCTAGTTGAAATAAGATATGGCTAAATTTTGCATGTCTGTTATATAACCTAATTGGTCTAAATAACATAAAATTGATGTGTATGAGGAAAAAGATAAAGGAACTCACAATTATTTAGGGGACCTATACAGTTTTCCCACAGAAACCTGAGATAAGCATCACCATACTAATGTAGATGAGAAAACTGTGGCTCTAACAACCTACCTGTGTTACCCAACAAGACATAAAGTGACTATCTGTGGGGTCCATGGCATGGGGAGAGTGCATGTGCTACAATATTGCTGCTAGACAGGAGTCTTTTTTTTTTTTTTTTCATCAGCATCATCTGAGTTCTATGTGTTAGTGATGAAGAGAATTTTTGAAATTTGGGTTGAATTACATGCCATTGATTGATAATTGAGTATTTTTGAGTTAGAAAGCCTTTTTTTTTGTTTAGTTTTGAAGTCTTTTTTTTTTTATTAAAGTATAGCTGACATGCATTTTATTAGTTTCAGGTGTCTGACATTTATATATCTTACAGTGTGATTACCATAATATGTCTAGTAACCATCTTTGTGCTGTACTCTACATCCCCATCTTATTTATTTTATAACTGAAAGTTTGTATTTATTCTTCTTCACCCTTTTCACCCATCCTCCCCTCTTTCCTCTCTGGCAACCGTCAGTTTATTCTCCGTATCTATGAGTTTGTTTGTTCTATTTGTTCATTTTTGTTGTTTTTAAATTCCACATATAAATGAAATCAGATAGCATGCGTCTTTCTCTGACTTGTTTCACTTAGCAGAATACCTCTGGGTCCATCCACATTGTTGAGAATGGCAAGATTTCATTCTTTGTTTGTTGCTGAGTAATAGTCCATTGTGTGTGTATGTGTGCATGTACACACGTACACACACATATGTTTTTTATACAAATATACCACAAATTCTTGCTTCCTCTTTTATGTATGCTAGACCAAATTTTTAGAAATTAATCACATAGGTATATTCTCAATTATATTTTAACTCAGCATCTCTTTCTAACAATAGTAAGAGAAATGTTTAAAAGCAAGGAAGGGATGGGTGAGGTTTTTAATAACCTGAGACATTTAATCAGATCAAGATGGAGTAGGTGTATCCCTGCTCTTTAAAATATTCTGAGAGAAAATAAAACAAGAAACACCTTCACTTTTTTGATTGCTACAGAACTCAGAATAAGCAAGAACCATACTTTCTTTTAAAGAAGCCTAAACTATAGACCCATTTGTACTCCAAATACAATGAATAATTAAGTATACGGATAGAAATATGTACATAATTTTTACTTTCAGAATACATGACTTTTTAATATGTATTTTAATAAAACATTTCATTATAATATTTTTATACTCTAAGTGAAGCCCTCTTCTAAAACTGACTTTTTTTTTTCCCTTCAAATATGCAACCTATATAACTTGAAGTAATATTTAGGAGAAAGAAACAAACTTTTATTCCATCAAGATTTTGATGTTTAAGTGTATTCTCCAATTAGCTATTGGAAATACTGTAAGTTCATTACTTCTAAGTTAATTGCATTTCACAGACCAAAGCAGATCAGCTTTCTTTCATAAGCTGTTACTGGATCTTCATACCTTTTGTGGGCTACATTTAGGGACAGTGCATTGTATATTCTATGCTAACATATCTCAAATTTTAATGTGTACAAGAATCACTTGGAAATCTTGGTAAAATGCAGATTTTGCATTATTATAGGAGGGGTGGTTAAGAACTAAGTAAAGAAGAAATAGGAGATGGAGGAGTTTGTCTATTTAAGTGGCTTAAAAATAGAAGCTGATTATTTGCTTTTATAATATTGTTTTCTCTGTCACCAGTCTGATTCTGTGATATCATCTACACAGCTAAATAACTCACTCAGGATTTGAGAGGAACAATTTATATTTTAGCAATTCAAACACGTTTTCGTATTTAATTCTCTAAAATCACAATTAGTCTTAAATTTATGGCACTTTGTAATTTGATTGGCAGAATTTCTTTTTCAGCTTTCTCTTTTATTTTATATAAATCATGATTTGTGCCTCTTATAATCTGTGGGATCCTAGATTTCAAAGGCATGGCTCCTGATTACTGCATCCTGTATGTAACTGATCATCTACTTTGCAAAGCACAGCTTGGGCCCCATTAGCTTGCAGTAGTAGTTGATGCTGTGGATTCTGCTGCTGGCAGTTAGCCAAGCAGGACTAAAACCATGCAAGGGACAAAATGGCGAGAGAACAGAGATCTCATTTAGTATTCTGCATGGATTTTCCTTTTGGAGCTATGGGGAACAATCTTGGACTTGCAAATCAAAAGGGTTTTTCTTTTGCTGTTCCTCTTGAGACTGCTCCAAATGCAATTTATACCCTACAGAGAAAAGAATCAATGGCCAACATTTCTCCCTGGAAATGGGTGGTGGTTATTCCTCTTCTGAACATACACTTGACCAAAATTTAAAGACATTTTTGGACTCCCATAAAAAGGGCCTCTCTTCACCTGAAAAGACATTTCTCCAAAGAGGGTGTAAAGATAGCCAACAGACATATGAAAAGATGCTCAAGGTCACTACTAACCATCAGAGAAATGTAAATTAAAACCAGAATGAGATGTCGCCTCACACCTGTCAGAATGGCTACCATCAATAAGTCAAAAAACAAGTGTTGGTGAAGATGTGGAGAAAAGGGAACCCTCATGCACTGTCGGGATAGCAAATTGGTGCAGCCACTATGGAAAACAGTTTGGAGGTTCCTCAAAAAGTGAAAAATAGAACTAGCTTATGACTTAGCAATTCCACTTCTGGGTATTCAAAGAAATTCAGAACACTAATTCAAAAAGATATATACACCCCTATGTTCACTGCAGCACTATTTACAATAGCTGAGATATAGAAGCAACCTAAATGTCCATCAAGAGATGATTATATAAAGAAGAGGTGGTACATATATACAATGGAATATTACTCAGCCATAAAAAAATTGTACCTTTGCAATGACATGGATAGACCTAGAGGATAGTAAGTGAAATAAGTCAGAGAAAGACAAATATCATATACTCTCACTTATATGTAGAATCTAAAAGAGAAAATAATAACAAAACAGAATCAGACTCAGATACAGAGAATAAACTGATGGTTGCTAGATTCGAGGGGGTTGGGGGGCTGAGTGAAAAAGGCAAAGGGATTTACAAGGACAAACTAGTAGTTACAAAACAGTCACAAGGATGTGAAGTACAGCACAGGGATTATAGTCAATAATATTGTAATAACTGTGTATAGTGCCAGGTGGGTGCTAGACTAATCGGGAGTCACTTCATAAATTATAAAAATGTCTAACCACTATGCCATATGCCTGTAGCTAATATAAAATAATATAGAATGTCAACTCTAATTGAAAAATAAAAAAAAAATAATAAAAAGTAAAAAGTTAAAAAAGCCTGTTAGGCTGAGTTATGGACCAATGACAATGTGGGTTCTTTCCCTCCATGAGCTAGTAAAGGTACAAGAGAAAGAAGTTTGCAAATCTTTATTTTCTTTACAAAAACTAATACAAAAGAAACAAAGAAACATTTAAAACCCTATAGATAGTGTCAGATAGTTTTCTAAACCTAACGTTAATCATTTTAGAAAAGGTTTATTTTTCTTAAATCATACGTCATTTTTATCTGTTTGTTGAGGATATCTACACACTATGAGTAATTACCCCCACTCTACCCTCCATTCTTATGCAAACTATTGGTGATGTTTTAGCCTTTTTATTTTTCTTATGTCAGTGAAAGACATAAACCTTTAAGGACAAATTGCATGTTCTTTCGCTCCCAGAGCACATATAAATAGATATTCCAAATTAGCTGTTTCCTGAGAAGGGTAAAGTAGGTTTTTATTAATCTGTTGTTTTTAGGCTCTATCTGAATGTCTGTCATTATTGGTCTTAATATTTCAGCTCATTCTAAATTAAGATGAACTAATAGCATAGTATTACTGGCACACCAAAAGTGACATTGTGATTTAGGGAGATAAAAAATGTTGGAATAAGCTAGAATCCTATATTACTCAAAGTAAAAGAACAATGGCCTTATATTTTAAAATGACCTCTTAATAAGAAGGGAAAGTAATCAATAATTCAGGCAAACTAGTGAACCTCAGGGTCTATTTAAAATTGATTTAAAGCAATCTGAGTCTACAATGAAAATTAAGAGATTCATTTTTCAGATTTTTTTCACTAAGTAGGGTTTCACATATAAGTTATTGTATTAATCCTTTCTCTTACCCTATTATTCATATTAGTCTCTTAAATTTATTCTTTTTCTCTCCTCTGGGTGAAAAATGATTGCCCATGAACATCAATTGCTAAAATATTTGGAACTCCAGTGGTATTTCTGAAACATAATTTCCAGTTTTGTACAACTATGGAGGAATATAAATGAGTAATGCTTTTGTGTTTTTCCTTGCTTGACTCTATAATCAGCTTAATTAAGATCCTGCTAGTGCTAATTGAGAAACTATCACTCATTTCTTCAAATTTCCCTAACATAGGCCTCTATTAAGTTATTAGCAAGTACACTAGTACCTGGAATGGTATCTCAGACTAGATGTTGTATTTGAAGGATATTTCTTTAAAATTAAAAAAAATATTCAAAATGTCTTCAAGACTTATTATTTTACTATGGTTTAAGGATAAGACATATAAGGACTAAGTGTATGTGAGTGCATGTGTTTGTGTAGCTATTCTTATATTTATTACTTGGATCCAGCTGTGATAGGACTAGACAATAAGAAGAGTTCCAACATAATATATATTTTTCTTTTCATATCTTGCTTTTGAAGTCACAATAGGAAAGTTTTCAGATTCATAAGGACCTCTGGCTTATAAAGAGTAGCTGATAGAGGAAACTACCTTTTCTCTTCACGTCATCAGGATTTTCTAGAGTGCTTAGTGAGTTAAGCTTACAGAATTTTCTGCTAAATACTAACAGTAAGAGCCTGCTCCTGTTGTTATTCCTATACTGTTCTCTTGTATTTCTTCCTGTTGTCCACCCATCCTACTACAGAAGAATACCAAAGATAGTGGCCAGAAGGCTATAAGAAATAAATCTGTGTTTCACTCATAAGCGCATGTCATGGATGAGTTTGTTCACAAGTTTATTTGCTTAACAAACATTTGGACCATCTCAGATTGGTTAAAAAGTCTGTTTTTTTTTTTATCACTTCTAATTACTTTTAAAATATATTTATGGCTTTGCTTTTCCTACATTTGATCAGTTTGTTTCTCCTCTAAATGGATCTTATTCTTTTTTGATAGCAGTAGATAGGAAAAAAGAATGTGGAAGCTATTCTGCTATGTCCCATAATGATTTGTTCCTCAATTCTTATAACTGTCTTGAAATTTATATTCTAACATGTTAAGGAGTCTACCTCCTTGTCCTTCATGAATGTGATTAGTTTTGGCAAAATGCAAAAAGTGGCAAATTTTTTATTAAGTCAATTATGTCACTAATACTCTTTTTTAAATGTTGAAATATTACCCTGTGATTAAAAATTTATAAATTCATAACTGCGGAGAATAGCTGTGATCTGAAAAATGTTTTATTGATACAAGTAAATACACATACACATGGAATTATCATGTGACAAACCAGACAATCTCAGAGAAATGTGGAGCAATGAGACTTCTAGGGGTTTCCATCTAGATGTGAGTAAATTTTTGTAGCCTCCATTTACAAGTATGAAGATCAAGGATTCCTTGCTCTTAAGATTCAATTCCCAGCACTGTCCCTTGTGTGGAATACGTCTTTAATTTTCATTAAATATTTCTATGAATTGATTTATAATATCCTCACCTTTTTCTTCTTCCACAGCATCCCTCTCATGAGATATTATGTCTCCTGCAGTATAGTGCACTTGGGATCTTTTCCAAATCACAGACATTTTTAGTCCTATGTGAAGGACTCTTATTACAAATTGTCAAATGTTGAGTTAAGTTAAAAATATACAAGTATATATTCACAAATTGCCCACTTAAAATGGTACAGTTTCAAATTTAAATAGATTATCAGGCAGTCCGTTTACTCAGTGGTCTTTAATGCTGGATCATTTTACTTCTACCAACTCCCAACTGTGTTCCTTATACCTTTATTTTCTCTACTTCTTCCTCTTTTTCACACACACACATACACACAGTCTCCCTATTTCCTAGAAAAGAATAGGTGTTCAGGTATTTTCTTATGTATGATCAGGTTTATATTACCACTGACTAAAAATTGAACTGTTGTTAGCCCAGTCGTTTCATTCAATGACTTTACTCATGCCATAGGTTTTGGTCTACATACTTAAACTTTAATTGGACTTTCCCTCAATTTTTAGCATATCCAATTTCTTATTTAGTTTTTATGAATTGATGAGCACATTGTGCCTAGCAAAGTGCCTAAAATAAAATATAGCAGAGCTTCTATAATGGCATCTTATTTTATCTTTCATCCCACCCTTCTCTCTTTTCTTGTTTTTAATGCTTAGTTTTTCAGCTCTTGATCATTTTGTCCTATGTTTTGCTCAGTTCTCTTACTTTGTCATCATAGGCTCTCTAACGGATACACTTCCCCTCACTACACACACACACTCACATTCTGGGAATTGGTTTAATTCAGTAAATGAGATCATTTAAAAAAATAAATCAATCATGTGGAACTACCAATTCATAAAAGCATAAAAAATATTACAGATCTATAATATACAGGTTTATATATTATACATAGGATTATATATCATTATAAAACCTGACAGCTTACTATGATATCAATTCTCTGGATCAAATTATTTCTTCTTCCTCTTTTTCCTCCTTCCCCTTTCTTCCACCCTTCCTCTTCCTTCTTCTTCTTTTCCCTCTTTCTCTGTCTCTTATTTTCTCTTCTTCTTCCTCCTCCATGTATGTTTTACATCTTTTTGAAATAATGAAATATTTTCTGCTTTTCTATGATTATAGAAATTTTCTAGATATAAAATATATATCCATCCAAGATTATAGGTTCTTTCTTGGTAGGAAAAATGTTTGGCCTTTCTTAAATGATTCAGACTCCAACAGGTGTTTGCTGAGCTAGGCACCTTATTTATAGTGATATTCTTTTGCTACCACAAATACATTAATCAGGCTGCATCCTGTTTTTGTAACCTGTGACTCTCTCTGCTCATCTTTGTCCATTCGATCTTAGTTACAGGATGCTCTGATTCAGTTTACATTTCCTTTATTATGCCTCACTATTCTTGGTATAGCTCCTATTTTTCCTACAACTATATATATATATTTTTTCTCACAGTGCCTTGTACCCACCATTGCTTAGTTATCTAGATTGAGAAAAATGCATGTGTATTGTGGCAGAGACTAGCAGGTTCACCAATACTCATATCCTTTTCTGAATTTTCCATCTCTCCTTGCAGTTAGGTCAGCCATATGATCCATTTCATTCAATAGAATGTGAGTGGAACCGACGTGTGGTCATGTGACTTGAAGCAGAGAGAAGATAGAGGCACATAGATCCCAAGGAAAGCTACCCAACCCACATTAGACTGCTTGAGTAAGATATAAGCTTTTATTTTGTTAAGCCATTGGGATACGGGGATTGCTATAGTGGCTACTGTTAATAACCTTGATAACCACATCTCTAAATTATTAAAAAACATAATTAAGAGAAGAAATGGCAAAGAACTTCTATAATTATAAATACTTCCTTTATATGTTAAAACTGTTATAAAATGTTTCCTATTTTATTTATCTTTTTTATCACTACTATTATGAAACACTTCAAAGTATTTTTTTCTTCTTATGATGCTGATTCTTGGACTTTCAAGATTTAACTTGAAATAACTGTAATTATGATTCACTTTTGGATATGCAAATTGGTATAGCTTGATCATTGGAAGTCTCTTTAAGTTTGATCCTTTGTACTTTGAGCAAAACCGTCAAACATTTCTTCAAGTAATCTTATTATTTGGCAATGGTAAGTTACTTCTCTGTTCAGTTTTTCTTAGGCCTAGGATGTGTAATCAGCCATTCATTAAGAAACACATTTCTTCTCATGGAGAAGAATTTGAGATGTCAGATTCTGAGCTATAGGGATGTCTATCAGATTGTTTTCAGTAAGTGTTAGAGCTGAACAGTGTGGCATCAGATTTTAAAATGATTGTTCCAATAATACAAAAACTAACTTTTCTAGAGCATACCTAAATGATTCCTATGCTTTATATAAACTGTCATTCACTTCCTTCTCTTTGTGAGTCTTATATATTTCATCCATAGCCATTTTGTCATTACTCTATTGACAGACTAGTTTATTTAATAGTCTGAATATTTTAGGAATGTCTAATTCTCATCATATTCTATTCTGAAAAAGTCCTGTGCTTCTTAAGCATCTCCTTTCAAAAGTCCACAACCCTCTTACCCCAAAAGGTTTCTTCTAAAGAAATAGTTGATCAAAGATTTTCTATGTCTTACTATTCTGATCAAGAATGCCCCACAGAAAAGGATTCAGTATGTCTAGGGAAATAAACTAATCTGGTATAAGTATTATTTGTTGAATTAAGACATACAGTCTGACAAATACATTTATATGTATTTTTAAATGTACATACATAAAAAAAAATAATCTTACCAAGTGGTCTAAATATATCATACTACATTAAAGAGTTGGTTTTACTGGAAAGAATATATAAAATAGAAATACCCAGAAACACTAACATTTTTTAATGTCTGTAGAACAGAGAAGAAAAAAAGAGCAGAAAAAATCTCTAATTCATTCAGAGTTTTGATAGTAATAAAGATAATTATTGATTATTTAATGGATTTTTGCTCAATTAAGGGAAGAGGCATAGCATGAATGGTTAAAAGTACTACATGGAGTTGAGAAGTAAGTTTTTTGAGGGGATTAAATTGGACACAAATATTTTCAAACACTCCAACAATGATTAATATCCATTACAGATAAGATGATTAAAGTTTTGCTCAGGGAAGTAGAATACCACTTAATGAATTATGTGTGAAGTATTAAATCTCTAAGATTATGGTAAAGAGGCAGTGGTCACAATAATGTGTTTCTTTTACTTTGTTTTTAAAGCAATATATCAATAATTTTTTAGGTCTCTGCATGGATAAAATTAAAAAAAAAATAGCTCCTAAATAGGAAAATTACATGAGCTGCAAAAAGTATAATCAGTATAAAGCATTTTATAAAAAGTCTGTCTAGCATTGGATGGGTTGAGGGGATGAGAGACAAATAAAAATGCCATAAAGCTTTGTTTTTAACATTAAGCAAAATTGTCATGGATATGGTATCCTCATATTGAGAAGAAGCAATCCTCTCTTTCTTGGTAGTTAGCCAAGGCACAGATAAGCGCTGGAACCACACTGGTCATTTCTTATCCTCTCATCCCTGAGTGATTTCCAGTAAGTTATAAATCTGATGGGAATGCTAATTCCTTACATTCAGACTCCAGAAGATTCTTTTATAAAGAACTCTGTCATCTGTAAAATCAAAGGACAAACAGGATCTAACAAGTCTGGGACAGAATTACATTTGATATTATAAGGGAGAATCATACATGCATACAAAAATGCAATCACATTGACAATTACAATTAACTTTAATATAGAAGAAATTACTGTAAATAAATCTTATTACCTTCATGATGGCAATATCTCATATACTATTTTTCCCGTAGAGTCATATAAAAGCTCTTTTAGAAAATCGTAATGCTAATATAGTCTGCAGTTTCATTATAATTTGAGGCCGAAGGTCTCAATATCATTTTCAAATTAATTAAATAAGCCTTGGCAACACTAACAAAATATTATGAGAATCCATAAAAGGCCATTTTCCATAAGCAAATTTATTCTCTATAATGAAATTATTCAAACCATGTTTAAAATGTATATGTATCTTTCCAAAATAAGAATTATTTATCTTTGGGAAGCAAATCTAGGTCGGATCTCAACCTATCACTCATTACATCTGCTATGCAACTACAGATACAATATTCTAACAGGGAATTTTTAACAACTGAGCTTTTCAAAATCATTTTCTGTACACCTTAGTTTTATAATTGATATTGTTAGAGAACATTGGAAATGCACATTAAATGAATATAAAAAAAAATCTAATGTGGAAACAAAGTGAGTTGTATCAGGAACTCAGAATTCCTACCACTGTATCAGGAACTCAAAATTCCTACTGGAAAACTATTTTCTCTAAATTCTTAGAAGGAGAATCATTTCTCTTTCAAAATGTAACATAAGATAGATCATCTTTGATGAGGACATATGTTTTACTTGAACCATTTGCAAAATTATTTTTTAAGGTAATATTTATCTCTTGTCTTACTGTATGGCTCACTCTTGGCCCCAGCACCCAAGAACTCATTGCTTTTATAAATCTTCCTGGCTGTACAGTCCAGAATTCTCTGTCCCAGTTCAGTACCTGATTTTCCACACACCCCAATGCCATTCTTTTGACTTATCCCTCTGTGGGCTGATACTGGCTGGATATTAAAAATGATTCTACTTGTACTTATATTAATGTGCTACCTTATAGCTTTTAAAGTGTTTTCGAATGTATCATTCTACTTCATTTTCATGATAGTTCCAAGTTAAAAACTCAGGAGTGTTATCCATATTGCACTGAGTCTTTAAAAATTAAATAAGTGTCCAAGTTCATTTGGTTAGGTTAACATAGGTTGTGCAGCTAGAATTAAAACACAGTTACCCCTCCTAATCGAGAGCACGTCACATGATTTATAATTATGAATGCTTAGAAAGTTTAACTGTACAAGCAGCTTAAGGGGAACTATTAAAATGTAAATCTTTCTCGTGGAAGCTCATTGATTTTCCCATTATTCAAATGAACGTTCATTTATTGAAAATCTACTTTCTTATATATTCTGCTTATTTGCTCAGAATCCAAAGAAGCGTTTAAAAAAATCTTTCCCTTTGGAGCTCACAATTTGGTAGGAGAGAAATGTGTAATACAGTAGGAGGGATTTTATGAGGAAACTAGGTACGTAGGGCTTTAAGAACATGAGAGAGAGACTAGACAAGGGAAGTACCAAGAGATCAAGCTTAACAATAAATTGGTATCATGTCCTAAATAATGAGTAGGCGTTTGAGAGTCGGTCAAGATGGTGGGGTAGGTAAACGCAGTGCTTGCCTCCTCCCATGTCACCATAACTGAGGATGTAAAGAGGCCACATTGAGACCAATAGGGGGGCAGAGACGTGAAACAGGTTGGCTCCGCACGCATGCATGGTGGTTGAACATCTGGAGGGATATCTTGGCTGCAGAGTTCCCACTGAAGGAGCAAGGAGCCCCAGCCTCGTGCTGGGCTCCCTAGCCCAGGATTCCAGTGCTAGGAAAAGGAGTCCCCACAAAATCTGTAAAAATCAGTGGGGATTCCAGCCATTCAGGGTGAAATGGAAGGAACCTGGAAACCCAGATGATGCCCTTAAAGGGCTCTTGCACAGACTCATTCACTCACAGACATTCACTTTGGGCTCTGGTGGAGGGTCAGTAGCTCAGGAGTGTAAGAGATATACAGAGTAATACTGAGTTGTGTTGTTTCAGGGCGAGAGCTGGAGGGACAGCCACCATTGTCCCTTTCTCAGGTCCTCTTCCTGTGCAGTCTACATGCAGGCACCATCTTGCCTATGTTGAACCCTTGCCCCACATGGCCAATTCTGAATCTGCATTGGCTTGTTGAGAGTGGCTCTCTCCACCCCAGTGACTCCCTGAGACGCCACCCAACTCACAAACTGCCTATGGAAAACTTGTTGCGTGCCAAGTCCCACCCTGTGCTCTAGGCAGGGGGTACATTGACAGCAATCAACAGTCTTGGCTGGCACACCTCGGGAGAAACTTTTGGTGGTGAGCAACCAGTGCTAGCCCGAGCTGCAGTATCTCTTGAACAAACCTCAAGGGTCTGCAGTCATGAGATAGGCAGTGGCTGGCCTCAGTGTGATCTGAGACTTTTGCAAGTGGCCACAGTGTGATCTGAGACTTTTGCAAGTGGCCACTGATACCAAATCTTAATCTTCATCGGTTTGTGAAATCTGCCCACTTTACCCTGGTGACTCCCTGGGTCCCTGCCTCACCCAACTCATATACCACCAAAAGCCTCTTTCAGGTGCTGAGCCTTATGGGCAGCTGGCAAGAAGCCTTAGGCCTTGAGGTGTCCTAGACCTTTTGCTAAGCTACTCCAGGCCTGGCATTGGTGGCAGCTGGACTCAGTTTGTAGTATGGTCTTTCCTATGCACCAACAGGTCCAGCACAGGTAGCAGCCACTCGCGAATTGCTTTGTAGCTTCTACCAGGTAACCCCAGGGGCTCACAGGCAGTGGCTGACCTTGGCCTGCATGGGAGCCCTCCCAAGGGGCCACAGAACCAACGTACCCGGAGGGTGGCATCAGACCACTACAGAGCACCACCTGATTAGCCACACAAGTGGCATAAACAAAGGATGGTCCCAATAGGTCCACAAGCCTGCTGGGGCGAATCCCACTCCATGAGGTCAGCCTCCATAAAGCAGTTCATATCCTGTAGGCATAGCCATCCTCACTGCCAGCAAGCCTGAGAGTCAGTCTCATCCACTGACCTGCTAATAGCAATCAAGGCTTAACTACAACAGGAGAGCACACACAACTCACACAAGAAATACTCCTGGAGTTCCCAGCACAAGTGATCAAGGAGACTGCTCCACTGGGCCACGTAGGGCGCCTACTACATAAAGCCACCTGAACAAGATTGGAAGATGAAACAAATCTACCTAATACATAGAAGCACAGAGAGGCAACTAAAAAGAGAGAAAAAAAAAATGTTGCACATGAAGCAACGGGAGAAAACTCTAGAAAAAGAACTAAACGAAATGGAGGCAAGCAACCTACCAGATACAGAGTTCAAAACACTGGTTATGCTACCATCTACACAACCTTAGAAAAAGAAAAAGACCTCCAACATTCCAAATTGCTTTCTCTCCTAGGAAACTTTTAAACACAGAAAGATTGCATTTATGTTTTACTTGAATAAAAAGTATAATATCCAGATTCCAGATCAAAAACTGGTGCTAAGGGAGAAAGAGGGGTATCAGATGTTGGAGCCCTACAGCCACCTCCCACTTTGCCTCAGCTCCCAGGAATAAGGATGGCTGCTGCATTATTAGAAGACAATTGCATCGGTTTTGTGGGAATAAACTTTATTGACAATACACTTTACTTTGTAATTGAAAGTGATGAAAACCTGGGAACAGATTACTTTGGCAAGCTTGAACCTCGATTCTCAATCATATGAAATCTGAACAACCAATTTCTCTTCATTTACGAGGAAAACCAAGCTGTGTTTAAAGATATGGCTGATTCTGACTGTATAGATAATGCATCCCAGACCAAATTTATATGTATGTATAAAGATAGCCTCACTAGAGGTCTGGCAGTAGCCATTTGTATGAAGTGTAATAAAATTTTTACTCTCTCGTAAGAACAAAATTATTCCTTTAAGGAAATTAATCCTCTTAATAATATCAATGATGAAGGAAATTACATCATATTTTTAAAAGAAGTGTTCTAGAACATGTGTATATAATTTGAGTCTTCACTCTACAAAGGATACTATCTTTATAAATGTTGCTTGTAAAAAAGAATGACATTTTCAAATTCATTTTGAAAGAAAAGAACAAATATGGGGATAAATCTGTAATGTTCACTATTCACAACAGGCACTAGATATTAAAATTGCATAGTTTGAAATGAAAAAACCAAAACACTGGCTATAAGAATGCTCAATGAACTTAGGAGAAGAATAGAGGGTATCAGTGAGGACTTCAACATAGAGATAGTAAGCATAAAAAAGGACACAGAAACCATAAAAAAGAACTAGTCAGAAATAAAGAATACAATAACGAAGACTACACTAGAAGAAATCAACAATAGCTTAGATGAAGCAGAGGATTGAATTAGCAATTTGAAAGACAAGGTAGCAAAAAACACCCAATCAGAACAGCAGAAAGGAAAAAGAATCAAAAAAATGAGGGAAGTTTAAGAGACCTCTGGGACAATATCAAACATACCAACATTTGCATTATAGGGGTATTAGAAAAAGAAGAGAGAGAGCAAGGTACTGAGAAACTATTTGAAGAAATAATGACAGAAAATTTCCCTAACCTGGTGAAGAAAACAGACATACAAGTCCAAGAAGCACAAAGAATCCCATCCCAAACAAGAGAAACCCAAATGGCCCAAGCCAAAACAAATCGTAATTAAAATGCCAAAGGTTAAAGACAAAGAATCCTAAAAGTAGCAAGAGAAAAGGCAGCTAGTTACTTACAAGGATTCTCTCATAAGAATGTCAGCTAATTTCTCAACAGAGGAATTGGCATAAAATATTCAAAGTGATGAAAAGTAAGGAACTACAACCAAGACGACTCTACTCAGCAAGGCTATCAATTAAAATTGAAGGTGAGATAAGGAGCTTCCCAGACAGGAAAAAGCTAAAGGAATTCATCACCAACAAGCCAGTATTACAAGAAATGTTAAGAAGAAGGGGGAAAAAGCAAATAAAAATATAAATTATAAAATGGCAATAACTATATACCAATCAATAATTACTTTAAATGTAAATGGATTAAATGTTTCAATCAAAAGATATAGGATAGCTAAATGGATAAGTAAACAGGACCCATACATGTGCTGTCTACAAGAGACGCACTTCAAATCAAGACGCAAACTGAAAGTAAAAAGATGAAAAATGACATTTCACTCAAATGGAAATGAAAAATTAGGGGAGTAATACTTAGACAAAATAGACTTTAAAACAAAGACTATAATAAAAGACAAAGAAGGATGTTATGTAATGATAAAGGGATCAATTCAACAAGAGGATAGAACTGTAGTAAACATATATGCACCTGACAAAGGAGCACCTACATATGTAAAACAAATATTGACATACAGATGGCCAATAGACATATGAAAAGATGCTCAAGGTCACTAATCATCAGAGAAATGCATATTAAAACCACAATGAGATACCACCACACACCCATCAGAATGGCTACCATCAATAAAACACAAGTGTTGGCGAATATGTGGAGAAAAGGGAACTCCTGTACACTGTTGGTGGGATTGCAAATTGGTGCAGCCACTATAGAAAACAGTTCGTAGATTCTGCAAAAATTTAAAAATAGAACTAGCTAAATGACCCAACAATTGCACTTCCGGCTATTCAAAGAAAACCAGAACACTAATTTGAAAAGATCTATGCACTCCTATGTTCACAGCAGTGCTATTAACAGTAGTCAAGGTATGGAAGCAACCTAAGTGCCCATCAATAGATGATTGACAAAGAAGAGATGGTATACATATACAATGAAATATTACTCGGTCATAAAAAAAATAAAATCTTACCATTTGCAATGACATGCATAGACCTAGAGGATAACATACTAAGTGAAATAAGTCAGACAGAGAAAGACAAATACAGTATGATTTCATTTATATGTGGAATCTAAGGAACAAAATAAACAAAAGAAATGAAAACAGACTCATAGATCCAGAGAACAAACTGGTGATTACTAGATGAGAGGGTGGGTTGAGGGGCTAGGCAAAAATGGTGAAGGGATTAAAAGTGCAAATCAGTAGTTACAAAATAGTCACAGGGATGTGGAGTACAGCATAGGAAATATAGTCAATAATATTGTAACAACTACATATAGTCCAGGTGGGTACTAGAGAAAATGGGGATATTACTTTGTAAATTATATAAATGTCTAGCTATTGTGCTGTGTACCCGAAACTAATATAATGTTTTTAAAATAAGTAGAAGTTTGAGAAGTAGAGAAGAACAAAGATATTTCAGATATAGAAATTGAATTTTAAAGGCATGAGGAGTTGAAAGTGTTAGTCATGTTTATCTAATAGCAAGTTTGGGATAATATCCGTGTAGGTGGAAAATAAATGGAAAGAGAGAAGAAGACCTGGGGACAGTTTTGAAACTATTTGTCATGTTAGAGCAATTGTAAAGCATTGTGTGGAAAAGTTTTTAAAGAAAGGAGGCTTGTGATTCAATATGTGTTAGGAGAGTCACTTTTGTAACAGAGTGGATGAATAGCTAGAGCAGGCCAGACTGGATGATGGAAAACCAAGGCAGGAAAAAAGAGAAGGTGGAGGAGAATATTTTCTACAGGAAACTATTCTGGGTTCCTACTTGAGATGCTTGCCTTTCGCTTCTAAAAGGTTTTCACACGTGTGTGGTGTGTGTGTACACATACATATATACGTGTGTATATACATACACGAAAACTATATATTGTTTTGCAGTTTGATCACTTTCTGCAGGGGAACAGAATACGCCACCCCAGAATGTGTCACTTTGGCATGTTATTTTGAACTGAAGATGATCAGAGCCCAGCAGACTCAGGAAGAGCTTTTTACCTCCCCCTTAACTGCCTAAAACAGTTTAGATAGGGATCCTGTACCAGGAAGAATGCTGTTATCAAAAATAACTTTTTATATCTGAAAAACTTATCTGCATGGCATAGCAAACATTTGCTTACCAAACATCTGTTTTTCTCAGCTTCCTGTGAACTATCTCCCTCCCCCTTGAGACCCCAGATACCTACCATCTTCTCCTTAGCTCAGGAAGGTATATAAACCTCAATTACCTGACTGCCAGGAAATCTCATATTTTTATGGAGCTCCCATTCATATAAAATTTGTTTTTCTCCTGTTTATGTCTTTTGTCAATTTAATTATTAGACCAGCCAGAGAACCCAGAAGAGGGGAAAAGTTTTCCCTTCCCCCTATAGTTTCTTCTCAATATTTTCTATTATTTTTCTATTTAGGACATGTTTTATCCAGGTAGTCAACTCAGCCTTTAGGAATTAGTGCTTTAATACTATTTTATTGGTTTTAGTGATGATTTTAAGCAAGTTAATAATGCGAATGAAGAAAGTTTAGACCTTACTATGGAAACCCTTCTCTTACTGTGGGAATGATTGTTTTTTTTTTTTCAAGAGAGTTAGTATGGCATTGAGTCAGACTGCCTGATCTGTAACTCTCTTACTAACTGCACAATTAGAAAGTTATGTACTTTCTTCTATTTTTATGTTTTAAAAATGAGCTTAACCTCTCTCACAGAGTTGTGGGATTAAATTAATAAAGGAAAAACTGTATTTCTTTTCTTTTCTTTTTTTTTTTTTTTTTTACTTACAATAACATTTCTAATACCAAATGTGTGGGTTTTTCTCATTAAAAAGTTTTTCGGTTCTTTGTGAACACAAACTGGGTATCCTACAATACAATTCAGCTCTAAGTCTGCCTGGAGTAAGCACAGACTGCACAGGTTAAGGGCTCAGTCCTACAAATCTGGATCTCCCTATTTCAGATGCCAATCTCAAGTCCCAGGTTGTAGTGGTTATAAATTGGGGGTTGCCATGACCACTTCCATGGGTTCAATAATTTACTAGATGGCTCACAGAACTCAGGAAAACAGCTTACTTACTAAATTACTAGTTTATTACAAAGGATATATTTCAGGAACTGCCAAATGGAACAGATACAGAGAGCGAGGTGTGGGGAAGGGATGCGAGCTTCTGTGCCCTCTCCAGAGGCACCACCCGCTCAGCACCTGCATGTATTTTCCAACTGGAAGCTACTTGAACCCATTCAATTAGAGTTTTTTATGAAGGCTTCATGATATAGATATGATCAATTAATAACTCAGTCTCTTTCTGGAGATCAGGGCAGGGGGCTGAAAGTTCAAACCCTCTAATTATGTGGTTGGTTCGCCTGGCAACTAGCCCCCCAGGCTTAGGCGCTTTCAGAAGCCATCTAATTTAACATAAACTCAGGTATGGTTGAAAGAATCTATTAAGAATAACAAAAAAAGATGCTTCTTTCACCCTTAACTCTGGATAGAGCTAGTTTAGAAATATGGGACAAAAACCAAGTATTATAACAAAAGAAACTCCTTTAGCTTTTGTCACTTAGGAAATTACGTACTTTTTAGGAGCTCTGGCCAGGAGCTGGGATGAAGACCAAATACATATATTTCTTATTATCATAATGAACATTATTTTAAAAAGATTTAGAACGATGGCAAATTGTAAAGGTTAGCCAGGACCTCCACCATCACCTCACCACCACCATCATCATATTGTGGGGAAAAAAAGTTTGCTTCCAAAGAGTTCAGAGGACATTTAAGACAAAAACAAAACAAAATAAAAATTTATTGCATCAAGTTTCTCATTCATTTTGCAAGAGAACTTCCAAACCACAGAAGGCTGACCCTACTGAAATAATCATTCTATATATTATGTAATCCTTTGGCCAGGAAATTAATTATAAAATATGTTTTAAAGTATATATTATTAGTTCAGTCTGTACTATACAGGATGTTCTTTATTCTTCTCGTGACACAAATGTTTGCTATGTTTTTCTCAGAAAAGTATACGTTTAAAAATATTTTATATTTTTATGATTTCCAAACTTATCTCCTAAGTACTTATATATCAACAGAGCCAGTGTTCTCTTTTTATATCAGTGGAAACAATTAATTAGTAGAATAAGTATACTTTCCACAATTGCCATTTTTCTTGATTTTTCAACAATGGGTCTCCTATCTCTGCCAATCTTTGCTTTCTTTATCCTTCTTTATGCTACCCTAAATCTGCTTCATCTCTTGACCCTCTGTCTTTTCTCTGTATGTTCTTTCCATTAGAGATTTCAATCACTATTATGGCATCAATTAAAATTTCTTATTTGTAAGATTTCTAAATACCCATCTGTAACTATGACCTCTGTCTATCCCAAATTCTAATTTCATCACTAATTATCTACTTGAGCAATTTGCAGTCAACTCAATATCAGCATATTTAAACAAACACTCATCATATTTCCCTCACAAACTCTCAGATTTTTTTATTGGTATCTTAACATTCTGAATCCTTTAGATTCATAACTGTGGGAGGCAATGTGGTATCCTATTTCAGAGAAGGTTCTATCTTTGATAGCTTAATGGCCTTTGGTGACTTTTTAAAGCCTTAGTAACCTTGTTTATAAAAGGAATTTTCTATGAGAATCAAGATACTTAGCTCAGTGTCTGGCAAAAACCTCATTAAATTTTAGCTGCCATTATTATTGCTATTCACACAGGATGCCTCTGCATTGTAGTTATACAAAGATCTCTTTGTGC
>NW_011888799.1:10658480-10670430 GCF_000151845.1 Pteropus vampyrus
GCTTTCAGAAGCCATCTAATTTAACATAAACTCAGGTATGGTTGAAAGAATCTATTAAGAATAACAAAAAAAGATGCTTCTTTCACCCTTAACTCTGGATAGAGCTAGTTTAGAAATATGGGACAAAAACCAAGTATTATAACAAAAGAAACTCCTTAAGCTTTTGTCACTTAGGAAATTACGTACTTTTTAGGAGCTCTGGCCAGGAGCTGGGATGAAGACCAAATACATATATTTCTTATTATCATAATGAACATTATTTTAAAAAGATTTAGAACGATGGCAAATTGTAAAGGTTAGCCAGGACCTCCACCATCACCTCACCACCACCATCATCATATTGTGGGAAAAAAAAGTTTGCTTCCAAAGAGTTCAGAGGACATTTAAGACAAAAACAAAACAAAATAAAAATTTATTGCATCAAGTTTCTCATTCATTTTGCAAGAGAACTTCCAAACCGCAGAAGGCTGATCCTACTGAAATAGTCATTCTATATATTATGTAATCCTTTGGCCAGGAAATTAATTATAAAATATGTTTTAAAGTATATATTATTAGTTCAATCTGTAACTATACAGGATGTTCTTCATTCTTCTTGTGACACAAATGTTTGCTATGTTTTTCTCAGAAAAGTATACGTTTAAAAATATTTTATATTTTTATGATTTCCAAACTTATCTCCTAAGTACTTATATATCAACAGAGCCAGTGTTCTCTTTTTATATCAGTGGAAACAATTAATTAGTAGAATAAGTATACCTTCCACAATTGACATTTTTCTTGATTTTTCAACAATGGGTCTCCTATCTCTGCCAATCTTTGCTTTCTTTATCCTTCTTTATGCTACCCTAAACCTGCTTCATCTCTTGACCCTCTGTCTTTTCTCTGTATGTTCTTTCCATTAGAGATTTCAATCACTATTATGGCATCAATTAAAATTTCTTATTTGTAAGATTTCTAAATACCCATTTGTAACTATGACCTCTGTCTATCCCAAATTCTAATTTCATCACTAATTATCTACTTGAGCAATTTGCAGTCAACTCAATATCAGCATATTTAAACAGACACTCATCATATTTCCCTCACAAACTCTCAGATTTTTTTATTGGTATCTTAACATTCTGAATCCTTTAGATTCATAACTGTGGGAGGCAATGTGGTATCCTATTTCAGAGAAGGTTCTATCTTTGCTAGCTTAATGGCCTTTGGTGACTTTTTAAAGCCTTAGTAACCTTGTTTATAAAAGGAATTTTCTGTGAGAATCAAGATACTTAGCTCAGTGTCTGGCAAAAACCTCATTAAATTTTAGCTGCCATTATTATTGCTATTCACACAGGATGCCTCTGCATTGTAGTTATACAAAGATCTCTTTGTGCCTTTAATTAATCTTCCTCCATTTGTCTATTTCCTATGTCACCTTGACATTAATTCAAAATACATGTGTCAATCACGGCCTACCTTTGTCTTCTCTGGCTCCCTGTAGTTTCATATTTAGAGACACCACATGCAGAACATATAGAATGTGGCCCACTTATGTTCCAGAGCTGAAGACAATAGGACAAGAATGTTCATTTGCAATCTTATCTCATCCTGAGCCTGCAGTACCCTACAGATGCCATCTCCTAAATCCCTGATTGCTGTCACCATAGCCATACTAGGAGCATGAACCTGTTTTCCTACTCTTATGTGACCAGTCTGCCCGCTTCCTGCTACTCCCACTGGCTGGCCAGTTCCAGAATCCTTTGTGCCCAGGCAACTAGCAAATGTCAATGTTGATACTTATAAATTCCTTTATAACTCAGGTCTACATAGTCTAGTCTTTGGTGTCTCCTTTGTTGTAATTTTCATGTATCTCTCAAAAACTTTAAACCCCACCCCCTCACTATTTCTTTCACCTTTGAATTTAGTACTGCTGCATTTGTCATGGCCTAGATTTTCTATTGTTCTGTTTTCTGATTTTTCTGCTTCAGCTGGATTGATGCTTACTCATTGTTTTCTAACTCTATCTTGTTTGTCCTTTTTCTATATCATAGATCAAATTGCCATCATGGCCTGGAACAGTCACCTCCTTCTCTTTATCTATTTATATACTTTTGGACCCTAATGTCCAGCTCAAGTCTCTCATGAGACTTCATTAATCACTATATCTTATGCGGCTTTTCCTGTCTCTGAAATCACGCTCATTGCTTTGTCTTTCCAGACATCTTGGTATTTTCCCTTTCAGCACATGAATTTTGGAGTATGATTCAACCCTAGCTAAATTTATAAATGCATATGAATTTGATTGAGTGGGTATCATATTGAAATGAAAACAATCGATTAGACAAATAAGAAGATTAAATATAAAAATTGACACTCAAAGATATGTTTTATTTAAAGGATTTTGGTATAAAATCAATATCCTAATCTGAATTCATTTTTAGAACTGTGTGTACGTATATCTATGTTACATACCTATATATCTATGTATAGTGTAACATAAATTTTTATAACATAATAGGCACTTAACTGGTTGCCATGCTAGTAATATAAAAATTATAATGATAATTACGATGATGGGACTGAAAGGAATTAGCAGTAGGGAAAAGTTTCTCTTAATTTTCTATGGTACCTATACAGTTGAAGTTTTTTTTTTTCTCCCCCCTCCATGGTCTATACAATTTATACAAGAGATGGGGACCCAGCCTGGGCCCTGCATCCCCCACAAATATAGAGTTCTCTCCACAAAATGTAGATAATTTAGCCCCCTATAGCAGGAGATAGGGGTAAAGAAAGTAAAAATTGGAAGGTTAAGATCACCCACTCTAGGGGAGCAGAGGACAAGGCTGGATGGGAGAGGGCACGAAGGCACCATTAGCACTGAGAGGGGAAGGGCTACAGGAGGGTGGCCAGAGGCTAGGGGTCCAGGGTCTAGGGGTACCTTAGTGGGGCCTCTGAGGTCAGTGTTTGTGAGGGGAGGGGGGGTTCACTAGTGTCTTTGGTGGGGCTGAAGGCACCACTGGTAGGGATGGGGGTTGTATAGGAGTCTTATAAATAGAAATAGGGTGAGGTGGTTGAGGAGCAGATGTGTTTTATATTCCATATTGACTATTATGACTACAATTTATAATGTTTACTAGGTAAATTATCAGGGCTTTTTATAACCTCACTAACCACTTAAGTATTTTCCCTATCTAGTTTTTGCTTTGATGTTATAGTTTATAAAGTTTCTAAATCAACATATTCTTCATCTTTTAAAAAGTGATACTGTTCTAAGACAATCCCTTTCTGATTCTGCTAATTCTATTGAGACACTGTATTTACAGCAAAAAAGCATCCCTGCCTTTCTGAGTATTTGAATATGATCAAGCCTTTATGATGACTGTCAGGATCATACACTTGCACTCGTTGCTAAGTTCCTTCCCTGAGATTGAAGTCATCTTTTCTAAATGCTGACTGAGCAGACTAGTGAAGGGCTTCTAGTATCTCCTAGACAAGTGTTGGTCCCCAGTTGCAGGTGTTATTAGCATTTTATATGTTGAGAAGACAATGCTCCTCAACAGAAACCCTACCTTGGGTTTGAGACGGTGGGAGGGACATTCAGTCTGTAACATTGTACACAATGTTACTTATGAATTTCTAGGGGCAATACATAGCTACTTGGCGATTCAACAGTTTGGCAGGGCCCAAAAAATGACTAAGATAGAATTTAGCATTTCACAATGGTTATACTAATACTTTTCACTAGTGGTCAGACGTTTGTTATGTTTTAAAATTGGCTTCTTTTCCTCTCACTCTGGTTTGAAACAAACACTGCTTTCCTCGAGAATTCAAGACACTCATTTTTAATTCATTCTGTCCATTTATTCACATAAAGTAGCTGCAATTACGATTTATCTGAGATAAAATGAATCATATCAGCACCATTACTAAGTTTTATTTATACAAAACCTTCATTGCTCAGAAGTGACCACTGTTCAGTGTCATATTTATTTTTTATCTTAAGTTTAGCCAAAGGAAAACAACAATGGATCTAATTCAAATGAATAATTCACACTTTGGATCTGCATCACAGAGAGCTGAATTGAATCAGAAGTGAACAGATGAAAAAGGAGAATTAAGATTTGGATAAAAAACCAAACCTTGTCCTGTGGCTCTGAGAGTCTCCTCTATACAATCTCACTCCTCTTTTTATCCTCAAAGCTATGAAAATTATTTATTTGTTTATTCCAATATGTATGTAAGCTTAATGTCTTTAAAAAAGTCTAATTAAATGGGCTGGTATCTAACTTTTATGTTTTTTTGAATTGGCTAGCTTTCAGTAAAGTGTCTCAGCAGCGTACAACTAACATTTATATCTTGTTTAAATGTGAGTTGTATGTCTGCTATGGGTTGGCTGTAGGTTGTCTGTGGAACTCCTTGGTTCATCCAGGGCTCTTTTCATGTGTCCTCCTATTCTTATCTCAAACTGAAGGAGAAGCCACTATTCAGGACACATTTTGCCCACAGTGTGAGACAAGAGTAGAAAATTCTGAATAAGTCCACATAACTACATGGAGAGCTTGAATTTGGATGCAGTGTTATATCTATTTACTTTCTATCAACCAAAGCCAGTCGCATGGCCACAGCCAGTGAATGATGTGGGTGTGAATGCTTCTCCAATAGGATGCACAGGGAAGACCCGTGGCAACATGTAGGGATGTATGTTCAATCCTATTACAGAGAGGAAGGAACAACTGAGAACAATCACTTATTTCCATTTTAACTGTCCCTTCATCACACTTCCACTCATACTGGATGTGAGTGGCTATATACAATTTTTAGATCTAATGAAAGGGAAGGAGATTTGGGGAAATAGTTTGAGTTTGGTAGAATATATAATTTATGTTCATTTCTGTGACTAGTTAAGATATTTTCAAGGTGTAGAATTAGCTTCTAGGAATACTCCTGTCACCCTCTGTGCTAACTTACCAGGCTTATGACATGAAAGTGGGAGGCCAGGCATATGTACAGCTAAATATATAAGGAAAAAGTCTTATCATGGTGTGTCACACATACCTGAATTTTTATAATGTTGTAGTATTTGTCAGGTTTTATAAATTTGGAAATTATAGGTATTTGTGACCTCATTGCAAGTATAAATTCTGTACCTAATTTTATATTGTAATTTTTATATTCTTTTACTTAATGAGTGCTCACAAAATTGAATAAACTCCAGCCCATAATACTTGCATCCACCTCTAGTAAAGACAAATAATTGACTATAATGAGTTACTGCATTTTTTAAGAAAAAAATATATGGAAATATATTTGAGTTACCTCAATGATAACATATCCTCCATTCCATTGTCAGTTGGCTTTTATCCAAAGGATCAGTTTTCTGATGGTAAATTATAAGGGTGATCTAGATATTAACATGGTGGTTAAGGAAGGCAGGCAAACCTTCAAATGAATTTTGATTTTACTACGTTACAAAATTTTGACCCTGTGCAAACTGCTTAACGTTTTGAAGCTTCAGTTGCTTCCTTTGTAAAATGCAGATAATGGTGCTTATTCCAAAGTGTGATAGAAAAGCTTTAAAGAGGTCATGCATTTAAACCTTAACACAATATTACATTGAGGTGGTGCTCATTGAATGAAATAATAGTAACCTGGAAAACATAAGACTCTCTGAACGAGGCTTTCAATAAACTGTTAAAATAGTCATGTCAGTATACATTTTCTTCTCTTCGGCGCTGTGAAAACTGACATTCTTACTCTGGAGAATGAGGAGCAAAAACAAGCTTTTTTGCACCAGCAGAAACCAACAATAAAGGAGTGAAGCAAGCAAGCCAGCACCAGCTCCAGGATCCCTCCTCTTGCCCCACTTCTTGCTGCTCCCACTCTCCTGAAGTCGTCACTGGGAAGCAAACCCTGGCAGCAGGAGAGGATATCCTGAGGTCTGGCCTGTACTCTGACAATACATTGTTGGCACATTCTAGTGGAAAACATTCCTATTATACCCTGTATTCATGCTGATTAGTGAGCACAGCCAAGTGCAGGGAGCCAAGAGGAAATTCCCTGTTGAGGAAACCTGAGGGGTACAGCGGACAGGTGAGCACAGCAGGAAATGGAGTCATTCGTTGACTCCCCCACCCCCCCCAAAAAAGAAGGAAAATCTGTAGAAAATTCTTCATCTACTTCGGTCTCTTCTCAGGAAAGTAAAATATATGAGAATTTCCATAAGAAATAAGAGGAACAGAAAGAGCACAAAATGAGAAGAATTACATGAATGCATGTCACAAAAATTCTCAAGCTAGTAACAAGGAAAAAATACAATACCTAGTATTTTAGAATTTGTATAAACCCTAGAGTTGGTGAAAATTTACTTCCCAGATAAATTTTAGTATGGAAACTATGTATTCTAGCATTTCCCAAAGTATTTTTCTGAGGACACTATTTTGTTTTATAAGGTAAAAAAATCTTGGGAATTCTGGGTTCTACAAAGGTTAATGGGTTCTCTTTACTCATGTAAATGCCTCTTTAAAATATGCTGATGTGGATCAATATGATACAGTGTTTTATACTTACTTGACCACTAATTTCTTCCAACAGACTTTTTTTTTTAAGAGAATTTTACGAGACTACAGTGAAACAAACTACATTTAGAAAAAATATTTAGTAATGGGTCCTGGACAATTTGAGATGAGAAAAGAACTATATGTTTCTATAAGCTAGCCATACTATTTCTTCTATATTATTCTGGAACTTCAATGGGCTATGTACTAATTAATATTGTCCTCAGTATATAACTCATGGAA
Source organism: Pteropus vampyrus (assembly GCF_000151845.1). Taxonomy (NCBI): domain Eukaryota; kingdom Metazoa; phylum Chordata; class Mammalia; order Chiroptera; family Pteropodidae; genus Pteropus; species Pteropus vampyrus. The sequence continues at coordinate 10,665,263 of NW_011888799.1, forward strand.
GTGTGTTGAAATAATTTCAACTAAATGATCCAGGTTTTCTGTTATTTCCTCTTCCTACTTTAGTTCATATTTCCTTATGGAAATTTTCTTTGTCTAAAAGCATTGACTAAATAGCTATTATATCATTAAGATATTTATATAATGTGTTGCATTTATAATCCACATGAACCACAACTTCCAGTATTCATGCCCTGTAACAGTACCTTCACCATATTTTACCAATAAAATGTAGAAGAAATGATAACATGAAGTTTCAGCCCTAGATATTAAGAAGGCCCAGGAGTTTTTTTGCTTTTTCATTTTCGAAGCCCAGCTTGTAGAACCAGGCATCATGCTATTAAAACGAAACAAAACAAAACAACTTTCAAAACTATCTTGATGGAGAGAGGATGTATGGACAGTCTCTGATGGATGAGAAAACACTAGGAAAGAGACCATATGCAAAAGAAATTAGTTACCCAGTTGACAGCACAAAGTTACCACACATGAAAGAGGCCTTCTTAGACCTGTGTAGGCCATCCATCGACTGAAATGAAGCCACATAGAAGCCATGTTAGATGTTTCCACCCAATCAAAACCATAAATCAAATAAAAAGATCCTTAAAGGTAGCCCTGCCTAAATTCCTGACCCATAGAATTAAAAGAAGTTTTATTTGATGCCACTAAATTTTAAGATGGTTTATTATCCAGTACAGGCCACTGAAACACAAGTTGTTCCTACTCTCTAGTCTATAGTACTTGGGAAAAAGGCATAACTTCACCATTACAGATCAATACAAATCAAAATAATTATCAATATGAGGTCGAGAGGTCAGTGTGTATAATGATATCACAGGATTAAGAGAGGACTCTTGGAAGAATTTGCCATTTTTGTTAGACCTCTGTGGTCATGTAGGATTGACATGAAAGGAGGAGATGCTACAGAATGAAGGGGATAGCTTTACAGTTAAATAGGTCAAAAAGCATTGGCTTTGGAGATTCATACATAAACACACACACATAAGTGTGCATGCAGATTCATATATGTGCATATGCATACATAATGATACAATATATAGGATATGTATATAGGATATGAACATAAAACCAACTACATAGAATATGTATATAAATATATGTGTATGCATATACCTGCATATATATATATCCCAAATCTATAGGATATGTATATCAATTATATATCTCTACAATATATAAAATATTATAAAATATAGTGCATATATTTGTATTATATATGTGTTTATATTATACATATATTTACATATTACATACACATATATGTATATATTTACATATTATACATATTACATATTATACATATTACACATATATAATGCAAATATGTGCAACAATATAGGATACGCACACACACACACATACAAAAGCCAAATATGTTTCTGGATTTATACTAAGAAATTTACACAAATTTACACAATCTAGTTTAATTCACACAAAATTCTACATTATACTCCACAAATTATAGAAGAGGAAGTTGAAGTTCAGAGTGTTTGTATATCTTATTCAAGTTGTAAAGGACTTGACTCAGAAACTACATAATTCAATTAACCTTGTCATTATTCCAATATGCTTCTCTTGGACTGGAAAAACTGTCTAATTGACGTTATTCAGCACAAACTGCAGTGGCAGCAAATCTGTAATTCCTGTGTGTGTTGCTCATGGCACTGGGAGCTGTGGCCAATCAACCCATCAAAATCATTCCACTGTGTTAGACTTTGCATATGATGAAAAGTCAAAACTCATTTTTCAAATCGTACAGAACAAGGCTAGCTCTAGACAAAATTGTAGTGTAGATGTTCCTAAGAATTTAGGATCTTGTTAAAACACAGATTAAGATTCAGTAAATCTTGTGATTCAGTAACAAATCCCTAAATGATACTAGTCAGGGACCACAATCTGGCTATCAAAAATCTCGATAAGGTGGTCCTCACATGCTTCTCTCTGCATCTCTCTCCACCCCACTGCCTGCCAACCGATCAACAAACTGACACTCATGACAAGCACCCCGGGTCAATTAAAATTCAGATATTTTTTCCCTGTTCTCCAACCTCTATTAAATTTTACTAGTCCTGTGCCCTAATCTTTCACATTTTCTAATTGAGAAATTACCTAGTAATTTCAGTCAATGAAAGTTTTAAATTCAAACCCTCCAGAAAATATAATTTGCTGTGAAACAGATTTCTGTACCTTTATCCAAAAAACATGATAAAATATTTATTTCTGAGATAGTCTATCAGGAAACAGTGTTTTTGTTGCTGTTGTTGTGAGACAGGTTAATATTTTGGTAAACAGTAACAGCTATTAGTCTTTAGGGAATTGTATTCTTTGGTTAAATATAAGACTAGTCCTGTACCCACTTACTAAAATGGAAAACAAGGGAGATAACGCCAACTATACCTAAAATATTTTTTCTTCAACCTCTTTCTCAGCTCCTGGGGTCACAAGTTTGAGAGTTGTGAAAGATGTTCTATATGTTTCACTATGTCTTGTATGGTAGAATTAGGAGGTTTAGCTAAACTTGAAATGGTTACATTCTAACTGTGTTTTTGCTAAACTCGAAATGGTTACATTCTAACTAAGGTAAAAATTAAAATTTCATAGTTAGAAATTGATTCAAAGAGAGATTATGATGAACCTAGTTTTCAAAACAATCTCTATTTCTTTTACTGACATAATAATAAATTAAATTTAGTATAAGCTATTGAATGAATATACACTGTCTTAATTAGATTGTTTTGGTAATAAAAATAGCCTTTCACTCAGGAAAGAAAGAACAGACTAAACTTTTCAACCAGGTTTATTGGGGTGAAACTATAATTATATAGGATTTTATAGGTAGGTATTGAAAAAGGGTTCCACATGTTCAGTTTATTTCTGTGAAGACTCTAGTAAAATAAGATATCCTTTGATACAATTATGTGTGACTTAATTGCTTATTTAACACTTGCCTCCTAGCAGCATATTCTTTTAAAATAACACCTGCTTCAGTTTGTGCCTTGATTAATTGCAAAATGATTATCAAGCATCTAAGTCCAAACATATACCCAATATGACTGATAAAATAGATATCTCTACTTGTCACTGGCTCAGGAAAAAATGGAGAGCTAGTTGTATGAAATTCAAGGAAAAATAAAAAATAAATAAGATATGATCATAAGACAGACTACATGTTTATATGTTGTCAGGGGGAGGGGTTGCATAAGACGGTTGGTCATGAGGATGAAGGAGGATTAGACTTTGGAGAATTATATGGCCAATTTTTCAAATGTCTGTTTTGTTATAAAACTAATCTACAATCTATGTAATTGAAGCAAAATAGAAATATAATTCTGTTAATTCACTATTTGTTTTCATGGAGACTTCAAGGCATTTATGTATATTTCATGAAGACATTCAATCACAGTTAAGAATCACAGTACATCTCATTTTTTTTAAACAAACAATAACCATAATATTCACAGCCAAAATTAAGACCTATGGTCAATGTTCTCAAAAGCCTGGAACTAGCCTTGAGTATAGATGAAATGACACCTGAGGGCACCAATCAGTTCTATTCACAAACTATAATGACAATCAGAAGCACATGAGATTATTTAAAAGATACATTGAGCCCACCAGGCTTCCTAGGGTCTCTTTTCTTTAGCATGGGGGAAGGAAGACTTTGTAGGGGCAAAGGTCATGGGAACATAAGGGCTGAGGAATCCAATTGAGTTGATGGAAGTCTGAAACAAGAAATTTCAGAATTTTTATCCTTTTCTGTCCCCAAAAGACTATATCAGGAACAATTTAATGTCAAACATAATACCATTATTCAGCTTTTCAGCAAGATAGATTAATTCTATCTAAATGTGGGTTCTTTGTCACAAAAATATTACTGTGCCCCAATTAGGCTGGCTCTTATGAGGCACTTGCATCATGAGATTGTTGCCTCCTTCTATATATACCACTGAAAATTTTCTATTTTTCACTGAGAAGCTAATAAAAGCAGGCCTGACCATGTTTAACACAGTCTCACTGCGATGGTTAATTTTATGTGTCAGTTGGCTGGGCCACAATGCCCAGAAATTTGATCAAACATTATTCTCAATGTTTCTGTGAAGGTGTTTTAGGATGAGATTAACAGTTGAATCAGTAGACTTTGAGTAAAGCAGATTACTCTCCATACTGTGGGTGGGCCTCATATAATCAGCTGAAGTCCTTAATAGAACAAAAACTGACCTTCCAAGCAAAAAGGAATTCCAGCAGTCAGCCTTTGGACTCAGATTTCAGCTCTTTCCTGAATCCAGCCGGTAGTCCCATTCAGCAGATTTGGGATTTGGCAAGCCTCCAAAACTGCATGATCCAATTCCTTAAAATAAGTCTCTCTCTCCATGTATAAATGCATTCTGTTGGTTCTGTTTCTCTGGAGAACTCTAATATGCTCACAATAGATTTTTCTTCCACAAATCCAAATTTAACAGAAAAAAAGGCTGCAAAGCACTAAAAGAAAGATCCCATTTAGTCATAATTGTGACTGTCCTAGAAAATTGGTAAAATTTGGAACTGCTCTAGTATGCAAAAACAAATGAGTCTTTGATGTGGATAAATCTTTTATCATTGATCCCAATTTATAACTTTATCAAGTTCACCTTTGTTGACTCATATTTTGATCCTAGCCATTCGCTCTGATGTGGCATGCATGCCTACATCAAGGGAATTCGGAAAGCCCTGCCTTGGTCTATTTGATTCATCTATTGATTGGAACTGACAGTTCTCCAAAGTTTCATATAGACATAGATCAATTATTTTACAGAATTTTCTGGTGTATCGCTGATAAATGCAATTTCTTTCTCAAAGAAGACAGAAATAATGATAAAGCCACAGAATGATATTTCACTAGAATTAAGCCTACCTTCTCCTATCTCCAGACTTTAACATGTGACTCCCTAGTACAAAGACATGTTCTAAATGGCAATCATCTTTCTTCAAAACGATTGTGCTTGCTCTAGAGGCATCATTCCCAGTCTCTGGCTATGCTAATTGAATTAGAACTGTCTCTCTAATATAATGGACTCAATGACAAATGCTTATGCTAATTGTTTGATTTTAATTACCTGCAATTAATGGCTTATGTCTGTTTCTTTTTCATACTATATTGAATGTTTTAATTT